>NC_052064.1:13943756-14288256 GCF_903992535.2 Arvicola amphibius
CACGTGATTCATCTTATAAAATAGAATATTCTTAATTATTCATTTCCCAAGTATTTTCCTCTCCAAACAGAGGTTAAGTATTTTGAAGGCTCCAATGGTATCTGTTTCCCTAGCCATTGTGAATGTCACTGTCATTTTGATCAAATAGTAGGCACCGTTGTGAATTACTGTGAAAATGTTAAGATTAGTTCCTCAAGCCAGTCCTGCTGAGATTGAAGGTATTCTGTATGCAATGTATAAATCACACGGTACTTAAACAGGCAACGATCAATTGTTTATATTCACGGGGAGAAATCATTTTAGTAAACTATAGTACTGAAAGTATGTGTAGAACTCATACGTTTAAACATGCCATTAAACAAGTCAGTATTAACCACCATAAAATTTTATTTTTAACCTACTAAATATGTTTCTAAAGTGTTATAAAATTGGAGAGATACCACATTGCAAATTTAAAGGAATTTACAGAAACGGAGGTCTTAGAAATCTTACAGTTAGTGATAACATATATATATATATATATATATATAATATATATATAATATATTATTCATGATTAGTATTTAACTGAAATTGCTCATTATTAATAGCATAGCTATTACTTGGTAAAATTTTCACAAATTATACATAGCTACTTTTGTTTATGAGATCAGATTCCAAACATTAGACTGTGTTTGAGCACATTTAGAACACTTCTCTGTGGCTTCAGATTTTCTTAAAAATAATACATTTATTTCCTCAAAGAATCATCAGACATATCTCATAGCAATATACAGCCTTCAGAAACATTTTGATAAGTTGAATTAGACAAGTGAAGATTTCAATTGCCTAGGAATACATTTTCTTTAAAGAATAAATGGATAAAAATTGCTGGGGCAATTTGGGTTTTGGTTTTATCAAGTTTCCAACGTGCGTAAAATCGTTTGAGGCAGAAGATGACCTAGAATACAGGTTTTTAGTTTTCTTTCCTGTCCTTTGATCGCTGCCTCAAGGATCCTGAAGCACAAACAAACCATCATTTTCTAATCTTCTCAGATCTTTTGTGTCTTTTTAAGGATGCGAGGGAGGGATTTTAGTAGTTGATATTATTCTGGTTAACTCTACAATTGCTGTGATGTTATGTAAAGAGGGAAAATCAGAATTTTGTATGAGTTTGAGATTTTAAAAGAATTCTATAATTCTAAAAAAATCCATCAGTTTGGGTCTGACCCTCACTCAGCTCAGCTATTCAATTCCTATTCAATTCCAGGACGATTTCCACAAGTGACTTCATCCTTCTGGGGTTGCTTTTTTTTTTTTTTAATTTACTTTTTTTTTTGTCAAACCCAGACTTGGACTTGCAACAGCAGCTGCTTCACACTTATTGTTAGAACAAAGGAACGAATGCACTAGGGCTCTGTTTACAACATTTGCAGATCTCTATTTGAGTGTGACCAAGACTAAATATTGCCCACTGACGCAGTCCATGATCATCCAAGGAGTGAGTTTACATATTGTATTCTTTCCTCTACTCAAGAGCTCCTTTCTGTTTGTCCAATCACACTCAGAGAAAATGAAATGTCCCATTCTGAGATCATGAGTCTAGGTCTTAGGATTTTGATTTACACTCTGTATGAAGATAGAGGAACTCTTTCCTGTGGGAATGTGAAATTCTCTCTCTGCATTTTTGGAATTCAAGGTTACTGTCCCCAGAAAGGGGAAGTGACAAGAACTCCTTGATCTTAGGTTAAAAAAAATCCATCTCAGTAGAAATTTTTTTTCTTTAATTGACATATAATTATACAAGCACATATTTTCAATAGTTTACTGTTCAATGTTGTAGAGCTAAGAAGGATTTTTAAATAAGACATCTTATTCTACTTAAGTGTGAATGTTATTTTGTAAAAACTAGCTCTTTTGTTGTCTTCTTTTAAATTTTGCTTCTTCCTGTCTTCTTGTGTTGTGATGGCAGTTGTTGAGTTGTGATTTTTCTCTCCCTTTACTCCAAATAATTCCTACTGACCTAGATAGAAGTTTTATCTGCAGGTAGGCAGACAGGCAGGAAGTAATTAAGAGATCTGACTGTATTAAGAGCTTCTTATATCAAAATGTGATTTACTGTATTTTTCAGATAAACATTTCTCTTTGGTCTCTGGTGAGGTTGTAATTACCACATCATTTCCAAACTTCAACAGCTTATATATGGAATTTGCAAGCATGCATGCTGTGCAAGCAGAAAGTTGATGCCTATGTTTAGACATTTTATGACCATGTTGCAAATTCTAAGGCAGCAGTTCTGCAGTGGAGATGTGATATGCAGACATGAAGCAAGGAAAAGCAGATGTGATTTTTACACTAATGCTTTACTTAATCAGCAAAAAAACAGATATGATTTCATTTTCATGAAGCAAATGCATTAGCTGATTATTTACTACTATATTCTGGACTAAAAATGGACTACATGATTTCCACTGAGCCTGTTTACTTATTGACTGTGAATTCTTTCTCAGTAGATAATTGAGATGCTGGGCTACCAGTAGCCTACTAACAGATTATCAACTAAAAATTGTTGGGACTAATGAGTCTTGGCCTTCAGCTGCTCTTCCCTGCTAGAACCTTCTAATTGAAATTACTAGAAGCTGTGCCTAGCTTAGAGGATCAGAGGACGGGATTTTCACCTGTTGGCCATTGACTGCAGTGTATTTAAGCCTCCATGGTGCTATTAAAGGGGGACTTTTGGTACTAGTGTTGGAAGGTCTGCGTGTCTGTCTGTCTTTGCGTGTGTTTCCTCAAGCTCCAGCCCCTTGCCCAAAGCTCACGAACTGGGTTCTAGCGCATAGAGCACAGACCCGGGCTGCGGTGCGTGGCAATAAATGATTATTAAAACTGTCTTAAATGAAAAATTTTGTAAAGCACATCTGTGGTGGTTTGAATAAGAATGGTTCCATAGGTGGCCATTTGAATGCTTAGAGAATAGCACTATTGAAAGAATTAGGAGGTGTTCCTTTTTGGAGGAAGGGTGTCACTGGGATAGGCATGGGATTTGATGTTTCCAATGGTCCAGTAGCTCTCTTTCTGCTTATTGGGAATCCAGGTGTAGACCACTCAGCTCCTTCTCCAGCACAATATTTGCCTGTATGCTGCCATATTCCCCATCATTGAGAATAAACCAAACCTCTGAAGCTATAAGGAAACCCTAGTTACATGTATTCCTTTACATAAGAGTTACCATGGTCATGGTGTCTCTCCACAGCAATAGAACACTGACTGAGTCAACAATATCAGAGAAATACTTCCACTGAGCAATGTGTCTATACATTGCAAATATTAATAAATGCATTTAAACATTATTCACAAGGAATAACGATCTATTTGGCCAGAAGCCCATTAAAACAATACTTCATTTCTGCACCATTAGAAAGTGTTACCTCTCATGGAATCCAAGAAAAGCAGTGTTTGTAAAAGGAAATAGTCACACGGAACAAACTCTAGGAGGAGGTTTGCTTTTCTCTTTGATTTTGCTGAGAAAGGGATTGAACCCAGAACTATTTTTTTTCTTGCTAGGAACATGCTTCCATTGAGCCACACTCCCAAATTCATATGTGAATTTCATAATCATAATTCTTATATGATGCTAAACTAATATCAGAGAATGTTCTTAAAAAAACATCAGAAATAGCCTAAGCATGAAATATAACCAGGCTTACTGATGCAGAGATGTTTCTAAAGGTTCTTATTCTTTTTTTTAAACCCAGCTTTATCCTACAATATCAGACTTCATATTCCACTCTTTGGGAAACATGTTTAATTACATGGTCCATGTGCTATCCACATCGTCACCAACCATAGTCAATCCTTACTACCTACACAGATCAACTTAGACCATAACTAAAAATCTTACCTTGCATTTCATGATCACAGGTTTTAAAGAGAAACTCGATTCTCTTTCATACATATAATATATCCTTAGTTTTATACCTTTTGTTGGCTTCCTGATGATATGTGTATATATATATATATATGTATATGTATATATAATATGTGATACACATATATCTCTGCAGTAGTATTATATATGCTATTACTGTACTACTACCACAGTGTGCTCATCTTTTCGTTATGGACAATCTGTTTACAATGGTGTAGGGAAGCCAGCTCTGTGCTTATTAGACCCCTTCTCCCCTGTCTCCCCTAATGATATAGCTTCATTAATTGTGCTCTTTTCTCCGAATCATTAAATTTAACGACCCATTAGTTATTCCAGTTGAAATTACATCCTAAAATATTTATGTTTGTAGGCCAAGTCTAGTGTGTGAAATCTTCTAGTGGTATAGAAAATTGAAATGCATAAATAACACCCTGGAAGTCTGGCTACTTAGTCTCATGTGCATAATATTAGAATGGCTCAGGTGAGGAGAGATACATATGCATGAATGTTGCTTGTATCCACTGGACCTTCTTTGTCCCCCTGGACACTGTTCTACAGATATCATCTGTGCATCTCTCACCAGAAAATTGTCTCACCAGCTAGTCCATATGAAGAATGTGTTCATAGCATCCTCGCTGTTCACAACAGAGCAAAACAATGTCCCCTTCTTACCTAAACACATTATTCATTTCATTTCCTTGTCTCTAATCATCTCTACTCTTGCCTGGAGCTGCTTAATTTTCATATTCAATTTTAAGACATATCAGCCCAGAGAATCTTATCTTTGCTTTAGAGTCAGTTAACATTTTTAATTTGTTTTTTTTTCTTTCAGACAAAAGAAATTCTTTTTCTGACAAAATCTCCACAAAAATTAACAAGCTATATTGCTACAGAGTACCTTAGTGCTAGCTTCCTTTTTCCTTCAGAGTTCTAGAAAAAACAGAGGCCTGAGCTGTTCCTACAATAGATGTATAAAATAAGAAGTTTTATTTATAAAAGAGGATAAATAGCAAGCTCTCATCATTTTAAAAGCCCCCAGAACCAGAAATAGGAAAACACCAGCATCCTAGAAAATGTCCTTATGTTTCCTTCAAAGAAACACACTTCTTTTCCCCCTTACTTTTTCTTATGCTTGATTTTTTAACTTCAAATAAATGGAAGCACAGACTAACAGGCTCAGAATATAATTTCATGACTCTTAGGTCACTTCAAAGAAGCACTTTCTTACAATGATGGATGCTGTTGGCTTTGACACCATGTTTCAGTATGGTACTGAATGAATAATATTTGCCCTGGAAATCATGTTATTCCAAGTACCTGATATTGCATTTGATGTTATTTCTTTATATAGTGACCAAGAGGTATGTATGCCTTAGTCAGTTGATTTGTTACATTTCCAAAAATCTTGCTGTGTCTTTTCTATCAAAATATGTTTATTTTTGAATGCGTGAGCTTTTGTATAGCCTTGTTGGTGAAGATTTATCGTTCTGATAATGAAATTTATAACAGTGAGAGATTGTGGATTGATTCCTGCTTCAGTTCTTGCCCCCGCGAAACCTCCTTGAGTTCCTGCTGCATCAATATTATCACTATTATTATAGGAAAGGGGAAACAACCCAAAACTTAGGAACAACAGAGAAGACAAATTTATTTGCAATTACTTATTCAATAAAGTACTATAATTAAGTTGCCTGATAAAGGTGTGATGTTCACACAGCAAACTGAATAAATCTCATCAAGATAATATGTGAGATGTCCTTCTGTATCTGTGTTGCTTTTATTGATTGATGAATAAAGCTGCTTCAGCCAATGGCTTAGCAGAATAAATCCAGACAGGAAGTTCAAACAGAGACAGTAGTTGGAGTGAAGCAGACACCAGCCAGCCACTGAGAAAACAAGACATGTAGAAAATGACGTAACATCATGGAAATACAGCAATACAAAACCAAATAATATAGTAATCCTTTATCTATTTCTTTTATTTCAGAGATTATCTTATTACAACATTTCTCTGTTCCCTTTCCAAACCCTTACATATACTTCTTCCTTCTCTCCTTTAAATTCATGACATTTTAAAGTTTATATTTAATGAAAATGGAATCACTGGTTAATAACTGCCTAAAAGAGAAAGGACAAAGCATACACATTATACATAGACTAATTACAGAAAATACATCTCATAATTAAAGATTAAATGACTTAACAAATTACTAACACTTTTTCTGTAATAGTGTATAAAATGTTTGCACACACCAATTTGGATGATTATTATATGTATTATGTAGATACTGATTTCAGTATTTGAAAATTTATTAAGGTTATCCATTACATAGATGGATTAAATTAGAAACTATTGCAAGACCACATATGATCACAGGTGAAGAAAAAGCATCTCACAAATTTTTAGCCTCAATTTGTGACTAAGCCACTATCTGGCTCAAAATAAAAGTAGCCTTCCCTTTGATGAGATGAGGCATGTTTGCAAACACTAGCCCCAGGAGAGAAATGATCTGCATGAGACAGAGGAAATCCACTCCTGCAGGACCCAGTACTCTGTGTTGGTTCAACTTCTAGATTCTGACACCATGTAGTTGATTTTAGGCATATTTAAGCACAGTACAGTTCTGGGAAAAAAATCTTCCTGGTAACAATTAATTAAATCCCGGGTGCACAATAAAGCTAAAGACATGACTACATTCAAACTCTTTTGCAAAATACATGTGCCGTCTTCCACAAAGATAGGTTTTGTAGCTTAGGGGCCAAGGGCGTATCTGATGTGGTCTTGGTCATGAAGATGGTGTAGAGGTCACAGAGATGTAAAGGATGTCTGATGTCTCCACTAAGATTAGGCTCTATTGACTGAGAAACAATGGCTCAAGAAGATAAAGAACTAGGATGGAAGAGTTTGGGAGCAACATAATATTCAGGGAGATGCAGATGTGATTTGGTCCTACAGATAGCATAGATTGCGGGGCTATCATCACAGCCTTCTGTGTAGGAAACAGGTGCACGTCTCTTCTGCAGAAAAAAAAAAAACAGTGTGTGGGTGTTTAATATTCCTGGTTTCTTTAGTGCTCATCTGTGAGCACAAGGACCTCTAATCTTTACTATAGAGACAAGTACAGACCTTGCAGTTAACCCTCATCCTTGATGCTCTCTAAGATCAGGAACAAAGCAAAGTTGTACCCTCTCATTAGTCTTAATTAGTCTTATCCAGCATCAGACTAGAATTCCAAGAAAAAGGAAGAAGGCAAGAAAAGGAACTGTGATATGCAAATTTACAAGGAAGAACTGAGTTGACATTGTTCTGGAACAACATGATTTTGAATGCCAAAATCTCCAAAAAAAAATGTGCAAAAGTAATAACATAACTCCTAAAGCAAAATGCCAATTCTGTGAAGATACCAAGACACAAGTCAATATTCAAAATTAAATATACTCCTCTGTAACATTAGTGAGGAATTAAAATTCTAAATTCAAAACAAAGGGTAAGAAAGTCCCACAATGATTTTTTTTTCTACAATCGATCGATCCATTTTTTGAAGCAAAAGTCACTTATAGTGTCTCAACTAGGGGGCCAGGTACACTATAAACTTATGACTATCTTGGAATTTCACACTGTTAAAATCTTTTTTCTGTAGTGCATTCCTGGCACCCCTGGGCTTCTTTCCACATCACATTGCTCTGTGGAGCCCGAATACGTGGATACAACACAGCACGCTTTGTGCACCTTGATCCAGGTGTCTGTAACTGTTCAGTAAGGAGACTCTTAGTTTGGCAGAACTACGCTTTTCAGCGAGGGTACAGGCCACACTCAAAGCCATTCTCATTCCCGGTTTTCACGGTTTTCCTTTATGCCAACCTCCTTTCCCCTATGGAATGGATTAAAATCCTGCTTTAAGCTATAAAAGAACTTTACCAATTCGTGTCTCCCTTTAGCTATTTATTCATTATTTTAACAGTCAAATTTGATTAAACAGTTTCTATTAATAAAAAAGTGGACTGATAAAGCAATGAGCGTGGCTGTCTGTAGTACCCTGATTGTACAGTTGAAGTGTGAACTGACATCTGCAGGCTATTTTTCTCCCTATCTTTGGACTAAATATGAAGCCCCAAAGCTGCTTGTTCTTCACTAAACTCAATTATCAGTGTGGCAGCTGTTGAAATACTTAATTTTTCTAGCGCCATCACCGGGTAAAGAAACAAACTTTCTTTTCATTGGGCAGAAAGGCTCATGGCCTAAGGTGTAAGCATATGGAGGAATTGTTGAGTTACATATGAAATGTTAGATGATAAAACTATTAGAAAAGGTAGTACTTCACAAGCCCTGGAAAGGAATACATCCCATTTCGACTTCTCAGGATTTTGAGGTAAATTCCCCATGCTTCCTTAATTTAGCTCCTAATTTGGAGTTTGTGATTTTTATCATCTTTTATTCCTATTATTGCATCATCTTCAGTGGCAACCTGTGGTAGAAACCGGACCAAGGCCATGTGCTTGAGGGGAAGCAGCATCACTGGGGGCAAGAGGGTGTTGGGAGAACATACACCCTGGATGTTCTGGAAGTGGAAACAAATGGTTATCCTATTTTTATTTTGTTTCTTTGAGTTGAGAATAGAAGACAGTGATCTATTTTCTTCCCTTCTAGTTTGAGTCATTACAAGACTGTACTGAGGTTCATGCAGGTCAGTCTGATATTCTACATTTTCAATAGTGAATGGGGGTTAAACAAACAATTCATAAGAACACAAAGGTTTTTAATGAAATTAAATAAAGTTTATTATGATAACAAACCAGAATAAAAAAATTCAGGTCCTACAGAGTATTTTTAATTTGTTTAGAAGTCTATCTATCTATCTATCTATCTATCTATCTATCTATCTATCTATCTATCTATCTATCATCTATCTATCTATCATCTATCTATCTATCTATCTATCTATCTATCTATCTATCATCTATCTATCTATCATCTATCTATCTATCTATCTATCTATCTATCTATCTATCTATTCCTTGGATTAAAGAACTGAGTAGAACATTAAAATGGAATCTAAATAGTAAAGATGATATGTTAAAAGGGGAAAATATTTATTTTCTCAACTGTGTCTAGGCCATGTTAGAATAAAACCTCAAGCATGTAAAGTAGGAAAAATAAACCTTCAAACATCATTTGAACATTTCTTTCTTCTTTAAACCACATGAGATTCCATAAACAAAATAAGTAAAAATAAAGCTGGCCTATTACAGTAGAAGTACCCTTACCCCACTTTTCTTTTGTCCTTCCAAATCACAGCGACAGTTTAAAGAGCACACGAAAGAAATCCTTGATGTGGTTTAAGGCTTCCAGTGGGAATTGTATTGCTAGGTGGAACAGATGAGCAATGGCATTGCTCCTCCCAGCTCCCACTGTCAAGTCAGGATACCTGAATTTTCTGTGGATCCCACAGTGTACATAAAGTCTTTTGATAGGAATATTGTGGCTGTATCAAAATTAGAGAAACTATGTTAAACTCACTAAGAAGACTGTCATGTAGTAATGAGGAAATAGACAAAATAAGGAGAAATTTTTAAAAAAATAATGCACAAGTTGGGTAGAAATATGACTGCTAGAGCATGCGAGGGGTGAGTGGTGTATACAGTGTCTCTCCCCCTCTTATTAAGACTTTTTGTTTGTATGTGAATGAATAACTCTGTGAAGTAGCTATAGATATATCACAAGTATAAGTTTTTTTTCTTGATTTGCGAAAATGAAGAAAAGTTTTTTTTTTTTATCTTTAGACTAATATGTATGCTAATCTTTGTTCTCTATAATAAAGCCAAAATTCTCCTGGAAAAAAATCTTGTCATTTAGGATTTAAGATAAAATATGATTGAAGAATTCCATGAGAGTAAAAATAATCACACCTCTTTAAACCCAAATGATCCAAACTGATTTTATGGTGTATTAGCATATGTAAGTGTTCAAGAACAAAGCTTCCACATGCATACAGCACTCATAGGAAAGGTCTTCCACCTTTTAAAATGAACATTTACCCTGACGTGCTTTGAGAACGGCTATTAGCAGGAAGTCCCAAAGAGCAAAGCAAATATTAGAGAAAATTTGAGATAATGTTTTTGAATACAGATTTTCATAATTCAGAGCAGTGTTGTTAACATGCTTAGCACATTGTAATAGTTCCTCTCATTTTAGGAAGAACTAATCAGCTCATCAATTCACAATGCAAACTAGGTTGGCCATAACCTAATTTGTATGCTAAATTTATGTGTCTATATTTTATGTATATGTAGCAGTCTTTTCTATGGGGAGCACCAAGCAGCTCCCAAATCATGACACGGAGATTTCTTATTTGTTATAAATGCTCATCCTTATCTTATGCTCATCCCATTAGCTCTTATAACTTAATCTGTTCTTTTTTATCTTTGTTTTTCCTCAGGGCTTTTTAACTTTTCTTTCCTATATTTTACTTTGGCTGCTTCTCTTGTCTGGTTGGATGGTGGCTGCCTGGCTTCTGGTTCAGGGCATGTTCCTCTCTTTCTCCCTCATTGTCTTCTTTTCTCGTTTCCCTTGAGCCTATATTTCTTCTCCAAAATTTCTCTCTGCTGGCCAACCCTGGCTAACCATCTCTTTGCCTACTTATTGGCTGTTCAGCTCATTATTAGATTAATCATTTGCCTAGGCAGGCAAGGTGAAACAAATGCAACACATCTTTACATAATTAAACAAATGCAGCATAAACAAATGTAACACACCTTTACATAGTTAAAGCAAATTCTGCAGTGTCAACAAATGCAACATATTTTTACATATTTAAATATTCTACAACACGTGTTGTCAAAACTAACCTCAAAGATGAGCTACAAAATGATTTCTCACTTCAAATGTCTAGAAAATTGTAGAAAATGACACTGATTATCCTCTGTGTCAGAAAGAGCCAGTCATTAAGGCTACCAGTTTCCATGGTGGGTGATTATAAACTATTAACAGGATTTAACGACTACCAAGGAATAGTTGAATTATTTACTACATTTTTAAATGGTCTTTGATTGTGTTTTCAATATTTTTTTTAAAAAAATTATCTTAAATATTCTTTAGCTCACTTTAAATGAAGGCAGAATTTGTAGTATTTGAAATTGATATGAAATACCTATTAAAAAATCGATAAAACATTGATAAAAATATCGATAATGAAAGGCTTATAGTCATGTCTAGGTATGTTTTACATAGATAGGTAGTCTTCAAACACTTTAAAGACCTACAAAGTATGACATTTAAGATATTTTAATAATATAAGGCTTTTCACGACAGTGATATAAGTCCGCTCCTGGCAGCACCAGTTTACTTCAAAAACGAATGATAGGCATCAAAGAACATTCATGTGGCAAAGTCGGCCAATGGGCAAAGAAGCTGCCCTGTCTCAATTGCTGACTGTATGCAATAGGTGTGGCTGGAGTGGCATCTGGTTCACTGTCACCTGGAGTCCTCAGGTAGCTGCTTTTTGAGGGAGATGTGAAGGCAGGTGGCCAGGATAAAAAAATTTTTACTGGCCCTATAAAATGGGACTAGCCATGGGAAGTCATTAACTGCCACAAAGAATGGAACAGAGGGGTGCCCTTGTTGTATAGGTGAGGCTCGGGTGTATAATTAGGACATAATAGCATATGAAACCAGATTTTAGTTGGTAGGTGTCCTTGATCCAGGAGAGTTGGTACCAATGGTGAAGGCCCAGGAGCTGTTGCAGGTGTACGGCATTATCTAGAGAGCATTTGTGAGTTGGTCTTGGCCCAGGCAGCAGGAGTGACCTGTAAAGTATGCTTGAAACTGACTGGGGTAAAAATAGACTCTGGAGACTGTTAGTTTTTTTACCAGACTGATTTTTTTGATATAGCAGCAGAATTTTTTTTTTTTTTTTTAGGAACCTGTAGGTATCTGTAACAGATTTACATCTTGATATCTTAGCAAAAAGCTATTGCTTTAGGTTAAAAGGTATGAATTAAAGGGAATTGGAAATTCTGGATTTTAAAGATACACCTGAAACCTCTTAATTCTGGACTATAAAGCCTGTTAAGGAGGCACACCTGTCTGTATTTTAGCGGGAAACTTTATTAAATGTCATGGATGAAGTAATAAGTTAACAGTACCTAAGTTATCAAATGCCATTAGACAGATCTGTGAGAGGTAAATGAGCAAAAGTGAGACAGCTTTTTAGCTATGCAAGAAATCCCAAATTCTCTCCTTAGTCCTTAGTGCTTGCCGTTAGCTGATGAGTAAAGAGGCCCAAAGCTTTTTCCTGTTGTGGGGAGATTTAGTCTACCTGTTTTGGCAAGATGAGAAGATCGAACCCCTGGGTGAAACATGCAGGAAGCTGAAGAGGTGAGAGGCCGCTTTTTGCTCTGTGGTTTTCCAAACCCAAAGAAAAGGGCTGGAGGCAGAAGGTCTTCTGTCTTCTTGGAGGAGCTAAAGGGTGCTGTGTAAGCTGGCATGTCTGTGTTAGAAGTTTTTTTGTTAAATGGCATATTCTCAGATCTGTAAAGGCACTTGAGTGTCAGAGTACCATTACCTGTTATTTTAAACTGGGCATATAAGCTAAATTTAGACACATATTTTATCAAATTTGTTACAGTTTACCAATGCTAGTAAAGGTAAGAAGATTAAAAGGAATATTTTAATAAGTCAAAGAATACTACCACAAGTGGGTACTATTATCCAAGATGGCAGAGAGGTCAAAATGGAGGTTATCCACGTGTATGTATTTTTCCAGAGCTGTTTTAGTCTGGAGTTATCTTAAGATGAGAACACATGTACACAGAAGCATAAATCCACATACTTACAGAGACAAACTGTGTAATTGATTTAAAAAAATCAACTGGGGAGGAGACATCTATTTCCCTAGGAAGAGGAAATATAATTGAGAGTTGGGTATGGATGGGGAAGGCTGAAAAGGGGAGATGCAGAGGAAGGTCATGTAAGGGGTAGTAAGGAAATCTAGTACAGTAGAATAGACAGAGCCCCACATTGGAGCACCAGATTGAGCTCCCAAGGTCCAAAGGAGGAGCAGAAGGAGGGAGAACATTAGCAAGGAAGTCAGGACCGCGAGGAGTGTGCCCACCCACTGAGATGGTGGGGCTGATCTAATCAGAGCTCACCAAGGCCAGCTGGACTGGGACTGCAAACTCATGAGATAAAACTGGACTCCCAGAACATGGCAGACAATGAGGGCTGCTGAGAAGCCAAGGACAATGGCACTGGGTTTTGATGCTACTGCATGTACTGGCTTTGGAGGGGCTTAGCCTGTGTGGATGCTCACCTTCCTAGACCTGGCTGGAGGGGTGGGGGAGGACCGTGGACTTCCCGCAGGGAAGGGAACCCTTACTGCTCTTAGGGCTGGAGAGGGAGGGGGAGGGGAGTTGGGGGAGAGGGAGGGAAATGGGAGGCGGAAATTTTTAATAAAAAAATAAATAAAGAGACCAGCCTGGTCTACAAGAGCTAGTTCCAGGACAGGCTCCAAAGCCACAGAGAAACCCTGTCTCGAAAAACCAAAAAAAAAAAAAAAAAAAAAAAAAAAAAAAAAAAACATAAATAAATAAATAAATAAATAAAATAAAATAAAGACTCAAAAAATGCATATATGAAGGTGATTTAAATGAAATAGCAAACTAATGGAGGAGACATAGCACCAAATGGCCATCTTTCCTGAGCAAATCAGCTTCCAGTGCCAAGAACGTTGTACCTGTAACTGAGTTGTTGGACAGAGGGGTCCTCTGGGAATCCCCAAACATAGTTATAGATTGATCTCCACTTCCCTATTGCTGAAGACAACACCTACACAACTCACCGAACATGGTAAAGTCTCACCTTATCAGATCCCTCTCCTTAGGGCTCAGGAAACTCTTTGGAAGTGGAGGCAAAAGGGTATCAGAGCCAAAAGGAATAGAGGACACCAAGAAAGCAAGGCCCTCTAACTCAGCACGATCAAAGCTGATATGAACTCACAGATGCTGAGGTAGCATGCACAGGTCCTGTACCAGTTGGCATTAGGTCCTTTGTGCCTATTTTATGGCTTCCAGCTTAGCGTTTTTATGGAAATCCTAAGGATGTGAAGGAGCAGGTCTGTTTTTTTTTTTTTTTTTTCTTGTACTTTCTCTTGGGCTGCTATTCTTCAGTCTGTTTGTTTTGTCCAATTCCAATGTATTAGTTTTTTGTTTTATCTTATTTATTTTATTATTATTCCTTAGAGGCCTGTTGGTTTTCTGTTGAGAGGCAGAAAGTGAATGAATCTGAGTGGGAGGGGAGATGGAGGAGGAACCGAAAAGAGTAGAGGAAATGGAAACTGTAATCAGGTTATACTTTGTGAGAAAAAAGTTATTTTCAATAAAATTCTTTTAGGTTTCTTTTTGGATCCTTAAAGCATCTTTATTCTCCTATGTGTTTCAGTGTGTTTGCTCACTTCATGATTATGGACTGACAGGATGCTGCTATATTCTTCTTTCCCTTGTTTTGTAACTAGTGAGCCGTCTGCTGGCATATGTAACTTCACTTTATAATATAGTGTTTTCATTTCTCCAGCTTCCTTCACATTGTGTCTTTATTATTGATTTTGAACAAAGCATCTTATTTAGCTTGTTTAAATTCTTGTTAAAATTTCTTCTTTTGGCATGTTTGTATCTTTGCAGAGTTCATTGTTGTCCTCAAATTTTTTGGGGGGAGGGTCTATAACTTTTATGATAATTTCTTTTTTATTTTAAATTTTTACATTTTACATACCAACCCCAGTTCCCTCTCCTTCACCCTTTTCCCAAACTCCCACCTACCTCACCTGATCCCACCCTACATCAGCTCCTCAGAGGGGGGTAAGGCCTCCCTCGAGGAGTCAACAAAGCCTCACATACCAAGTTGAGGTAGAACCAAGACTTTCCCCCATGTATGAAGGTTGAGCAAGGTATCCCACCATAGGGAAAAGTAACTGTAGGAAGCAGATGCAGTGGTCCACAGCCAAGCATTGGGCTGAGATCCTGGAGTTCAGTTGAAGAGAGGGAGAAGGAATCATATGAGCAAGAAGGAGTAAAGATCATAATGGGTAGAAGCACAGAGACAGCTGACCTGAGCTAGTGGGGAGCTACTGGATTCTGTAATGACAGCTAGAGACCCTGCATGGACTGAACTAGGCCCTCTGAATGTGGGTGACAGTTATATGGCTTGATCTGTTGGGGGGGGGGGGCGGTGCCTTGGGACCAGACTTATCCTGGGTGCACAACCTGGAGTCTGTAATGGTTAAATATGCAGTTTTCTGCCTGTTTACTCTTTGGTCCTTTTCATACTTCCTAAATCTTACAGTCACGTATTGGATGCTTGATGCTGGCTCACTGTACTTCCTGCTGTGTCCTTACATTTACTGATTCTTTCTTGGGAGGTATCAAATCCGCTGTCAGTTTCATTCCGGGTATTTCTATCTCTTGCTCCCGCCCCCCACCCCCCCGATTTTTGAATGCAGACTTGGGCCATTCTTATAGGTCTCATGAGACGACTTAACATTTTGAGCATATGTGCTGATGTTATAATAACCTGCTTAATGTTGTCTCTGGTAATTTTCAGGATCTGTCAGTTATGAGTCATTTTGACTTATGCTTTCCTGAGCCTACAGTGCAATACACATTAAGAAGTTTAAAAAAATAGGGACCTACGTCATAAAAGTTTTGACCTCGGTCTCTGTAATTTTGTAGTTTTGATGTAAACATAAAGAAACAGATGAAAGGATGTCTGTGGTAATGTCAAGGAGCAGAGGGAAACTTGCATGACTTGTTTATGTGGATCCTTCATTGACCTATACGTCTTCAGACACACGGAGGTCACCTTTTTCAGTTGGAAGAACAGTATCTTCCACCTGAGAGTCACACGGTCTATTCTGCAGAAGGGTGGGAAAAGCTGTCTTCGGTACTCTAATATAATTCAAATAATCCTCTTGGATTCTATAGGATTCTCAAGCACCATTATAAAGATGGAACAAGTTATATTTAGGAATATATATGTAAATTCATATAAATATACATATAGTAAAAGTAGTGAAAAAGAGGCTGTGAATTTGAAGGATTCTGGGAAAGGTTGTGTCTGAGAGTGTGTATGTTTGTATGTACAAAAGGAGAAGAAGACATGCTGGAATCAGACTATAATGCCAAAATTATATATATATATATATTTGAATATATTATTTATATATATATGAAAATTATGAATTATATATGAAATATTTTCTGTTGTCATATTTTGAATTGAGTATTTATGAATTATTTCAATGTTCATCAATAACTTCTATGAATCTTCATTAAGAAAGTGACCATAGCAGAACTGTTTGCATAGGTCACCACAATATTCCTATAAGGCTTGTAAACTTAATTTATTACTCACAAGGATCTCACAGGTATGTGGATAAGGAAGAAAATGGAAGTTTGTATGTTTTTAATGATTTTCATTATACCTTATTAAATGTTTTAAATTTATGAAAAGGGCACTGCTTTGCTTTGTATTTAATTGCCCATTAGTTTTTAAATTCTAGCCTCAAGAAACAAGATATATTGACATCTAAAAAAAATTCTTTGGAAAGGGAGAAAGAAACTCACGGGTCTTCTTTGGATTTGTCAGTTGAGTTCATTCATAATACATCATCATCTATTTCAGAAGGCTTAGCAATATGCACCATTAACTAGAATATGAAGAAAATCTTGCTATATAAGATAGCTAGTTTTTGAGTACCAGCTATTGAAAAGTAAATTAAGTTTTTGTTCTTTGCTTTTCTTTTAAAATATATTATTTTAAAATTTAGGTGTGGCTATGAGTTTCTTCTTCTGAAAATTCTTTAAATTTTACTTGCTTTGGAGGGGATAAAGTCAGAACATTGAGCATGGCCAGTCATTAATACTTGAGTGTCTTTCATCTCCTAATCTTAAATGCATGTCTGTTGGTGTTACTTGACAGAATGTGCCACTCTTACACAACTTTCATGATTTTCTTTTAAAAGAGATTCTTAATGCTTTCTTGGGTTGGTTCATTTAACAACATCAGGGGCAGCTTCTCATCAAATTCAGTTTAAGCAGATATGGACATGTTTTTCAGAATTATTTGTGTCAAAACCTTGTATGAAAGAATAGTTTTGCATCATCTCCTGGAAATAGAAATTACTTTAAAATGGTTTGTATTTGAGTTTGCAAAGTAGAAATGTCTACTGGATGTCTCCACACCTGAACTTTGGTGTCACTCTGGTTCTCTCACTAACAGCTGTTTACCTGAAATATTCCACAGAATATTAATATTCCTGCCTCTCACTTATTCCCAATCATTCTCACACCTCTCCCTATTCATTTTATAAGTAAATGTTCTAAAGTGTCTGCCCCTATGAGTTGACCCTATTCTCCCCATCCAGGACAACTACCATAACCATTTTTCTAGTATGTAACCTGCAGGTTGACAATCAAGGGCAACTATTGATAGAGAGACACTGGAGGACAAATGAGCGAGTTTACCTTGCGACAGAAAGCTATGGAAATCTAGGAGATTGTTACATAAAACCAAAGTTTGCCCAGAGGTCAATTTCTAGATTCTCAAATTTCTCACAGGTATGTCAGACCCCAGAAACTCCATTAGGAACCTGAGAATTTGCATGGAACTCATCAGGTCCCTGTGCCATCTTATATCTGATTGCGCAGAACTGAGTAACCCACCCCACATTAGTTCTACCTGACACTGTCTATTGTTTTGGATGTTTGAACACGTTTTATTATTTATCTATTAAGTGTGCATAATAGAATTTCAATCATTGGATATGCGTCTAGAGAATTAATGAAGTAAGTATTGCTTAGTGGGATTTGGTTTTATACCATCCTGAGGTCCATTTAGACTCTGTCATCTAATTAAAGTCCCAAAATATGCTAAAAAAACATTAGTGGGTTTATACCATTATGATAATTTTCTGCATATTGGCCACTTTTTAGATAGTAGTTTGAATTGTCATTAATTTATCTATATTATTCTGCTTTTAGTAAAATGAAGAAGATGCCTGAGATAACTAACATATGAAGAGAATATAAATTAACTTTATTTTGGTTCACAGCTTTGGAAAGCACCTTTCAAAGTTGGGCACACACAGTAGTTTGTGTATTTGGGCCTTTTAAAAGCAGGGAATGGACACCAGAGGAAAATTCTGGTGTCATGAGCCATGAAGTAAAAACAAGAAAGAGAATAGGAAAGGAAGAAGCCATGGTACCAAAGTCCCATTCCAGGGAGTGACTCTAATAATCTAAAGAAATCCCAAAGCTGCCCTGTTGAGTGACTCATAATCTCCCAGTAACTGCTACCATGGATACCAAGCCTATGACAAATGAGACTTTGAAGGGCATTAAGTACTCAGGATATAACACTAACTAGTCACTGTAAATACCACTATATTTGTGAGTCATTACTTAGGACAAATGCTAATATATCAACATTATTTTAATTAAGTCTGAAGTTTAATGAAGTTTCATAGAAATGACATTAATTTATGTTGGATGTCCTCATTTTGATATATTTGAGTCTCTGTACTGATTTAGACTGCACTTTGGATTACTTGCTAATTTTATAAAGTAGATTATAAGTCTAACCCTTTACTGACTATGGTTATTGGTTATTCTTAAACTACTTTTAGTATTCCTCTCATAATTTCCTAATTTGAACATTACTGAAATAGACATTTTGAGTGCATTTGTTTGGTTGATATTCAATATCATAAAGTCTCATATCAAATGAACATGTGTCCTCCAAGAAGATGGCATCAATTTGTCCTGTCTGCAGCATTCTGTACTCATCAAGACTGGAAGCGGTTTTATTAGAACCTTTAATCTTGTTTATAATTAACATTAACATTTCCTGGGGAAAAGCTGTATCTCTAAATTTTGACAGTTTGAAGACATACACTAGAGCAGGTGTTTTACTAACATCTGCCATCCTAAATGTTAAATTTAAACAAGTGGTTGATTGAGCCTCAAAAAGCAAGAAGGTAGAGAGGAGGTTTTGCAAGCACATGGTTCTGGGTTCAAATATGGACTAATAAAATTAGGCACAGTGGCTTCCCCCCCCACACATATAATTCTAACATTTGGGGGGAAGAAACAGTAAGATTACAAGTTCAAGGTCATTCTTAATTTCATAACCAGCTTGAAACTAATCTTCGTTACATGAGACTCTGTAGGTATATATAGTTTGGCAAAATCATTGACAATTGAAATAATCAATAAGTGCTTTGAATTGTAAACAAACAAATATTAATTATGAATCTGCTGTGTACTGGTTTCCTTGGATATTAGATCTATCCATCTTGGAGGGACAGTCTAAGACATGGGATGTTACAGGGCAGGTAAAATAACGGGATATTTTAAAACAGAACATTGCAAGGGCGTTTGGAAACAGGATGTTCTAAAGTGGTGACTGATTAAGATCCAGAGTTGACAAGGAGGTGAAATAACTGTATGTTCTAAGAGATGAAACATTCTGTACTGCAAGGAAGCTTTGATCTCGGGAATTAAACAGCAGCCGAATCTCTGCTGAAACTGACCAGATAAACGAGACTCTTTTCTTCCAAAGAATGTAAGTAAAGACTGTGGAGAGACACTCAGACCAGGCAAGATGCCCAGAGAAGCTTGGGCCGACTGAGCTATCTGGAAAGATCCACTACGACCTGCTGATTTGTCTAAAGATTTTGGGCTGTCGCCCATGCTGGACTTGACTTTGGTGGTAAGACCATCACTGAGTCAACTTTGCCCTTTTAAGCAATCCCTTACTTCTATATAAATACTAAATGAACTCAATGGTTCACCCAGTTAGATTTGATAATATCATTACTTTGATCTGTCATCAGTTCTGTATTTGGTATCCACATACACTTGCTCATGTCTCCCCAGGAGCAGTGTCACATGATAGACTCTTACCCAGTACACATTAAAAGTCACAAAAGGACTTGTTACTGGGGATTTAGAAATACTGAACTAAACTACAATGTGGAAATATAGAGCAAAAGAGAATCATAGTTTTATAAATAGTGTTCTGAATGAGTAAAAAACTAATGAATAAAGAAAAGCAAATGCTTGAGAAATGTATTAAATAATCACAATGCTTATTTTCATAAATTATGAACTCCATAAATGTATCACAGTTACTAAAACCCAGAGACAAATATTGGGTTTCAACCCCAAAATCAGAAAAGCAAAGCAGCCAAGGCACTAGAGAGCTTTTACCTCTAAGAAATCCTCAGAATGAAGGAGAATGAGTTCCTGTCTCATTCCACTTTATATTCTTTTCTGTATTAAAGGCATGCACCACTACTGCCTGGTTTCTATGGTGAATTAGTGTGAGATTAAAGGTATGTGCCTTGTCTGTATGTCCAGTGTGGCTGTTTGACTCTCTGGTCTTCAGGCAGCTTTATTGATTCAAATACAAACGAAATACCACTGCAGAAGTCCTGTTAATGTGATAAAGCAGAGATAGTGACTTAACCAACTCTGTAATTTGACTTTTGGCAGGAGGCCCTTCCTGCCTCTATTGTCTTCCTCCAACTGGTCCTTGGCAGGCTTATACCACAAGTAAAGAGAAGAATGACCTTGAGTGACCATTCACTGGAGGATGGCCCAGAGAGGCCCCCCAAACACCTCACAGCATCACAATGCAGCATGGGCTTATTAGATTTTGTTGGGCAGAATGCATACTAATTTGATCAAAGTTACATAAAAGAGGAGTGAACATGAATTACTCGGCTGCACAAATCAGAAGCCCAGGGAGGGCATCTAATTATGACTGCTGGGAATGAGGCCGGTGACTGTGTTAAGTGTTCACATACATCTGCATTAAGCATCTTCTACGGGGACAAATAAACAGGGGCATAAACATAACCCATGCTTAATTTGAAATTTCCCTGGGGCTCTCTCATTTGTCCAGGGACTTGGGGTGGAAAATATCAAAATACCAAAGGGTTATCTCAATAATTAGAATTCTTTGAAAATGGTGGAGAAAAGTAAAGATTTACTTTTTGCAAGGAGTGCGTTATAAATCTCAGAAAAATTTAGTGGTCAGCGCAGGGCTTCTAAGAATATACTGAATAAAGTGAATAAAAGCCCACCTTATAAAGCCCAACCCCCTTGCCATGGCCTGCTGTGTGTGCTTCAGGAGGTCAGACAGCAAGGATCCTTGCTTTAAAGGAGGGAACTGCTGGGAGCACAGGGCCATTTAGGCAGAAAATTAAACTAGATGAAATTGCTAAAAGTAAACGTGTTAATGAGAGGGAAACATTTATGTTATTTTGGTTGTTAAAACAACAATGTGATCCTTAACAAATTAAACAGTTCCTATCAGAAAACATATTTATTCATCAGAATTTTACTTGAACAAATCACAAAAATCATGTGCAATGTCTTCCTTTATTTGTCTGCTTCTTTGCTTAAAGTCAATCCGTCTTGCGCTTTTCCATGGTACTGTTTCTGTCATTCTATGTTGTTTTAGTGGAGTGTGATTCCAAAGGATTAGGAGCAAACAAAAATCTCAAATTCTTCATATATATATATATATATATATATATGTATATATATTTTAATGTTTTATTTAATGATATTAAACGCATGTTTTTAAAGCAAATGTCATACATAATGTTTATGATGAATGCAAACTGATAAATTATCTTCCAGATATTCTTAAATCGTATTTTTTAGATTACAAGATTTCTCCATTCCATTACCTCTCTAAAAATTCTTATACATCCTTCCCTGTTCTCCTTCAAGTTTGTGGCATTTATGTTAATTGTTACTACAATCATATATGTATATGCAGACACATACATTCCTAAATGCAACCTGTTCAGGTCATATAATGTTAGTTGTATGTGTGACTATTTGGTACTTGACAAACAATTGTTGTGTTCTTCCTGGGAAAGACTCCCTTTCTCGCTTCTAGCTTTTCTCAGTTTCCTATAGCTCTTGGGCACAATTTGGTGACTTCAGCAGTTAGGTATGCATATTAGTTAGGGTTCCCTAGAGCAGAGGTTCTTAACTTGCCACCCTTTTAGAGAGGTCACATTTTAGGTATCCTGCATATCAGATCTTTACATTACAATTCTTAACAGCAGCAAAAAAACACTTATAAAGAAACAATGAAAACAATTTTAACATTATAATTAATAGTAATTTTATAGTTGAGGTCACCACAACATGAGGAACTGCATGAAAAGATTACAACACTAGGAAGGTTTAGAACCACTGCTCTAGAGGACCAGAATTATTTATAGAATGATCTCTCATTCTCTCTCTCTCTCTCTCTCTCTCTCTCTCTCTCTCTCTCTCTCTCTCTCTCTCTCTCTTCCTTTCTTTCATAGACACATATATTCTATAAGTTAATTCTATACACACATACATATGTACATATAAATATATAAAACCCATGTATATATGGGATTTATTAGACAGATTTAGAGGCTGTGTGTCCAGCTAATCCAAAAATGGCTGAGTATGAAAGGAAAATCCAAGAATCCAATAGTTGCTTAGTACATGAGACTGGATTCTCAGCTTGTCTTCTAAATACTCCAGAATCCTGAAGTAATAGACTCTAGTGTCAATAAAGAAATGGACTTACAAGTGTGGTGAGAGCGAGCTGACAGAACAAAACTTTTTTTCTTCTATGTCTTTATATAGGTTTCCAGCAGAAGGTGTGACAGAAATTTGAGGTTTGTCTTTCTATCTCAAAGATCTGGATCAGAAGTAGATTAATACAAATTAATCAAAAATACTTCACAGGTGTGCCATCCATTTTTGGGTTTTAGCTTATTTCAGATGCAGTCAATTTGGGAACCAAAATTAGGCTACACAACATATTATACTACAAAATGCCCCATTTACTTTGTTGATTTTTTTCCCCAATACTATACGTTCCCACTTTTTCTGGTACATTTTCTTATTTGTAATGAATGAACACCATACAACGTGATGAGTGATTAAGAGAAAATGTTTGGGGGAAAGCATGCCAGTGAACATATAACACTTGAGCAATGTTGGAAACATAACGTAAGTGCTGTTATGGTTTGAAGCTACAGTTCAGACGTCACAGTTCGCAAGAGACCGTGTAATGGTTATTGGGATTTCTTTCTATGTTATCTCTTCAATAAAAAGAGAAGAGGCCAGCAGCGAAAAGCTTGTTCAGAGGAGAATGGGAAAAGGTACAAATAATATACAGCTTGGTTGCTTACTCACTAAAAAGAGTTCTTTTGTTTTGTTGCTAAAAGAGGAGTATATTTTTAAATGCATGGGCTTTAGATTAAAAAATAGTGACAATAGAAAGGTCTACCATAATTTCGATAACTCTCCAGGGATTTTTGCTATGTGAGGAAAAAGGTTCCCTGCTAGGTCATTCTATCTGCACAATTATAGGTTTTTGAGATTAGAGTATAATTACAGTATTTCTTCTACCTTTCCCTATCAACCTCCAAATCTTCCTTATGCCCCTTATTGCTCTCCTTCAAGTTCTTAGCCTCTTTTTTCCCACTAATTGTCATCGCAGGAGATGTGAAAGAGCAGTCTGCATTCCCTTGACCACTAAAAATGTGCGTTAAGAGTTAATGACCTAAAAACAAGGAACTTCTGTGGCTCTGAAAAACTATGGATTCAGCATAACTGTAAGAGCACCTGCCTGACAAAAAACCAACACCGTAATGAGAATATCTGCTAGCATCATTTGGCCTTGAAACTCTAAAAAATATATCTACTGGTAAATCTTTCTCTCCAAAGTTTTCCCTTCTGCCCTATCAGTCCCAGAGCTCCCGCACCTGGGTGCAGGGTGCAGGGTGCACTATCTACTCCCGGGGAGGTGCATCCTCCATTACTTTTTCTAAAGAGCAGACCTTCTTTTGCAGGAGTAGGCCTCTTTTTCCTCTTATTTTTGTGTCACCCCCATCAATCTTAACCTAACATTTGCAATATCAGACAATTAGTTTCAGAGCATAAAAGTAAACTGGAAAAATGTCTTAGAGTCTAAGAAACAGCAACCATATTTATGTTGCAATCATCAATAGGAAAACCATGACTTAGAAATACGATGGATTTTCTCCGCCCAGAAAAGAAAACATTCAGTTCTCTAGTCCCGATAGCATTCTAGCTCAGTGACTCAACAGGACATGTGTGGTTGCCAACAAAGAGCAGAACCAGCAATGCTCCTTTCCTCACTACCACACCCTTGCCAAACCACTGTACCCATGGCTATAGCCTAAATAAAGCACACAGCTTCCACTGCAATACCCAGGTGAGTTTAGAAATGGAAAATAAGAAGCTACTATGTGCAATGTCCATGTTTTGTAAAGAACAACCCAAGTTTACCAAAAAAATTATATGCAAATCATTTCACCATCATAGCCTATGGTGTTTGCTTATGTTTTCTTCACATTGTATATTTTATAATATATGTATATTGTTGGTGTTATATTGCTGTTAATAGTTAATTTTGTGAACTTCAGTCTGTTGATGGAGAGAGGGCCTGCTTGTTTTTCCCGGCTGCCTGGCTAGCTTACAACCAAAATAACCACACAGAAACTGTATTAATTGAATTACTGCTTGGCCCATTAGCTCTAGCCTCTTATTGGCTAACTCTCACATCTTGATTTAACCCATTTCTATTAATCTGCATATCACCACGAGGTCATGGCTTACAGGGAAAGATTCAGCATATAATAGTATGAATAATTAATTAGTTAATTAAATATTAATATCAATTGTATGCAGTGATAAATTTAGTGTTTTGAGAGAAAGAGATAAATATTGTTTGTATCTCAGCATTTAAAGAAAATGTCTGATTTCAGATCCAACTCAAACACTTGTCATTTTGACTCCACCATACCACCAGAGAAGTAAAATTTAGAAGCCTGCGTGTCACTGATGCTTAGACACTTGGGGTACAAAGAGTGAACAAGGTTGGCATTTTCATGAGGGCCATAGCAGAGCTGGTGGGAACTGGCAATGGATGGCTAAACTGTGAGACAGAATGCCACGATTCTGCATAGCGTACAGCCTACTTGTGATGTACATATTTGAAAACATTCACAAACAATTTAGACTGTATTACTCTCCAACTCTTACATTTTTATTTAAAATGTATTTTTCAGGGCATTTATTTCTTTATTTGTAGTTTGCCTTCTACGAGTCTCATTTCAAGAGAAGATTTTCACTCCCAAAATATTTGTGCTCAGTCTCCCACTCGCTCTATTTCCAACTCAACAGCAGTTCTCAATTTCAATCCTTTTTCATTTCTCAGAAGTATTGATGCTTTAATCAGCTCAGTTATTTCAGAGTACATTTTCATTTTTATTTCAGTATACTCATTGATTGAGTTTTTATTTTCAGAAATCCCCTTGCTATTTTCTCTGCTACATCAGTAGTGGCTGCTAAGCTCCCCAACTTATCACTGTAGAACATGTGGGTGTAGATCTTCATTGTTTGCTTTCTCTTTATACAAATCTATTGTTTGATAATTCAGGTTTTAATATTATATAAATATCAGTGACTTTCATGATGTATCTCCACTTGAAACTCTCCTTCGAGTCCTTCTAATCTGTATTTTGTGTTGGTCTAATTCTACTCAAAACTCACATTTCCAAAGGTACCTCAACTCCACCAATATCAATCATGCTCATCATGTGTGTAAAATCTCATCCTCTTGAAATAGCACCCATTGAAACTGAGAAATAAAATAGTCTGTATCATGCACAACCTTTTTATTTTCTTTTCCATTTTATTTATTTACTTATTTGTTTACTGTTTTGTATTTATGTCTATGGGCCTGTGACTACCGTAGCACACACGTAGATGTCAGGGGATAACCTTCAGCGGCAAGTTTTTCCACGATATGGATTCCTAGAATCGAACTCCGGTTTTTATATTGAAATACATGTCTGTAATTATGGCGTCTACACAGCCCCTAAAATGCTTGTATGTATATTGCTGGGTTCTAACAGCTCCCACAGGGACTGGTTGAGAAGGCGTGGTGTCAACAGCACAGAGGAGAGTCAGGTAAAAGACAAACAGCAGACTCTTCTTTTTTTACTTTTATTTTTATTATTTTTTCTCTTTTTTTGTTTTTCTTTCTTTCTTTTTTTCTCAAGACAACGTTTCTCTGTAGCTTTGGTGTCTGTCCTGGAACTAGCTCTTGTAGACCAGGCAAACTCACAGAAATCTGCTTTCAGCAGACTCTTTTATACAGCAATGGAGAAAACCTTATATGCCATCCTCTGCATACCCAGGCTGCATTCCAATCCATTGACTTTGCACCTTCACCCCTCATTGGCTAGGCATGATCAAGATTTCTGACAGCCTCGTTGCTAGGCCCTCAGGCACATTCCAGGTTGTTGCATCTCTTAACCTTATAGGTCTTATCTTCCTCCATATGTATATATCCATATTGAAAATTGAATAAATTTGGAAAATCAACAAACTCACATATTTATCATTTTTATAAGGAGAATATTAAGTAGACTTTTTATTATGAAGAATAGCTCTCCTGTGCTGATAAAGCTAATGCATTATGTTCTAAATTTTATTTATCTTTATATCATATAATATCCAACTCTACAACACCATTTGAAAACCTTTAGAGCACAAAATACTATCTATGGAATGGTCATAAGCTTGGAAATATATGCTAATATCTATGTTTCACATGCTCATTGGTTATTTAAAAAATGATCTTTTTCTCCTAAGAAAAGAAAAGTAATGGTAGGTTTTGGACCTGTATATGATTGTTAAATGGTAGAGTGGGGCACCTAGGTGGTGAAGGATTTTTTCAGAAATAAAACAAAACAATAATCACAAAAGAATTTAAGTCAAGAATTGTTGCCCTCCCAAATAAACCCAAGGGAAGAAAACAATGAGAGGGTTTATATACACTATAATTTAGAACACAGCAAACATAACAGAAACAAAATGAATAAAGATGCATATTCCTACAGGAAGAAACACAACTGTGGCTCAAACAACAGGAAAGAAAGAAAAGAGACAGACTTTCAGACTACATTTTTTTTTTCTTCAGAGCTTTGGTCATGTTGTTGAATAAAAAGCATTCTTTCTTCTAATCATTAAATACTTGCATGCTAAATTATGCCTGAATCTGACAAGATTTAATATCTTGATTAAAATAATCACTGAACTCATAACCCTTCCCCAGTTGGTGATTTCACATAGAGCAGAGACAGTCATCCACTGTGTTTTAATTAAAAGATATATTTATTTGTGTGTGTTTGTCTGTCTGTACATTTTTGTGAAGATGCCTACAGAGGCCAGAAGAGGGTTTCAGATCTTCTGCTTCAGGACCCACAGATGGCTATGTAATGTATGTATTCTGAAAGATGTTCAAAGAGTATGCGCTAACCCAGCTGTCCATACTGAGCTCATTAGAATTTTACACATAGATGATATAGCACAATATACAAGACATAGTCTTAATAAAGCTTACTAATACAATAAAGAATTTTTTTACATTCAGTAATTGTGTGTGGAGGCCTTTCTTGGTCAGTCATTTTTTTCTTTCTTTTTTGTTTTGTTTTGCTGTTACAATTGCTGTTCATAATAAATGCGATGACAAACTTAGAGAAACCCATTTATCTAAATCCAAATCCTTGATTTTAAAATTACATTTATTTTTAAAGTGAATTACATTGATTGATGGAAATATGTAACTATATTTCATGACACATGATTGGAGGTCAAAGGACAACACTGGAGAGCTGCTTTCCTCTCCTACCATGAGTCCCAGGTATTGTCAGGCATGGGCATAAGCACTTCCAACCACTCAAACATCTGGTCAGTCCTATAATTCGGATAAACTAAACCCTAAATTATAACTCAAGCTAGTTACCACTGTTAAAGCAGAAAACCAAAAACCAAAACCTTCTTCAGGACCAAAGAATACAATATCTGGCCCAGGTGGAGACTGAGCTTTCCAGTTGGGCTGGGCCAGTCCCTCAGGGTAAGGAAGGCTGGCTCATCTAAAGCAAAGGTGAAGTAATGAGCGTTTCACTGGGATACTACACTATTTTAAAACCAGAATCCACACCATTGGTGCAATAGGTTCCCTAGCCACTGTCATGTAGATTATATTTCTGCCTACTTCTCTGAGTTATTAAAATATTATAACTTTTTTCTTATTGCTTTTCTATGCTTTCCTTATCTCCTTGGGTTTTTTCTTAACATTTTGGCTTCCTCACTCTTTCCCAAAGCTTCCTCCCTGCCATGTGTCTGCTTGTCAGCCATATGCTTGGCCTCCAGTGTAAGTGTATAATGCCTACTCTCTCCCCTCCATCCCTGGACAGCTGTGGAAATTACATCTTGCCTGCCCTGGGGATTTTCTTTTAAATACTAATAAAATTGTTACTGACTACTTTTCATTCCATTCTTGAGTTGTTTTATTGATAGTATTAGCTCCAAGAGTGGGGCCCTTTTCCGTCTCTCATTCTTTGAAGATAATAAAGAATGTGTCTTTTATTGGAGTTGTCAATGTATTTTGTATATTTGTAAAAAGCAAGTGGTGTATTAGATGGACTTTTGGAAAATAGTGAATGGAATAGATAACACTGCAACCTATTCAGAATGTTTAGTCTATTGGGGAATAGTAAGGTGCATGCATAGTTATACCTGACAATTAAAACATTGCAGTTACAGGAGCAACCAGAGTATGAAAACCAGGAAATAAGCAGGACTGAATCAGAAGACTGAGAATTTAGGGACGCCTCCAAGGGTTACGGTCTTAGCGACTGTTCTCATTACTGTGACCAAACACCTGAGAAGAAGCAATTAAGGAGGGTAGCGTTTATTGTGTCTTACATCTCAGAAGGCCCACATCATGACAGGGAAGTCACTGTGTCAGGAGCAAGGCATCGAGTTACTTTGTGTCTGCCGTCAAGAAGCGGAGAGCAGACAGAATGCAGGGCCTGGCTGTAAAGCCAGAAGGCTAGTCCCCAATGGCCCACTTCCTCCAGTGAGGTCTGCCTTGTACGATCTCCCAACCATGCAATATATTGCGACCAGTAAGGAACTGTGTGCTCCAGCACATGAGCGCTTGTGAAACAAGTGCCTTCAATCACGTAAGGTCTTCTTTAAGAGTAACGACATAGGTAGTGTTACAGACACAGATCTGGGTTTGGAGAGAACCCCTCATTGAAAACTTAAGTGTTCTCGTGTGCTAGGACCAATAGTTGTACCAGCGGTGCATATGTAGTGAGGAAATATAAACATGGACAGTTTATTAAGAAAGAGAAAAACAGCTCCTAATAATGAAGCGGGATGGTTAGTGGGAAAAGCACGGACTTGCTCCGGGAGCTCCTTCCGCTCCTTCAGCCAATAGCCGCTGAGATACCAGCCCACTGGGGCGTGGTCTCTCTCTCTTTAAAAAAGCAGAGGCAGCCCTGCTAGCTCTGATGGCTTCGAGGGCTGTTGTCTGGGACCGTGATCTGTAAGTTTTTCCTCTTTAAATAAATAACCGTTCTATTAATCATAATTCCAAACTGGTGTGGGATTGTTTGTGGTTTACGCCTTCATGGACTCACAAGGACTACACCACAGAGTACATGCTCCCGTCTCTACAGGTCACTTGCACAGTCCGTGCCTCTGCCCACCTTCATGTTTCTGGGATTTTCTGTACTTACCCTGTTTGTTTCATGTATGGCAGGTGGGAAAGGATTTCCAGTACTTTGGTCATCTGTCCACTTCCCCAAGCTAATGTTGATGCAGCCCCTTCTAGTACTTACTTGCCCCCCACCACAGAGGGAAACACCTCGAAAAACAGCCACGGAATGTAAAATAAACCTGAACCTGAGGGAGAATTAGAATCCTGAAAAAAGTCAAGTTTTCGTAATTGTTATTTTTGGTTTTGTTATAAAATAGGAGGAACCGATATAGAAAAGAAGACAGACGAGTATTTTATTGATCATTTTTGATTCCCCTTAACCATTTCAGATAGGTGACTCAGTTAAAATTATATTTTATAGTTCTCTTCATAATTTCAGAAGTTGAAGTTTTCCTATAATTTTTATTCTATTATTTGAGAATATCATGTGTGATTATGTGTTTTGTTCCATTCCGCCCTCATTTCCCCTCTTATTCCTCCTCAGCCTCCCCCGTAGATTCCCCCTCCAACTTCATGGGCTCTTTCTTTGCTTTTCTGATCAGCCCCATTGAGTCTACGTAGTGCTGCCTAAGGGGGCATGGCGAACGAGCATTTGTGGCCCCTCAGGGTTGCAACCTTGAAGAAAAGGCACTTGCCCTCCTTTAGCAACCACCAATTGCAAATAGCTCCCCCCTGATGGGGTGGGACATCATAAAATCCTCCCCACCTTTGGTAGGGAGTAGACCATGTGCAAAGCACTGTCATGTCCAATCAATATTGCTTCATGAAGCTGATATCTTATTGCCACAGGGAAGGCTACCTCAGAGATCCAGCTTATGTTTCTTGATACATGGTCAAGTTTCTCTGCATTTGGCATTTCTCCAGCTGTCCCAAGAAGGTAAACCAATGATTTGTATGGATTTAAATACTTTCATTGTTGATATAATTCTGATAAAATATTTTTTAATTTATAGGTATTAAAAGTAAAAATGTAGGAAATATGGCGAAGTGTCACTTGAACATAATTAGACATTAAAGAACTCAAATGACTGAGTAGATTCTTAGACAGTATGCATAACACAGTTATGGTTAATCCTAGAATTGGAGAAATTGTTTATATTCAGAGCCTAACCTGTTATTTGAATTTGATCTTGTAATTATAGGATGAAATAATTATACTATGGTTATTATATAGTTATACAATTTTTGAATAAAATTGCAGCTGTAGATTAGTGTTCTTCCCCATCGTAACAATGGACAAACAAGAAAAAAATGCCAATTGAAGGCACACCCAGAAAGTGAGAAGTTGATGAGAAAAATAAAACAAATATTTTCTCTCTGAAGTGGAGAATGATCCCAGGGTGAGGATGATACAATTCTGAACCTGAGAGTAGCAAACAAACAGTCATAAAGTGTTCTATTCAATGTCACTCAGCATCTTCCTTGGCCTGTATTAGTCATGGACAAAGCATGTGAATGTGATACACGCTTTTATATGTAAGATTAGAGGTGGGCAAAGGAAAGTACCTTTTTAATTAATTAATTTTTCTTGAAATAAATTATTCCTATCATATAATCCAATCAGTTTTCCGTCCCTCCTGTCCTCCCATATCCTCGCACTAATCAACGCCACTCCTGCTATTCTCGCTCTTTAGAAAGCAAAAATGCAAGACAAGCAAAACAGAATTTAACACAACAGACAAAAAGCAGGAGAAATGTACATACACAACACAACACACACACACCTAGAAAATTGTGAAAATCAGAACCAGACACTTTGGGAGCATTTCTACATAGCAACTATTGTGCAAATAATGAAACTAGAAAGAATTAAGACACCAAGAAAGAAGGAAGGAGCAAAGATGAATCCCTGCCTAGGTGGATTCAAAACAGAATATGAAAAAGGTTTTCTAAAAATATCTTAGAAGCTTACTTCTGAGAGACACGAGTTTCAGTTTAGAACTTTAATAAAGGGAAAGTTATCTTTCTGTATCTGAATTGTTAGAAAAGGTCAGGTTAATTTTTGTGTATGTCATATACGAATGACTTTCTCAGGATTATAGCATTTAGAATCAAGATCTTTAGCAGTGTTTACTCTGTTACAGGTGGTAAGGGCCAACTCGTGACTTCACTCATATTTTTCTTGCTTGTAATTGTTTATCAAAGTTGACAAAGATGGCCAATAACAACCTACAGCTTCAATTTTATAGAAATTTGTTTAAATATATTTGGATCTCTTAACACGTTTTAGTGATTGAGTCATTGAGAAATAGTGTTCATAGCACAAGTTCTACATAAAACGCTTTCCTTTCCAAGGCTACAATAACCTTTCTCCATTCCTTAATCTTTATCATAGTCAACTTCACCTCCCTGAAACCCAAAACGATATTGTCTTTCTCAGTCATCAGTTTTCAATGCCCGTTTTCAATGAATGACATTTCTTCAAAGCAGTAAGTTATTTGGAATTAGGTGTCAAGGAATTTTATGTATCACAAGGAATTTATGTTATTTCTCTCTGGCCATAAATTGACTCTTCCGCAGTGCCAGTCCTGAGAGTAACTATTTATCTTTCCTACTGCTTTTTGAGCCCTGCATACTTGTACCTAAATTGAAAAATATTGCTGACCCTTCTGTGAACTAGTAGAAAAACATGAGGCTTTGGGAAGAAAGCTGAATTTCTCAAAGGTTGTGATGACAAAGTTTCTTCCTGTCACCACCATTAATGTCCTCATAAAGGCTCTGCCACAAATTATAGACTTAATTTGCATCAGACATGTAATGAGCCTTTACATGTAATCTTCACAATGTCCACACAAGAAAGGAATGGTTATTGATACTGTTCATAGAAGCAGCAAACGCTATGGGCACAATTAAGTACCCATTTTAAGTGACATTGTCAAATAAGCAGAATTCAGAACTAATTTTGGTTCAATTCAGATTATGATTTCAACAACTTACATCTTCAGTGAATTCATAGGCTATTAGTGGATGACTGGATTTCATAAATATTCTAGAATGATACCAAAAATTTTGTAAGGCCTGTGAAAGTAAAAATATCATTACACTTGTGGAAGAATATTCTAAATATTAAAGATAGTTATTATATTTCAAGAATGCTTTGAACATTCTGGAAACAAATGTGAATGGCTCTCTACATCAATGACAGCTCATGTTTTGTAGTTTGGGGAATAACCTAAATGTATTATAAGTTTAAGAATTCCAAATATAACAGCAGAAAAAATTAAATACTACAGAACCAGGATTAAGAGATCCTATATATGGCAAATCAGTGCCATTTATGGTTTGAGGTGAATATAAGAAGTAATGCATGTGTTTTCTAAATTAATATTTACAGTAAATATCTATGATAGCATTTATTTTTCTAGCACTATAAAATCAAAACATTAATAAATATTTGTGAAATTAAAACAGGAATTGATATCATCATTGCTGAATATAAAATGATCTTTCACCTCCCTGAATTTCTGTCACTATATTTTCTTTAGTTGGATATAGTGTTGTTTACTCTGATAGGAAATTAATGGTTTCTCTGTCAATTCAATAACTATCAATTATTTTCACTAGTTTCTTTTCCCAGTAATTGCTTTCATGGTCAATTAATCCTGCGTCAGTTTTCTGCTTAACACAACAACAGGTTAGGATTTCCTCCTGTTTCTACTAAACCAACATTTTTTTTTTTCTGTAAATTGTGGTATCTAGGTTTCAGTGTGAGCTGAGTCACAGCCTTAGGATTGCCACTCGATGGGACTACGGCAAGTGTCATTTCCTGTATGACATCTGTCATTTTATTTTTTCACTGTGCTCAGCTTAAACTTTCGAGACTTTGTAAAGGGAGGTGAATGTCACAAAGTTTTGAATTCATTTTATAATTGAGAACATTCTTACTTGACTCAAACTTAGTAGAAAGTGATGTGTATTAAATATACTGAAAATTGTCTGGGTTTTAATGAGCTCTACACTATTCAAATTTAATAATGGTGATATTAATCTCATAAATGTGTAACTAAACTATCTTTTCAGTTTGTACCCCATTATCTTTGTCTCATAAGTCAAAGAAAACAAGACTTTAAATGCTGGTAAATAGCCTGCAGACAAATTTTGTACAATTTTATTTTCAAATTGTGGTGAATACTAAATTTGTTGATTTAAAACACTGTTTTTTAATGATCAGCATAAAAATTCAACAGAATACTTTTGCAACTTCATAAGGTTATCCTACAGATAACCAAGAAAATCATTAACTTAAATTTCCACGTGATCATCTAAGTCCCCAACATTTTTTTTCTTTTTGCTTACTTCTAATATGTTAGATTAAATGTAAAAATTCCAAGTCCTGGTCGGCAAAACAAATGAATCATCCCTTTTAACATATGAATATATGTTAAAAGGGCAAGTATGTTTTATTGACATTGTTATTTATTAAGGACCTGCTTCTAAATTTCATATAAATACTTTTCTTTAAGTTAATATTAAAAGTACTTCTCTGTTTTTCTCCCACTACTACTTTCTAGAAAGCCAGAGTGTTTAAAAAATTCATTTATTATGGCTGTAGTTTGTGTGTTTCACAGGTAGTGTTACCAATGTATTTAAATTTTTTTGATTAGTTCTGTTTCACTTTGAAAAGTCTTTTTCCCTTGGAACCTGCAAACAATATGATGTAGGGTAGACTTCGTAGCATAACTTTCACTGGTGACTTGGCCTGGAAGTTTATCAGCTTTCTGGAATGTTTGCTCCTCTCATAACATCTTCTGAAAAGGAGTTGAAGGGAAAGGGGAACTGTTGTTGGTATGTAAAATAAATGAAAAATGCTATTTTTTTCCAAAAAGTAAAGGTATGACTATGACTCTAGCATTTCAAATGTCATAAATTTCTGAGGACTCTTCTAAGAGATTCAAGGAAGTGGCAGGTTATTTGTTGTTACTCAGCATGGATGCTCTTTGCTTAAATGATATGATCTTTGTCAAGTTATTATTAAAATAAATGATCTTGTAATGATAATAATTGAAATCTCTTATTCATGACTATATCTCTTTTTCTAAATGCTTCTGACTTGTGAATGAGTCAGATAAACACAGAATTTGAGGATATAATTAATTATATGGGAAGAAAAAGCCAGCTAGAAAGATGAACAAAATTTGCAGCAGACTTGGAGACCCTGTGTTTACTCTTCTATCAAAACACATTAAATGTGAATAAATAACATTGATTTTTCTCAAATTATTTTGCAAATTGTCCTAAAAGAACTGCATATACTAAATGGTTTGGTATGCAAATTTTAAGAAATGTCATTCAAATTTCCAAATATTACTTATTTCAAGTCAAATGACCCTGAGATCTCAGGTTTGACCTCTCCTTTCTCCACCACTGATAAATACAAGGACTCCTTAAAATCCACTAGAACCTGGGGCTGGGAACTGGAAAGGGTTCAACCTTTGAGTTCTTAGCAGCCTAAGAAAACTGGCCATACAGGTTAGTCCAGCGCAGCTTCAGCCATTCACGATAAATGCACAAAGGAACGATAGGTGTGAATCAAAGCCAGCTTTAAAAACGCAAATGAAGACAGTTATCAGTGACTTTTTGGTGTTTATTGTCTTTGAACTGCTCTTCCAGAATCTGGATGCTTTGTCCTGCAATTTTCAAGAGAAGAGAATACAAATGACTATAGTTTGCTCACTTTTGAATGCATGTAAATCCAAGTGGCCATTAATTTTTCCCATCTTGTGAAGGTATTTTCTCATGTCATTAAAGTTTTTTATTACCTTAGGTTTTTCTATCCTCATATGGGAAAGTTATATGAAGGAGGGAAAGAGAAGTGTGAGTCATCAGGATATGGCAGTGTGCTACACACACACACACACACACACACACACACACACACACACACACACACCCTGAATTATTCTGAAGACAAAAGACTAAGGTGAGGTCTGGGTTTTGCCTCTTACTTCAAACTGAAACCAGACAGCATGTAGGGTTCGTTCTTTCTTTCTTTCTTTCTTTCTTTCCTTCCTTCCTTAGCATTAATTCCTTCTTTCTTTCTGTCGGATTGTTTGCTTTATCTAGCTCTTGTCTCTCGTCTAGAGGTGTTATGTGGAGGACTGATCCTTCGTTGGCTTTCTTGTTTTCTTCTTCTATTTACTTTCTTTCTCTCTTTACTTCTCTCTTATATCTCCTCTTCCTTTCTATCTATCTTTCTTTCTTTCTTTCTTTCTTTCCTTCTCTCTTTCTCTTTCTCTCTTTCTTTTCTCTCTCTTTTCTTGTCTTTCTTTTTTAAATGAATTTGACATGTACAACATCTTCTGTGTATTTTTCTTCTCCTTCAAATAAATACTTTTAGTTTTAAATAGGTTTTTTAAGCAACTTTGAAAATATTTTAGTAAAACCTTTCAGGTTCCCTCATGTAGTAGCTCACACATGTGGCATTAGTATTTGGGAGATGAGGAAGAGAAAGCAAAGTTGGAACTATAGTTGCCATTTAAAGAATTACAGGCTGGCCTCAAACTCACAGAGATCCTCCCAAGTGCTGGGATTAAAGGCGTGTGCCACCACTGCCCGGCAACATGAATTGTTTTCTATTGAGTAATGCTGAGTAATGTAACAGCCCTGTGAACTGCAGTGGGATCGAGTAGCAATCCTTACTCCATTTGTCCAAAGGCGAACTGAAACAGCAGTGATCTTTCTCCTGCTGAAAGAAATTACGCTTTCTCTTTTGGTCTTCTGTCTTCAGTCCTGAGGGTTTCAGTGCCCCGTTCTTGTCTTCACTGACAAGTACACCGCCAACGTTACTATTAGGACTTTGTAAGACAGAATCTTGAAGTCACTCTACATCCCACATAGATCTTTTCATCTGAAATCCCTGGCCTCACTTTCCAGAGTAGCTGTGATGTCACATATAGTTAATGTTTTAAAATTTAAACATAAATAAATAAAAATCATATTGAGGATTGCATGATATCTCCTTATAATGTATTTTAAGTCTTATTATTGATTTTTAGGTAATTAAACCAAAAAAATGTTCATCTTTACAATACAGAAAAAAACTATTATTATTCGTCAGTGAAAGCTGTAAATCCTACTTTCCAGGCTGGAAATCAGAGCTACAGTTACTTTTCTATGAACAAACAAACCATTAGGAGACAGTCTTGGGAAGTTAATCTCCCAGCACTTTTTAATGATTGCTAAAGGGAAGCTAATATGCTGGAATTTATATGCGATGCATATTTCGGGGAAATTACTCTAAATATCATCTAATTACTCCGGTAGAGTCTCTGTCTGCTTCCTCATCCTCTTTCCCCCACTGTGGCAATTGTTCTTTCGCTCCCTTAGTTCATTGTGCGTTTCCCATAATAGAGTATAATAAGAACAAGATAAAATATTATAGAATAGTGTACACCAAAACGTAATATGTGTTGCCATAGCTGTCTTATTACTGAAACGAAATAGCTGCCTAAAGGATCTTAAATGAGGAAAAGTTTTTGGTTCGCAGTTCCAGGCAGAGTGCAGGCCAATAATGGAAATGGTGGCAGCAGACACCGCAGTCAGCTGGTCATATGGGGCTGAAGTCCAGACACACAGTTATCAGTTCTGGTCTTCCAATTGCTTACTCTTTATATTCAATCTAGAACTCAAAACCATGGACTGGTGCCTCCCACCGGTAAGGTTGGCCTGTTTACCTCAATTATATAGCCCTCCTGGGGGAGACACCCAGAGGTTTTTTCCCTAGGTAATTCTAGATCCGGTAAAATGGCCAATATTAAACCGTAGTTTTCCTTCGAGAATGAGAACAAGATATGCAAATCAATGAACAATAAAACTACAATGAAGTTAGTTTCTAAGGAACAAAAATGGCTCAGTCAGCAACAGAAATAAGTTCGTAAATAGTTAAAAGTTACTGTAAAATAGATGTTGTTTTATATGAATTACCGTAAAACTGAGATACAAAAATATTTAATGTAGTCCAAGTAAACCAAAATTGATCTAACACTTAGAAAAGTCATCACCCCGGTACCACATAAGTAGAATCATTATCTCTATGTTGATGTGATGAAAGCAAGAGCTTATTTTTAATTTCCGTTTATAGTGGTGACATGGTAGCAGCTGGAAAGAGCAAGAGAAGGAAGATGTTTAACATGTGTTAGGCACACCAGGAAACCAAGAAAAGGTTCAGGAATTGAAGAGGTGCCATTAATTCTCAAAATCTGCCCTCAGTGATGCTCTTCATCCAGCAAGACTCCACTTTCTAATGGTTTCTGGACTTCCCAAACAGTGCCACCAGCTGGGACCAAGTGTTCAAGTACAGCAGCATATGCTGTTGATAATGCTGAACCCGAAACCTGTAGGGTACCAAACACAACCCCAGTGCCAGATGGGAGAACTTTTTGGTGAGGGGAATTGCTAGAGACTCGCAGAACAATACAAGCTATTTCTGTTTATTTTTGGTCAATACTTTTCATTCAAATCCAAATAGTAATGAAATAGAACCACTGTTAAAAACTGGAGACATTTTAGAGGTAGTAATGGTGCCTGTTTTTAGGGCATACCTATAATAGGGCCCACACATAAATTTCCATTTATAATTTTTTCTTTTTTATGGTTTTTTTTCTTTTTTTCTCATTTTTTTATTCAAGATTTCCATCTCCTCCCCTCCTCCTCCCCCTTCCCTCCCCTCCCTTTCACCCATACCCCCACTCCACCCCTCTCCAAAGACAAAGAGCCATCAGGGTTCCCTTCACTATGTTAAGTCCAAGGTCCTCCCAGCTCCCTCTAAGTCCAGGAAGGTGAGCAACCAAACTGACAAGGCTCAAGTGAGCCCGTCCATGCTGTAGAGTTCATGTTCATTGCCGTTGTCCTTGGTTTCTCAGTCCACCTCCACTGTCAGCCACATTCAGAGAGTCCGGTTTGGTCCCCTGTTCCATCAGTCCCATTCCGACTGGACTTGGTGGTCTCCCGTTAGATCTGTCCCACCGTCTCAATGGGTAAAAGCACTCCTCGCGGTCCTGGCTTCCTTGCTCATGATCTCCCTCCTTTTGCTCTTCATCAGGACCTTGAGAGCTCAGTCCGGTGCTCCTATGTGGGGCTCTGTCATTTTCTCCATCCAATGCCAGGTGAAGGTTCTCGCTCAGGATGGTGTTTTCTATTTCCATCCATTTGCATGCAAAATTCAAGATGTCATTGTTTTTTACCGCCGAGTAGTACTCGAATATGTATATATTCCACACTTTCTTCATCCATTCTTCCACTGAAGGGCATCTATATTTTGCTCTTTTATAATGTGTTCAAAAGTAAATAAAAATGTTCAGTTAACAAGCAGTACAAATTTGACAAGTTTTGTAAGATATCCTAAAGAAGTCAATACATAGAAGTGTATTGATTCCCTAGGCTGAATAGATAGAAGAAGTGATGGTGATTTCTTTATGAAACTCCTGGTGGGATACAGCCTATCCCCAGAGAGAACTCAGTGCTACCTGTCAAGGTAGAGGAATTTTCACAGTGTGTTTAGCAAATGATCAAACAGACAAAAGGCAAGCCATGCCCTGAAGATGAGGGACAATTATTCAATATAAGCTTTGTATACTTTCTTGTAGAAAATTATCCAACACTGACATAATTGTTAAAAAAAAGTAATATGAAAAGTGGTAAATCAAATGAAAATTAGCTTTAAGCCATAGCAACATTGGTGCTAAGGGAGAAGTACAGTTTTATTTATTTATTTTATTTTAAGAAAAAGAAATATCTTTGGGGGAATGACTAGCATATATTTCCAACGTAAGAAATACTAATTCCCCATTGGCTATTATAAAGAAGACACTGTCATACTGTTTTAATGATTGACTTACTAAGAAAGAAAGAAGGAAAAAGTTCTTTGGTTTTCTTGTTAAGTTGAAGTAATTGGTCATTATGGGAATAAGTTTATAAAAAGAAGAACCAATTTTCAAGGAAAATGATAATGCAAATGTCTACCGATTATTCTCCTGGTATTTGACTACACTCTGCAAATCAAAGTCACATTCCTAGACTGTCACACATTTTCAGTCCTCAGCACCTCTATACTCCATAACTCAAAATAGAAAATTTCACTTGTCTAAGTTAATGTTCCTTTAAGTTGGAAGAATTATTCTCCTCAGGTAATGTGAATATTTTAAGAATGTTTACAGACTCTCAAAGAATAACAAATGTAAAATGAAAGTAGAGGAAAGGGATTCAAGAGGCAGAATAGTTAAGCAAGGAGGGGGTTAGAGGAACAGGGAAGAGGATGTGTAGGGAGGTAATCAGCCAGACTAAAGGGAGTATTAAAATTCCTTATGAAATCAAGTAGCTTGTAACCAAATTAAAAATGCAATGTAAAGAAATATCTATATGGAAGATAGCCCACATGGATGATAATGCTTCTGAAAACTGTAGGATACCAAACAAAACTCAATACCAGGTGTGAGATACTTCTGAATTGTTGGTCAGGGACACACAAAAGACCTCCAACACAATCCAGGTTCTTGCTACTTCTCTCAGTTACCCACCATAGTAGATGATATGATCCTATTGATAAAGATATTATACAGCTTTCTTGTAAAATATGGGTAAATCATGCTGGATTTTAGATGGATAGTTATTTTCCACTAGCAACTCTTTCAATGTATTAAGGTGCTTACATGATGGGAGAAACAAAAGACAATGCTCTCATTCATTTGCGATCCCTATCAATTATAACAGCATCTTCCCCAATAGAATGGGGCAGGCTGGGCAATAGCTGCTTGATAGTGATGTGGTTATTCAATTGTTCTCTTGTTAGAGATGAGACATACTTACAGGAAGGAATCCATAACTAGTGTTGCAAACACTGGATTCTGTACACCATTCCCATAAAACAGAATCCTTTACTTAATTAGATGATTACATAAAAAAAGGTTTTTTTCTGCCTCAACATGTTTGGGAAAGCCATAGGCCCTATTGAGTAACTCATAGCTATTTTTTTTTACCTAAATTGACTTAGTTATAAACGAACTTCCTTATAAATAGCTATGTTTGTATGAGACAAATGTTAGTCTTTGACTTAATCAGTTGGACTTATCTGCTGTCAGTGGTTTAATTGGGGCTGCTCAATAAGGCATTTATATCTCCCCATCTCAGGCTCAGGAGCATTGTGGAAGACAGGAAAGAATGGATGTGTTAGAAAATATGGAGGAATAACTATGAAATTCTGTTTTATGAACCTGACACAGATTTTGCAATCATGATTTCATATCAGCTTTGGTTGCCTGAATGGGACTTGTGTAACACTGGCCTATCAACAGTCAGAGATGGGGAGAGGATTATTGGAATCTCTCCCTCCTTGAGAGCTAATATCTACTTATAGAAGGGTAGTCAGATTATTCTTTTGTGTAATTACTGGTGAGCCCCCCAGGGTTCGATGGATAATCTAAAACATGGTCATACAGATGACCCTGCTTACAATCCATAAGTTACAAAACAGAACAAAAACACATGAATGTGAAAAATGATATTTAGAGTGGATAGAGGACTGGGAGGAGCTAGAGGTCAAAGGAAATTAAGGGTGAGTGGAGGAAATACTTAGAAGGCATTTTATATGCACATATGAAGTTTTAATGAAGAAATTTAATAAAAAAGATAAAAATAGCAATTATGTTCTCTCTATATCAAATCATATCCAACTTGCACTAATGTGCTTTTCTTAGCTTTTCATGTATATTTATAGATTTTTTTTAAAGGTTTAAATGAGAAAATAGTGGCATGGTTAACAGGAATCATAAATAGTCGTTGTCAAGTATTGCTTCCTCAAGTAGTGCTGTTTAAATGAACAAAAGGAGAAATAAAGAACTGAAAAGTATAGGCTGTCCAAGTCATAAATAAATTAGACCAGTGACCTTCAGATGCTGTTTGTTGCTGGCGACATTTCTCTTTCTTATCTACAAAGCTCTTAATTCGATGAAATCTTTGGTGATGATCCAATATGTGACAGACAAAAGCAGAGCTGCTTTGGGTAAAGCAGATCTGAATCGTTTGGGTTTGCTTCATACACCAGATTCTGTGCACCATTCCCATAGGACAGCATCGTTTCCTGAATTAGAAAAAGGCTTTTCTTATGCTTCAACACAGCTCTTCAATTAACCTTTATTGCTTGTAAGAAATAAGGACAGTTTCTTTAGTTGTGACTGTTTACTTGTTAAGATGCAAATGTCCTTGAGGAGGCAATTAATTCAACCAAAATCAGTTATTAATGTCTTAAGAGTAATTTTTTTGCAAATGTCACGCTTAAACCAAGAAAGTAGATTGTATATTTTTTTTTATCAAAAATAATAATATAAAGGCAGGTTACAGTTTTGAAATTAAATTTCAAGTACTTTACAATTTCTGTGAGATTTAGGTCACTTGTTATGTTAATGCAATAATACTTAATTCAATTATACAAAGCTAAATATAAGTTATTGCAATTAGAAAATACATGGCATAAGGAAGTAGACATTAGAAAACAAGACAGGTTGGCCAAAAGAAAAAATATTCAAGGTTTCAGACGCAATATCTAGAATAAGTCCTTGTAAGCTGAGCAGCTTTTTGATAATATTAGCCCTAGATGGTTCTTGTGATTTTACGTGACTTGTAATGATTTAGTGACAGAATTTTGTCTACACCATCTTTCTCAGGAATTTTGCATAACAAACAATCTTATATGTGAGAGATAGTGTCTCCCCAGGGTAGTGAAGAACTTTCCTCATCTTCCAGATTAATACAGAGGACAGTGATTCTGCAAGAAGGAGGTTACCTAATAAGTTTCTAATAAAGCGGCAGTTTCCTACCCTGTAATAACCGCTTTGTTCCTGCCTTGTTGTGCATCATACAGGCTGCGTTTATGGCCTCTGGGGTCTCATGTCTTCTTTCAACACATATGAACTTGTGGCAGGTAATTACTAACTTACAAGTGAAGTAAAATACCACGTTTCTTTAGTCTCTACCACAGTATATAATATACAAGAGGTTTTTAACTTTATGTAGCACATCCAATATGATGTCTGGTGTGTCACTGGGAGCTATGAATTGAAATGAAAATTTCCCTAAAGCAGCGTTGAAGAAAACAAAACAAATTATCTTCCTGAGGTCCCAGGGAAAGCCTGTAAACTACAATGAAAACCAAGTGTTTACCACATGTTTTTCTTGTCTTAAAACGTTTATCAGCCTTGAGATAAAGCTGGACATCTCATTGGGTCAAAGTTGGTTACATCTTTTAAATAGCTGTAGCTATGGGTCTTCACATAGAAGGCGGACTGCCATAACACCGTTATTGCTTTTTCTCAGTTTCCAAGTGTTTCTTCTGTCCCTCTTAGCCATCTTGCTGAACACAGCTTATATTCTCCTCTTCTTCTTGAATTTTTCCAAGGAGGTCATAATCCTATGATATGTCTGTGCATTGTATTGTCTTTTTTTCTAATAATTTTTTATTACTTTATAAATAATACCATTCAAAATTTCCACTCCCTCCCCTCCTCCCACTTCCCTCCCGCTCCCCACTCACCCGTTCCCTCTCCCCCTCCAGTCCTAAGAGAGGGCAGGGTACCATGTCCTGCGGGAAGTCCAAGACCCTCCCCACCTCCATCCAGGCTTAGGAAGGTATGCATCCAAACAGAATAGGATCCCAAAAAGCCAGTACATGCAGTAGAGACAAATCCCAGTGCCTTTATTATTGGCTTCTCAGTCTGCCCCAATTGTGAACCACATTCAGAGGGTCCAGTTTGATCCCATGCTCGTTCAGTTCCAGTCCAGCTGGATTTGGTGAGCTCCCATTAGCTCAGGCACACTGTCTCAGTGGGTGGACCAACCCCTCGTGGTCCTGACTTCCTTGCTCATCTTCTGCCTCCTTCTGCTCTTCAACTGGACCTTCCACACTTCAATGTCTCTCAGCATCTGTCATTCTCTGTTCGGCAGCATTTAAAATTGTAAAAATTAATGAAGCACCATATAAAAGCCAAACTGTTATGTTATTTCCTATCCTCACATGGCATATTTTTTATATGACAACTCTCTCTTTAAAGACTTTATTATTTTTAAACTGTATTTTTATGACTGTCTATACTCATTTGTTCAGCACCTAAGCACATCTTTAAGGATATTGTACGGTTTCAGATTTTTGTGTGTGTGTGTGCATGTGTGTCTGGATCTGGCTTTCTGTGCACCTACAGAATTCTCTGACCATGTGACCCAGGCATTAAAAGATCAGTCTGTTTCCAGCATAGTTAGGCTTAGCATATGACAGTGGCAAATGACTTAAGCCCAGAGGTAACAGTCGGGAACTAAATCATTGTATGTAACGAGCATAGGTCCACCCGAGAGACCATGGACTAGAAAATGATGTCCAGGTCCATGTCTGGAAGTTTTCTTAGCTTTCTTAGGCCCTATGTTTGGATATCCGAGCCTCCATGTCAAATGCCATATGTAGTAATACTTTTTCATAGAGACTGCCAGCCCACAAGCAATAACAAAGACGTATTATTAATTATAAAAGTTTGGTTTTCAGCTTAGGCACTTAGAACTCAAATTAACTTGCTTTTAACAATAAACTTTTGGCTAAATGACTTGTATCTTTCCTCAATGTGGTACGTTTGATTTGTTCCAAATCTCCTGGAGAAATTCATGCTCCCAGATTCCCTCTCTTCCTCTTCTTTCCCCCAGAAGTCTTTCCTATCCTCTTTTGCCTAGCTATTGGATATTCATCTTTTATTACACAAATCATAGCAATACATCTTCACACAGTGCACAAATATCCTACAGCACTATAGCTAATCTGTCTATAGATGCACAGCAAAGAGAACTAAATCACTTCCAAGCGGAATAAAAATTATTAAACCAGTACTGATTTATTGTCATTTTTTCAGGAATAGTATAAGAAGCAAAAGCCTTTCAGTGACAACCCACTCCATTCAACCACGCTGAAGAGGAACTTTGGCTAATATCCAGAAACAACACCTGCATTATTTAGTGACTCTATTTTAGATGAAATGATAAAACCTGAAAAGACACAAAAAGCTCCAATTTCATTCTTAAGTTGAAGGTGTGCTTGTACTATTTTTGTTCTCCTGGAGCCAATAATTAAGGTAGCAAGTGTAGAATTTGTCCCAGAATGTAGCTTGAATTCAACACCAGGAATTGAACATCATGAATGCAGTTTTGCTGACTTGAGGTTAAATTTAGTAGTTAAAATTAGAGAGGAAGAATTGTTTTTTTTTTCAATAAACTGACCTTAAATTCGCAAATATCAGACATAGTTTAGAATTATCCCAAAGTAACATTAATACCCCACATGGCCTTCATCTCTGAGTTTTTCCTATTTTCCTTTCACACTCATGTTTGCATAAAATGAAAAAGGGGTCTGAATGTTATTTTAAGTCATTTGAAACGTAGAAAATCTTTGTTCTGTTGAAAAGTGAATGAGCTAAAGGAAGATATTATCTAAAATTCTTTCATTTCGAGTTAGTGATATTTGCATGATTTAATTAGTACTTATAACATTTTGGATTCTTCAAACTAAAATACCAATGCAGCCTTTACTAATATGAGAAAGAATAGAGTTCTAGGTAAATACTCTCACACTGAAACCTACTTGCTGGTTCTCACACATCAATTAAACAGACAGAGGCAGATATATGTACACATATTTAGCTTTACATACATTAAAAAATTTGTAGACATACATTTTTCCTACATTTTCAGTGAGATTTATGGACATTTATTAAGTGTATGAGAAAAATAGCAAATATGTGCTATCTACTCAAGGTTTGCCATAATATGGTTGATGGAATAAATTCAGTCACATTATCTTTTATAAATAAAATTTCACAGGTACTCAGCCATACACACTTAAGTTTGGGTTTTTACTTTTTATATTTATTTTTTAATATTACAATGGTAGAGTCGAAAAATTGCAACAGGCATGGTATTAGTTTATGACGTCGAATGATTTTTTTCATCTCATAAAAATATATATTTTTCTCAAAAATATCCCAATGTTTTATTATATACATGGATAATAGGAATAAAAAAGTATTATATCTTTAAATGGTTTTGCTATCTTCATTTAAATTCATTTAAATACGTTGCAAATACAATACTATTGCTATAGTATTAAAAAGATATTAGACAAAATAAACCATTTAAAGCATTCCTTTCCTCGTGTGGTAAAGTGATACCCCCCACTTCTAGCTCTCACTTTCTCTACGCTAAAAGTAAAATCATAAATAAAAGGTATTCTAGCTATAGTGAAATTCATCTGGGAGTCTAGAAAAATGAAAATGGCACCTGATGTATATGCTTCTACCAGAGCCACTGATATCAATTCATTTAAAAAGGTCTTTGGTTGTCTTAATTGCACCTAGACTTTATAGTAAGTTAATAAAGAGTATTTTTCTTGAAAGCATGTACCATTGAAAAATTCATAGACCAAATGCCTTAGACCACATTTTATACAAAAATATGAGCTTCTGAAGCATTTTTATGTGTAGTCATAATTCTCTAATAAGAATAGTATCATTGCCAGGTGGTAGTATCATTGCCAGGTGGTGGTGGCGCACGCCTTTAATCCCAGCACTCGGGAGGCAGAGGCAGGCGGATCTCTGAGTTCGAGGCCAGCCTGGTCTACAAGAGCTAGTTCCAGGACGGGCTCTAGAAACTGCAGGGAAACGCTGTCTAGAAAAACCTAAAAAAAAAGAACAGTATCATTTTGCAGATGGTAACATGAGAAGTGTTGACAAAGCCACCTTGGAGACCATGTTTATACATGGTAGACTTTGATAACAATAACCACAAACTGCCCAGAGCAAAGCCTACCTCATTCTACCTTGCATATTCTGTTATTAGTTTGTCATAATTATATATCTTTTAACAGAGATCCTTCAGTTTAAACTCCTGCTTCAATTTGAAAATTTTGCAGACACACACACACACACACACACACACACACACACCAGGATCTATTTTAAAAAATAGGTCCACATTAAAAACAACATTAAACATTGTCAGCACAAGAACCATGATACTATCATTCTTGTACAATGTATATTTGAAATTTATTTATTTATGTAGTAATCATTTTATGTCATAACATATGATACTGAAAGCAAAACTGGTATAAAAATGACCACCAGTTGAAGTTTCATATTTATAAAAGAAACGATTATAAAGGGAATTTCTCTAAATGCTTTGATTTTCTTCAGTGTTTTCTTCTCTATTTTAATTTTTATGGCAAGCTATATGAAGTATTCTCTTTAGTCCAGATATGAACAAGGAATTAAATGCACACTGATGAATATTTTTGTTTGCATTTATGTGTGAAATTTTTATTTTATGTTTCAGATTTGTTGAGGGGGCTATGCAAATTAATTTAATCTTTAATGTAGACCTCTAGTCATGTAGTAGACAATATATTTAAACCAATTTGCATCTCAGTGTTTCTAAAGTATAATTCATTTTCTAAACTAATTTAGCCATACCGTTATGGATCAAAGGCTAGGGTAAATTCATGTGGTTCTTTTCTGTCACCTCCAGCAAGTTGGAGGATGAAATTATCCATCTATGACAGAGTCTTTCAATAAAAAGTAACGAATTAGTAGACCATACTGTATATGGGCAAATTAACATCACAGAAGTTCATGTATTAAATAAATGTAGTTACTAGAACTTGAGAACTTCTCTAAGGTCATTCAAGATCAAGTTTTCTGATGAATTAAATATTCACTTAGAGGGAGATAATGTCCTACAGAAGCAAGCTCATCTCATTTTAGCTAAGGATTTGGAACTATCTTTCTTGACTGAGGGGTATATGCCTCTCTGTGATATACAACTTGTTATAGGTTTGCATTTTGAAGCTAATAATGCATAGAAGGTACACAGAAAGTCCTGGTAATTTCTACCCAAACCCAGAAAATTTTTTCCATAATCTAAGCAGATGACTTAGAGGTGGAAATATTCTAAAAATTATGAAACTTATCAATCAAAATCTCAAGAATAAATATAAATGAAAGTTAACACAGCTACATAGAAAAAAGAAATTAATTAGCATTTGACTCCACATCTTAAATGACTGAAGCTATTAGAGAAAATTTTATTCATTTGCATTAATTCATTGTATTGATCTATTTATTATGAATGTTTTTATATGCCAAGTTTTCTAAGATATGCTTGTATATTTGTGCTTTAGAAAGCTGATAAAGGGACAGTACCACAGACTCAGCAGGTACAGACACTTACCTGGAGGCCTGAAGTCTGTATTTCAACCCTTCATCTCACCAAGTGGCAGAAGATGAACAACCCTTCAGATTTTTCTTCTGAACATAGGCATCCAGTATGTACCGAAGCAAATGCACACATACACACATGTGCACATGCATGCATGCACAGAGGCACACACACACACACACACACACACACACACACTTAAAATACAAAAGAAAATTAATATACATCACCAGTGAGGTGTTCTACCAGAGAGGAAAATTTGCAAATGTGTCCCCTCTTGAAAAATGAAAATATTACCCTGAATTTTATACATTTACAGAGAATTTTTATTCATTTATTTTTGAGATTATAATATTATCACATCATTTCACCATCCCGTTCAGTCTACTCGAGCCTTCTCATATATCCCTCATACTCTCTCTCAAATTAATATTCTCTTTTTAAATTCATGGTTGTTACATGTATATGTGCATATACATACATTGTCAGGGGCCATGTGAGGGAACCAAAGGACAGCACTGGAACTCTTGGAACATGGCTGTGTGGTTGGCAAAGCATGCCTGGGTGAGCTTTAGAGAGGCAAAGCCCCCAAATCTATGTACTCAGAGCACCTCATACTGTTATTTAGCATCACCCTGAGTGTTGCCTTTATGGCCATCACATCTTTCATAGTCTATGGGCTGTATGCAAACTTTAAGGGTTTCTAACACCTCGCTAAGCAGGATCACTGGTATGTGCAATAATATTTATTGACTTTTTCAAGCATTTCTGTTGGAATAGTTTAATGATTCAACCAATACCCTCAGGAAGAATTTAGACATGTAGAACGTTAGTATGTTAGGTTAAGATGTTTTTGTTAATGGATTTAAGGTACAAAATCTTGGGGAACAATTCAAAGTTTATAAAGATACACTTTTGATATGTAAACAAGGGACTCACAGAGGTCAAGGACAGGTACAATGTCAGACTGACTATTGCTGGCTTTCTTGCTAGGATGGGTTAGTGATCAAAGGCAAAGATTTTTGCCTTCATCTTGCCATGTTTTTGCCCTACCTTCCTAATATAAAAAGTTATTGTTGAATGGGCATTCACTTTGAGGATTTAAAGTAGAGCTGATTGGTTGGTTTTTATATGCAAAAGTTTAGATTTGTAAGTATTTTAAGATTATTTTATAATATCATCTTTTGAGATCAATAATAAATTAATTGGTCCTTTTTTTATAACTCCAAAATGCAACTCTCCAGCATATAACTGGATGAGAAAAAAATACCTTGCTTGCTTACACTCTGTTAATTTTTCCTTTGTTTTGTTCTTAGTTTTATCAAGATATGTTTTTTTTTTCTGTGTAGCCCTAATTGTGGCTGGTCTCAAGCTACTGAGAGTTGCCTGCCTTTCCCTCCCAAGTGCTGGGATTAAAGGTGTGTGCTACCACCACCTAGGACACTGTTAGTCTATAATAAATTGTTTGTGCATCAATATATGTGGGTTCTGGGGACAACTACTTTTTCATGTTTAATCTCTAAGGGATATAAAAATATGTGTTCTTGTGTTCATTGTAATCACTCACTTAAAATAGAATGTAATCACATTGTAAATTTATATTGACTGAAAGATTCTGCTGGGGGGTATAAGGTGTAAGGGAGAAATTAAAACAACTGTAGTGGGGAGCTGCGGGCAGGCCTGCTTTTCATCCTGCCCGGCTCCCACATGGTTAGCTTTTACCCCGAAATAACATCACACAAATTGTATTCTTTTAAATACTGCCTGGCCCATTACTTCCAGCCTCTTACTCACATCTTGACTAACCCATATCTAATAATCTGTGTAGCACCACAAAGTGGTGCCTTACCAGGTAGATTCTAGCGTACGTCCATCTTGGGCTGGAGCTTCATCGCGTCTGGCTTCTCTCTCTGAGGAGAGGCACGGCGGTCTGTCTAACTCAGGAGAGGTGTAGCATCTGACTGAGCCATCTACCTCACTTCCTTCTTCCTGTTCTGTCTACTCCACCCACCTAAGGGCCGGTCTATCAGATGGGCCAGGCAGTTTCTTTATTAATTATCCAATGAAATCATCAGATAGATAGAAGACACACCTACATCATTTCCCCTTTTTCTGTTTAAACAAAAAAGAAAAGCTTTCACTTTAACATAGTAAAATTACATATAACAAAACAGTTATCATGCAAAAATTACAGTTACAATATTTATATCTACTTTATCTTTTATCATAACAAAGGAAAACAACTATAACTATCTATCTATTCTTCAGCTCCATCAAAGACTCCAGAAGAACACAATATTACCTAAGTAAATAAGAAATATGCAATTTCCATATAATTCTAGAAATGATAGAGACATCTCGCCGCCTGGACAGTCACCCAAAGTTCTTTTGTATTGTTGGGGCATCTATCTTCGGCCTATAGGCCCACAGTATCCAGCAGAGTTTCCCATGAAGCAGGAAATTTCAAAGACAGTTCAGTCACTATCTGCTGTGTCCTGCAGAATGTCTCGCAGACTCTTTCATGAATCAGGAACCCAAAGAGATCATCTCACTTCTAGGCAAGTTCAGCAGTCCTCTCTCTGAGGGTTCTCTGTGTCCAGTTTATGCAATAGTCCAGGCAAGAGCAGTTTCTTGCCCAAATGGCTATCAAACTCAATAAGGAGCCTCTTCGATGCCCATCTTCCTCTTGAAGTAGATTGGTGCTGCCAGGAGCAGACATGTCTCATTGTCATGAAAAACCCTAAGTTATTAAGACATTTAAAATGCAATATTCTGTAGTCTTTGGAAGATATGAAGTATGCCTATCTAACTGAAATATATCTCTATATATCTAGAAAATCTAACTAACATGACTACAAGCTTAACTATTATCAATGATTATTCATTAGCAACCTATATTTCCTAATTATACATTACATTTTTAAATGAACTACACAATCACAATACCTTAATCGTTATTAGAAATACATATACATATAACAAAATAGACCTTAAATTTCTATCAATAAGGCAAAATTTATACCAATGTAAATTATTCATATCTATATCATCTCCCCCTTTAAATGTAAAAGAACATTTATAAACAATATTTGGGAATATGGACGTAGTTATTTCTCTCCAAACTGCTTCCTGCTGAATGGGGACGCTGTTAATCAGATCTTTCATGGTGTAACCTGTGTGCCAGGTTCATCTCAGTCATCAGTTGGGTGAAGTAATTTTCTGAAGGTGTTCACAGCAACCTTTCAGGAGGGCGTGGTCTATCATACCATATTGGGATAGAAGCAATCCAACGGGTCTCATTTTCTGTAAAAATAAAAGAAACTCCTTTCCAAAGCATCATGTCCTTAGATCCAAATTGTAAAGTCAAGGTATTTTCAAAATATCTATTCTGGAATAGTTTAGCAGCATTTGTAAACAAATATCTTTTAGCAGCTGTTGCTCCTTCCTCAGCATTCAAACAATTCAAAGAGAGCATAATAGTATACAGCATCAAGATTCTTTGTGTATTTTCCATCTTTGTACGGCTTTATTTTAACCTCTATTTCATTTATTTTTACTTTTATTTTTTGACAAGTTCTCTGTATATCTTTGTCCTGGAATAACTCTGTAGACCAGGCTGTCCTTGAACTCTCAGAAATCCACTGGCCTTTGCATCCCAAGTGCTGGGATTAAAGGCGTATGCTACTACACCTAGAACTCACAGAGATCTGTCTGTCTCTGCCTCCCAGGCATTGGGATTAAAGGTGTGTGCTGCCACACCTTGAAGTCACAGAGGTCAATCTACCTCTGCCTCCCAAGTGTTGGGATTAAAGGTGTGTACCACCACAACAAACTACTTCCTCTTTTTCTTTTTTTTCTTTTTCTTTGTTTTTTACTTTTAAGAACTTTAACCTTTAGCCTGTATATATTTTCAACACATTGTAAACCATTTTGACATTTTCTTCCGACTTTGAATCTTTCTTTACTGTATCTCTCTCTTTTTCTGACCACATGAGCCTTTAAATTACTGAGCAATATGGGTAGGATTCAAGCCGTGGCTTTGCCAGCTAGATCCATCCCATTCCTTAGCTTTCCAGCCTCATGGCAGAGGTACTTGCTAGAGCCATTTTTATTACCACAACTCTGTGGCGTTTCAAGGTCCCTGCCAGTAAGCAAGCTGCAACAGTGTCAAACAACAATCAAAAGCTCCATAGTCAGGACCGCCTGCTTGAAAGAGTCAGAGTTTGCCCTGGCAGGACGGCCCAGAAAGCTGGCATTTTAAAACGACATAGCTTTTTTCCTGCTACGGCTGAAAACCAAAAAGCATGCAGTTAATTTTCATCAACAGCATTTAAGTGTTTCGTAGCCGAACCTCTTAAAAGAGCTGCAATGTTTTGCAGCTGAAGCTGAGTCGGGAAGCCTCTCTTAGATGAGAGTGCTTGCTTGCCAGACCCGAAAAATAGAGCTTTACTCTATTCTTTCCCAAGCTTTCTCAAGCTTTCTGCGGATTCGGTTATCCACGTGGGCGCCATTCTGTAGTGGGGAGCTGCGGGCAGGCCTGCTTTTCATCCTGCCCGGCTCCCACATGGTTAGCTTTTACCCCGAAATAACATCACACAAATTGTATTCTTTTAAATACTGCCTGGCCCATTACTTCCAGCCTCTTACTCACATCTTGACTAACCCATATCTAATAATCTGTGTAGCACCACAAAGTGGTGCCTTACCAGGTAGATTCTAGCGTACGTCCATCTTGGGCTGGAGCTTCATCGCGTCTGGCTTCTCTCTCTGAGGAGAGGCACGGCGGTCTGTCTAACTCAGGAGAGGTGTAGCATCTGACTGAGCCATCTACCTCACTTCCTTCTTCCTGTTCTGTCTACTCCACCCACCTAAGGGCCGGTCTATCAGATGGGCCAGGCAGTTTCTTTATTAATTATCCAATGAAATCATCAGATAGATAGAAGACACACCTACATCAAACAACAGTAGCAGGAGAACAGCAAAAGATGTAGAACAAAGATACCAGGAAAGAGAAAGAAGGGAAACATCAGGGTAGAAGAACAGAATGAAAAAATATAGTATGAAAAATCCCAGAAAGAATAAGTAGAGCAAACAACAGAAAGAATAATAAAAGAAAATATAAATTTTTATCCCTCAGAAAAAAAATCTCTCTGTTTTTCTTGCCTTCCCTGCATCTTATGCCCAGTCTCTCTGGCCTGCAGAAGGCTGGACCTTTTGTAGTATATGCATATATATTCTTAAATACTATCTGCTCTGTATGTATAATGTCTTTTGCATATATGATTGCAGTATTTTAAAAAATGATTCTAGGAATAGTCCTTTATGTATGGATATGTATATATATAAGCACACAAGTTAAAGTTATTATGTAGAAAATAATTAACTTCATATGGTTATCATTATAGTTTTTGTAAATCAGTTATGTCTCCTACAAGACACCTATTTTACAATCTCACTTTTCTTGTAGACAAAGGAACACACTCTAATATCTCAAACTTACAAAAATGCTTTTGAAACTATGAATTTGTTCATTCACCCATCTACAGACTATGTGCCAAATAAAAGTCACTATAAAAGGGTTAATGCATACAACTTTCCATCAATGCTAATATACTTACTGTGGAGAAACATCTAGGTACAGAGTAAATCAGTTCTTCTAATAAGAGATTGAGAGATCGAATCATTTACAGAAATTGTAAGCTTTCCAATGTGTCATGACAATAAAAAAGTATTTGTTTTAGTGAACATTTTCAAGTCCATTTGTTAGTATGATTTTATTAAATCTAACAGGAGATACCTTTGCAGCGTTCACATTGAAATTATGTTACACACACACACCACATGCACACACACACACACACACACACCATACACTCATACACATACAAACAAATGATGACACACATGAGAGAGAGACAGACAGACCGACAGATAGAGACAGGAAATAATGACTTTTATGGTGAGAGAAAGAACTCAGTTTTCCTATCATGAGGTTTCCATGTTTCTTTTTAGTATGGCAGAGAAACAGAATGACAGCAGAGATGAGATTTGGTTGAAAAGTCAACAAAACATATTGAATTCATAGATTTAAGAAATAACTGAAAGAGTAATCTTTATTACAGACTGACTGCAATGATTTCACATAAATATAAAACCATAACATTTTATCAATACCAGGGTCCTATAGCCAAGGTAGAAAATGCTGTACATATGTGAATTGGTGAACTGTTTGCTGAACCATGAGATTAGGTATATTCAGATAGTATAATGCCTTGCTTATGTAGAGTAGAATTCATAGAAAATGGTATTCTGAACAAAAACGTGACTACAGAACTGAAAAAGCTTATTTGAGTATGTATATGCTTCTGAAAAACAAATACTACAGGGTGAGAGAGAAAATATCAAGAAGTCGTTATTGCACAATGATTTAAGAGAAAATAATAATAATCCTTGGTTAAAACATTATTTAATTGGAAAAGTAGTGGTTTCTGCTACAGTGTGCTTATTGTTTAAGACACAACTTATGACAGACATATGCTCTGAGTAACTGCTTGAAAGTACTTTTTTTTGGTAGCCAGAGGATGAAGATATGGTTGCTCTTAGATTTATAAAGTAAATACAATTATTCACTTTCCCCATGATTTCCCTGCTCGATGTCAGGAACACAATGCATTAATTTTGTTTCATAGTTGGGCAACAAATTTGCCTTTCACAACCAGGTAGCATCTTGTCCTTGGTATTCATAAATCCTAAGTACTTATTTTGTACACAGACTAATGTATCTATCTGTAAAAAAGGGTAGTTACTAAATTCTGTATTCCTTAATTCTATTTTTGAAACATTTACATTCATTAATATTCTGTTTTAGGGAAAGGGCATGGTGCTACATTTACATGTTGTTGAGATGTATTCTGTTATAGGAAATAAATGGAATTCATTCATGCATTGTGATTAAATAGCTCTATTTTTAGATGTGCGACATAAAATTATTATAGTATCTGTATAATTCACCTTGTCACATTATTTCCCATGATGATGTAAAGCAAGAAGAAGCTGAAAGGGCTGCTATTCCGTGAGATTGTCTGTTCTTGGGTCACTTAAATAGGAAGGACCTTTTATAGGCTGCAGCCTGACTTTTACTAAAGGATGGTTAAGTGACGATTCCTGTGACTGTTCATCTTGGCAGGTAAATCAGGGATCCCATGCCTCTGGGCCTCAGATTGCAAGGTGCAGTTCTCTGAAAATCACAGTGAGTCTGATCAGAGTACTATATTTCAGATCAGATTCCAACAATCACTGCGCTGTTCCTCAGGGTTTTAGGTAGTATATGGTCATATATATGATGCTGGAGGCCAGCGATAACAGAATGAATAATGTTTACCATAAAGTATTTTAAGACCTTTGTACAGATTATTCCACTAGAAAAAGATAGCAACATAGACATTTTTTCCTATGGAAGTTCTTACATGGGCATTTTCCTTGAGTAAACAGTTGTTTTTAAATTTGATTTACATTTCAGTGACCTGCTAAATAAAACATTCACCATATTTTTTGCCAGCTAACTAAGACCACTAAAGTAAAATCATTGTACTTGAATATGAATTTCTATGCCACATTCTCTGAAGCAATTATATGAAACATATTTAGCTAATATCTTTTATCTAAGATAACTTCATATTCCTTCCATTCTCTTAAAACTTATCTGTTTGACATTAGTAAAACATTAGAGATTTAATAAACATGTACCAGGTAAGAAAAACACAGATAAACTGATGAGCCCTGCTGTTATCTCAGATGCATTAGTAAAGTCTGCCCAAGGTCTATTTGTTAGAATCCCATTTATAGGTCCATGGTACTAGATGGGGTCGCCTACTAGACAGAGGGACCTAGTAGGACTATTCAGGCCCTCCAATTTTTGTAGATTCCTTCACTTCTCTCCATGATGTAGGCAGTTTTGCTCTGTCCTTCTATATCTCACCAATTCCAAGAAACTGTTAGACTCATTTTATCCATCAAATGGACTCTACCTCAAAACTGTGACCCAGAACAAATCCTGCCCCCTTCATAAGCTGACTCTTCTTGTATATTTGATATAGGGATGAGAAGATGGCCAACACACATGCCTTCTGCAGTCTCTGCTAGACAACTCAATGTTCACATAGATGGGCATTCCAAATCTGAAACGATCCATGGTTTGGTAATGTATGAGAACTTTTCCTTATAAGTGAAATATAGTTCTTAATCATTGTTGTCAGCATGGCTGGAATAAGAATCACTTATAGGATAGAATTGATGTTCATCTGTGGAGAGGAATATCTGTAAAGATGTTTCCAGAAAGGCTTGACTGATGAGGCAAGGCCAGCCCTGAATAAGGGAGCTCCTTCTATGACTAAGAAGGAAGTGATGAGCATCTATAGTTCTTTGCATCCTGATTACAGTTGTGACATGACCAGCTGCCCCATAACCCTTCCACCCTTCCTCCCCAGGCATGGTGAACTGTACTGTAAAACTGTGAGCCACAGCAGATTACTCTCTCTTAAAGTCCCATTCATCAAGTATTTTATAAAAACAAAAAGAAAAGTGAATAATACAGAAAGGACTTATTACAGACTGTGACCACATTAAAAAGCATTTTGACACCATATCAAATAAGCATTCTGAGGATATATTAAATAAACATTTTTGCATATATACTATCTCACTTTGAGTACATGGACAGTTTTTTCAATAAATGTTGAAGGAAAAGTTGAATATTCACATGAAAATGAATGAAATAGAATACTATCTCTCATTAATTAATGTACTATGGACCAAAAATTACATATAGTACTTGAAACTATGAAATTACTAAAAAAAAAAAAAGACAAAAAAAATCTACATGGAAGACTAATTCAGAGTATTGGAGTAGAAATGGTGCTTACAAAGAACTCCAAAGGAAATAAATAAAAAAACTACATGTAAGGAATTACATGCATTTAAAATGCTTCTACTAATAAAAGAAACCATTGGAGAGCAGACACATCAAGAATGAGAAAGAATGGTTGGAAAGGGTTAATCTTACAAAGGGTTAATCACAAATGTACATAAAGAATCCTAGTACATGCAATAGAAAAACTCCAACTTTTCAAGTGGAAATAGATCTAAGTTGATATCAAAACATTAAAAAATGGCTAATTAGTGCTTGACAAATGGTCAGTATCACTAATTAGGGATAAAATGCTCTTCGGAATCATAATAAAACATCACGCAGCATGGCAAAACAACAACAAAAATGGCTGGATATAACCAGTAATGGCAAGGACTTGGAGAAAAAAAGATTCCTCCCACAGTATTGGTAGGGTGCAGATCAACATAGTTATTAGGGAAATCAGCATGGAGGGTCCTCAGAAATGACACACAATTTACAATTCCATCCAGCTTTCCATGGATGAACACATCGATGAAGAAAATAAAAGGAATGTGTGAAAGGGGCCACTGTCGTCTAAGTAGATGTAGGACTATTCAAAAGGAGAAACATTTTAAAGGTCCAAAGTATCCATTTCTGAACAATTTCTAGAAGGCTGATTCACAAAGACTGTAGGTTATTATTCAACAGAAGAAAACAAATGAGATTCATTACTTGTGAGAAAGTGGACTGAAGTGCAGAACACTGTATTAAAAGAGATTTGCCTGACAAAGAAAAGAATCTACTACATAATCTAGCTCATAAGGAGGCTGTAAGGCTGAGTCTCACAGAAGTTGGGAGTAGACCAGTGGTTGTCAGAAGTAGCAATGAATAGTGGGAAAGAGTAAAGCTGAGAGGTTGACCAGTAGGTACAAATTCACAAATAACTAACAGTGAGAAGTACCTATGTTCTATACCAAATCCTGATAACAAAAGATAATAACATGCAGTGTGTATTTCAAAAAGGCAGAAAAAAGAAATGTTAACATTTTACTCAAGAAGAAATGGCAAATATTTGGGGAGAAAGAAATGTTTGCCTGATTTAAGCAGAACATACAAATATTTTATCCTAAATATATGTAGATTTATTTTGCTTTATATATTTTTAATTTTGAAATTAACATAAAATTTCACTATTTTACCACTTCTTTTCCTCCAACCCTGCCAATTTACTTCTTGTTCTTGTTAAAATTCATGGTCATCTTTTTTTCTTATTTCTTATTTTTATAAACCCCCCCAAGAGGGTGCACTGTTCCTGGCGGTACTGCAATACCAGGCCAGTGAATGGAGTGGATGGAACAAGCTCCTATTGTAGCTCTTACTTCCAAAAATTCATTCAATATATTGTCCTTGGATAGTGGACATATCAGATATTAAACTAATAAGAACAGACACTATAATTGATCTTAGCCAAAAGGCCAAGAAGCAATGGCCACTTTTTCTTTAATTGATGTTCACACACACACACACACACACACACACACACACACACGCAATAATATAGTTATATTCCTAAATCTATAAGTAATATCATTCTTAGACCATATAATATTGCTTATATGTGTGTGTTTTCAGGGCTGAACAATGTTACTGGGTCATCAACTGGAGGGTTCTTCCCTAAGGAAAACTATTGCTCTCATTTTAACCATCTTTAGTTGCCTGCTATTGTTAGTGTCTAGTCAGTAATTAACTAAAAGATTTTCATCTGTAAAAAATTTTCACCAACACAACTATGTAAATATGGGCCAAAGAAGGCTGACACAAAAAGGCATGCAGAAGTGTATGGGGAAAAGCCCACGAGGCTTAAACACAACACAAAGAATTACAATCACCTAGAAATGCTGAGAATAGGGGAAGTAGTCTTCCACAGGGAAGAACACACTGGTTATTTAAGGAGCAATAGCACTCCTTAAAACAAAACAGGATTAGCATTATACAGACTGAGCAGGTTATATTTAGGAATATATATGTATATGCATATGCATATCTGCCTACAGTAACAATGGAGAAAAAAGAGGCCATGAATTTGAAAGAGAGCAGGGAAAGGTATATGGAAGGATTTAGAGGAAGGAAAGAGAATTAGGAATGTTCTAATTAAAATCTTTAAAATAATATAATAAATTAAATTAAAATATATGTTTCATTTAATGAAATGCATGATTACATGTATTCTTATCTACTAAAACATAAATATATAGTTTATTCTTAATCTAGATATGAAATAGAGGAAATTAGGGGAAGAAAAAAGAAATCCAAATAGAGAGAATACTATTTATTTCATCCAGAAAAGCAAGCGAGATTGCTTCTAGAAGTGGAGCGGAGTAAAAGATAAAAGGCTTAGAAAGTTTCTAAAATAGTGGCAATGTTCTTATGAGAATTTGGTGGGTTATATCAGATTAATTGATTGCCAAATGATCAAATAATAATCAAGGAATCTGCAAATTTTCTGCGATAGATCAAAATTAATAGCCTTTTGACATCTATACAGGTTGATACCTTAAAAATAAAAGGTTTAGAATATTTCTAAAAATGAGTAAAGGGAAATAGTTTAAGGGCATGTTATCATTTTATCTTTCTCACACAAAAAGTTAAATTCTTGGCATATTATCTTAAAATCTTAAAATTAAATGTGCTAGCTGATTTCAGACTTCACTGTGCTTCCTTTAGTAACAAGAAACTAGGGTGCATATGTGATGATTTCTACTTCATCTGCAACTATCTCTTCCTCAGAACATAAATAGCTGAGAATATGTGGATTGAGATTCTTCGTTTTAAACAAGCAAAGAAACCATCTTTAAGCACTTATTTATAATGTATAGTGTGTTGTCTCTGCAAAACATTAAGAATCTGAATTATATGTTTAAAGTTAAGTATGAATTACACAAAAGAGATATTGAAACAATTTAACTTGCAAGACAAGCAAGTTTGGTCACACTCAATGTTTATTAATATGGGACAATAACATAATTAAGTCATAGTAGCATTGTCTGTCTTTTATACATACTTGTAAAGCAAATACTATCCTAACTGCTAAGTCATTTCCATATTTGCGATCAATAACAAGTAGTGATGTTTTCCTTGCCTCTTTCTTCTCTTATTCTGTCTATTCAGTAAACATATTATTAGGATGTTTCTTTACTGAGCCCTAGAGCAAAATATAATTCTTGACTGAGTTTATGAGTTTTGAATTTAATGAAATTGTGAGACAGTTATTTCTATATTCTAGACATAGAAGGATGCACTTTCTATAAGATCAGAAATATAAATATGACCAATGTAAAAAAATTCAATTGAAAGTATACATTTTTGACATAGTAATGATAAAAAAATAGAGAGAGCTTTCTAATAACCTGGAAAGGGCATTTGATAAGCATAGCTGAATACAAATTTTAAAACTTCTATAAATTACATTGTTTTGAAAGATGAGACCCTGATTGTACATACACAATTCTGTTGGATTATAAGGAAGAACTTGAAATAAAAATTGTTAGGAACTGAATATCCATATAGATTTATAACCCTAAGGTCAAAAGCATAACCTTTTCTGTAAATTCATACAGAAGTTACCACCACATCCAGCCAACTGCTAATTATTTATTATATTTTCCAGTATAGTGAATAGAATAATGGCAGGCTGAGTCCTCACAGAGTGTGAAGTGGTACAACAACGTATGCACCTTTCTAAATAGCATTTGTACAACACTGGATTCATATGTATTGGGCAAAACATTTCATGAAAAATATAGGTAATGTAACTGTCTCTGAAATATTACATGGCTTAAATTTTTGTTATTCTAAATTGGAAATACCATTTTTCATGGCCTAGCTTGCACATTTTTAAAACTTGACATTAATTAGGTTGAAGACATTTCTTCATTGACAGTTTTGAACTTTTTGTTAACCATGAAATTAAATTCATGAATATAAAGTAGTATAAAATTATTTTCTTTTTATAGAATTAATGAATTTTATCATTTCTTTTTAAAGTTTTTATTAATAATGATAACTGCTTCTGCATCAAACTTTTGACAAATGTCATACTGTAACATAAGAATTCAGAGGTCAAGAGCTGTTCTTTATTTTTAGCTTTTCAGCAGGCAGCTGGTACTTAACAGATTATTTATACATAACTTATATAATTCTGGAGAAACACAACGTAGTATAAAAGATTACTAGTCTTGATCAAAAGGAAGCATGCATTCATAATTTAAAATACAAATTAATATTAGTTTCTGTGTACATTAATTTTGTTGAATAAAGAAAAATTAAATGAGTTGAGAAAGGAGGTGAAAGTTAGGTCTTTTTATGAGTTGGTGGAATAAAACATTTTAAAACCATGCCAGTCAGCCTGGAGCAAGTCCTAGAGAGTGATTCCTGTAGTTTCTCTCCTTAAAGAGTGCTTAACCTATGTAAAAATACCAGATGATATGTAAAACTTGGAAATGGAAACAAATGAAAATAAAATTAGATGTTATAATGTGTGCTGTAGAGCAGATGGAAATGTTAATAGTGTCTTTATATGTTAAATCCACTTGCGATATAAATCAGGAAGTGAGAGAGCCGATATTTTATCATAATCTAGCTGGTATATGACTTTATATGACCCCAGATATTTTAGAGCTCATGAAAAATTTAGTGTCTGCTCAAACAGAGGAGGAAAAGTGTATGTTTGCATGTACGTGGAGAATTACTGTTTAAAAAGTTATCTGCACATCTATTTAAATGACTACGTAAGTAGGATGCAGGAATAAGTTGAATAATAAATAGTTTCTCAAATAATGATTGTAATTAAAATATGGAATCCAAAGACCAGATACTCTCTTTATTTGACCTAACTACTAGGAATTTCAGTCTTCTATAATGTAAAAGGTTAGAGGACAACTCAATAGTGCATCTAACAGAATCATTGAAAGGACAATATGTCTCAAATATTAAAGCCTATATCTGCATAGAGGCTACATAATACACACTGACACTTAGAAATTAGAGTATTCATAGAAAAATGATGGGTTCTGAGGAGTCTGTCTCTCATTTCTATTCCTATTCATGTCTTATTATGTGATATATTTGGTAAAACAATCAATTCTTTGATATCAACACAAAAATCATATTTAATAGCTGGTATTTGAAGTCATCAAATGTCAGTAGCTTAGGTAGTTGGCTCTAGTTGACCATATTTTACTGGTTTCCAATGTTTAAAGAAAAATTAAGTTGGATTATCAAATTGAATTTGATCCTTGGGAAAAACATCAACCATTTTTTTGATAAATAAATTTTAAACTTACATCTTGACATGTTTACTTTGCCATAAGATGATATCATAATGAGCCTAAGTTCCTTCAAAGCTTCTCTCATCTATTATGTTTTCTATAAGTTTCTTTCTTAACTCTTCTAGGATATATTCGTATATCTCTGCAAAAATCTAATTCATTTTATGGTACAAATTCTTACTTTCACTATAGTAATATACAATTAATAAAAATAATCCTCTGGTAGTGTACTTCATTTTTCTCAAGGAAGTTATGTAGTATTTTCCTAGTTTCTTCCATATTTTATTTCCAAATATAATATATATATATATAATATACATGCTTTACATCATTATGTTATATTTATATAAAATGGTTTCTTATTCCCCTATAAGAGTAAAACTATTTCCATCCAAACATAACAGATACCTTATCAGAACCTCATGAAATCTTCTCAAATATTGAGCTAATACTCAGTAACAGAGCAAACCCACAAAAGATATAAAAAAATTGGAATAACCACATGTATCTTACTGGATCAACAAGGCTTAAAGTTAGAAGCAACACTAATTTTAGAAAACCCACAAACACATGGAAAATGAACAATTCTCACCTCAGTCACCAATGAACCAAAGAGGGACTAAAGAAAGAAATTAACAAGTTCCTAAAATACAATGAAAATCAACATGTAACATATTCAAACTTATGGGGCACAATGAAAGCAGTGTTAAAAGGGAAGTTCCTAGCCCTAAATGCCTACATAAAGAACCTGGAAAAATCCCATGCTAGCCAGTTAACAGAGCACAGCAAAATGTAGCAAACTAATCCAGGAGGACTAGATGACAGGAAATAATCAAACTGAGATCTGAAATCAACAAAATAGGAATAAAGAAAACAATACCAAAAAAATCAATGAGACAATGGGTTGGTTTGTTGGGGGGAGGACACTCATTTGTTCCCAAATGCCCATACCTGAAATAATCACTCAGAAACCATATTATTAGCAATAATGTTTTGCCAATAGCTTAAGCATATTTCTTTCTAGCTCTTCTATCCTAAACTAACACATCCCCTTTAATCTGTGCATCACCATGAGGTCATGGCCAATTGGCAAAGTTTCAGCAGGCTCCAGTGAATGCATTTGTCTCTGGTGGCAGCTACATGGCTTCCTCTCTCTCCCTCTCCCTCTCCCTCTCCCTCTCCCTCTCCCTCTCCCTCTCCCTCTCCCTCTCCCTCTCCCTCTCCCTCTCCCTCTCCCTCTCCCTCTCCCTCTCCCTCCCTCCCTCCCTCTCTCTCTCTCTCTCTCTCTCTCTCTCTCTCTCTCTCTCTCTCTCTCTATATATATATATATATATATATATATATATATATGTGTGTGTGTGTGTGTGTGTGTGTGTGTGTGTGTGTGTGTATTTCAGCTTGGCTTTACTCTGTTAAGCCATTGGTGGAAAGCACCTTCTTTATTAACCAGTGGCAATAAAACATATCCACAGCATATATCACTTCTCCTTTTCTGTTTAAATAAAAAGGAAGGTTTCAATTTTAACAAAACATGATTACATATATCGAAACAGGTTTCAAGCAAGAATTACAGTTACAATATTTATATCTACTTTATCTTTTATCATAACTAAAGAAAACTATAACTATCTATTCTTCAGCTTCATCAAAGACTCCAGAAGGAAATAATATTACCTAAGTTAAGAGGAAGTTCATTATAAGCAACTTCCAAAACTCTAGAATTGACAAAGACATCTTGCTGCCAAAGTACTTCTGCAACACTGGGGCATCGATCTTCACCCTACAGGTGCATAGTATCTGGGAGACTTTTCCATGAAGCAGGAAATTTCAAAGACAGTTTCACCTCTACTGGCAGTTTGTCAGTCACATTCTCCTATGTCCTGCAGAATGTCTGGCACACACTTTCATGAAGCAGGAACCGTGAAACTATCTCACCTTCTATAGGCAGCTTCAGCATTCATTTTTCTGTGGGTCCTGCAAGTCCAGTCAAGCAGTTCAGGCAAGAGCAGTTTCTTGCCCAAATAGCTAACCAACTCCACAGGGAGCTTCTTCGATATCCATCATCCTCTTGAAGTAGATTGGTGCTGCCAGGAGCAGATGTGTCTCATTGTCATAAAAAGTCTTAAGCTTTTAAAACATTCTAAATGCCATATTCTGAAGGTCTCTGAAAGATTTGAAGAATATGTATATCTCCAGAAAACCTAACATGACTACAAACTTGATTATTATAAATGAGTATCTATTAAACTGTAATCTCTTAATTATACATTACATTTTTAAATGAGCTGCACAAACACAATACCTTAATCAAGAGCAGAAATATACACATAACAATATTGACCTAAAATGTGTATCAATAGACCAAGGTCTACACCAAGCAACGTATGGATATCTATAGCATATACCAATTACATTATTTAAATGTAAATAAACATTTATAAACAATCATTTAGAGAATTTGGACATAGTTCTCTCCAAACTTTGTCTTGATTTCATGGTGTCTTTTCAGCAGGGTCTTGGTCCATACAACCACATTAGTCTGGAAGCAATTCACAGGTTTTCATCCTCTGTGGAAACAAAAGAAAAATACAATGAAATGTCTCTCTGTACTTAACTCATCCACATTAAAATAATTTAAAAGAAACACAATAGGATACATAATCCAGACTCTCTGTGTATATTCCTGTGTATATTCTGTGTATATTCTTCATTTATTACTTTTTCTATAAATTTACTTTGTCTTTAAAGACTTTATTTTTAAAATGATTTATTTCTTTTTATAACTCTCTGTACTCTTTGTCTTCCCTCTCCCAAGCCTATGTCCATTTATCCAGCACTGTGACCCATTTAGAGATCTTTTTTTTTAAAAATCTGAATCTGTGTTTATTGTTAATCTGTAATTATTTTCTGACTCGAAGCATCTTTTTTATTAATGCTAAGTGGCATGGCTAGGACCAACTCCCTGGCACTGCCTGTTGGCCTCACCCAGTCCAACATGGCAGAGACATGTTCACTGCCTCTGAGAGCCATTCTCTCTGCCAGAGTTGGGTCACAGTGGGTCTGTGTTGCCATTTAGGAAGGTGTAGCACTCTGCTAACAGACCCCATTTAAAAGCTCTATAACTGGACCACTCAAAAAAGTCGGAGTTGTTCATGCAATTAGAATGAATCAGGAAACCTTCTTAAAGGAGCTGTGTGGTTTTTGCTGCTACTACTGAGTCAGGAAGCTTTCTCTTACATGACTGAGAAGCAAAGGACATTGGCGCTGGGCTCTGATTCTTCTGCATGGACGGGCTCTGTGGGAGCCTTCTCAGCTTGGTCGATCACCTTCCTGGACCTGGGGGGAGTTGGGAGGACCTTGGACTTAGCATAAAGTGGGGAACCCTGATGGCTCCTCGGCCTTGAGAGGGAGGGAGGGGAGGTATGGGTGGAGGGAAGAGGAGGGAAGGGGGAGAAGGAGGGGCGGGAAGGGGGAGGAGGAGCGGAGGGAGGGGGAGGAGGAGGGAAGGAGATGGAAATTTTTAAATATAAAAAAAAATAAACCATGAGAAAGAAAAAAAACAAAAAAAAAACAAACAAACAAAAAAAAAGAATCATGCCTCTGCTTGCTTACAGGAAAGAATCCACCCAAATGTTGCTACCAAAAAGTCATGATTAGCTCTGGGGTTTTTTTTGTGCCTAAAATTCCCTTTTCATCTTTCTCAGGTCACAACCATATTGGAGTACCAGTTTGTTGGGGGAGACAGCTCTTTTGCTCCCAACTGCCTAGACCTGGAATAACCACTCAGAAACCATAATATTTGTACTACTGTTTGACCAATAGCTTAAACATATTTTTAGCTAGCTGTTATATCCTAAACTAACCCATCACTATTAATCTGTAAATCACTATGAGATCATGGTTTACTGGCAAAGTTTTGGCAGAGTCCAGTGGAGGCATCTGTCTCTCGTGGGAGCAACATGACTTCTCCCTACTCCACTTACTCTCTCTATATGTCACTTTCAGTCTGGCTTTGCTGTGTTAAGCCATTGGCAGACAGCAGCTTCTTTAATAAACAATGGCAATTAGACATATTCACAGCATACATCACCTCCCACATCAGTTGGTTATTCAAGAAAATCAACAAAATTGATAAACCTTTAACCAAACTAATCAAAATGCAGAGAAAGAATATTCAACTTAACAGAATCAGAAATGAAGAGGGGGAAATAAAAACAGACATGGATGAAATTCAGAGAATATCAGGTCATACTTCAAAAACTGTACTCCACAATATTAGAAACTTAAAGCAAATGGATTATTATCCGGATAAATATCACTTACCAAATTTAAACCTATACCAGATAAGCAAATTAAATAGACTTATATCCACTAAGGAAATAGAAACAGTCAGCAAAATTCTCTCAACCAGAAAAAAGTCCAGGACCAGATGGTTTTAGTGCAGAACTCTACAAGATGTTCAAAGAAGGACTAATATCAATACTCCTCAAATTGTTCCACAACATGGAAACAGAAGGAATATTGCTAAACAATTTTTTTAAACCAGGATAACAGTTACCATGATACTCAAACCACACACAGATACTACTAAGAAAGAGAACTGCAGATCAGTCTCACTCATGAGATGCAAAAATACTCAAGAAAACACTGGCAACAGAATCTAAGAACACATTAGAAAAATCATCTACCGTGATCAAGTAGGCTTCATCCCAGAGATGCAGGGATAGTTCAACATACAAAAATCTGTCAATGTAATTTACCATATCAACAACCTGAAAGAAAGAAAACATACGATCATCTCATTAAATAATGAAAAAGCCTTTGACAAAATACAACATCCCTTCATATGCTCTTAATTTAAAACATACCTCCAAGTACAGAATCAATAAACCCTCGGAGAGCTGTGCTTCTCAATATCCATCATGTGCTGACAAGTAATGTTAGTTTGGGTGCTAATCAGACTTTTCTGAACTCCAAGTTAGATGATAATTTTCACCATATTTCTTATGTTTTTTTTTAAAAACAAAGCCTTTTGTTTTCTATTCCTCAAAGAAATATTTGTACAAACCAATGACTGAGAATTATGAGTATTACAGATTAGAATAACAGAAGTCTGGCCACAATGGCCAGCATTAAGCATTAAAGGACAGTTTTTCCCACCAACACCTTTTCCTTTTATTTCCCCATCACAGAGTGCAGATTTGATTGCAGATGCCTATGACTGTAGCAGAGTACATTTGGCCCAATTTGGAGTATACAATTTTATCAATTTTAGCACATATTTCATGATATTTATATGGAAACCTTTCTATTGGTTTAAGAATAACACTTTCCAATGTATCAGAGTTTTCTAATAATACTGGCATAATATATAATGGAATCTAATGGATCATTACCATATTTTCATTATTAAGTTCTTATTCTCTGAATAACCAAAATGAGTGCATAATAGCTTGAACCTTATTTGTCAAACGAAATTTAATCCAAAATGAGCATCACATAATTTATCCATATGGCTTTTTATTTATTTTCTCATTTTACAGATAATACTGTGAGGCTCAAACAAACCAATTAAAATGAGGTCATATAAGGTTAGGAATCTTGCTGTCACAAACATGTTTCTGCACAGCTCTGGGACAGTCAGAATAACAAAAAAGGACAAAGAACATGAGTTCTTATGAATAACTCAACCATCACCATCTTTCAAAATGCTGCAACATTCTATTTTCAGGACTACAACACAAACAAATGCTATACAAAACTTATGTGCTCAGTGGAAGCACAGATAATAAAATTGTTCCTAATGGGAAAAAATTGATGATATCTTCTTTGGTGTCAGACAGAGGGAAGGAAAAGGCTAGTGATTATATTTATTATTTACTTCTTTCTTCAACTGAGACCATATGGAAAATTGGTGGAATACTGACTGAGGGCAGTTTAGGCTTCTAGTATAGCGGCAAAATGTATCATTGAATATGATTATTAATTTTATTAATAAAATATTATTAATCAATGTTTTATAGTCACAAGTGAATATAACTTGCTTTTCTAGCGACTCACAGTCATGCTACTCCTGGCAATGTTATACAGTTCATAAAAATAAAAGAAAAAATATCAGAATGTAACTTGAAATATCTGTATGGGTTTCTCCAAAGCAGTCTATTTTACATTTAAACAGCATTTTTAATTTATGTACTAATTTTGAGAATGTCATGCATGAGTACTGTCTTTAAAACATTTTCAGCCATACTTCCCAAGTTTAGATACTCTGTGTCCTACCCATCACTCTCTCTTAACTTCATGACCTCTTATTTTGTAGTAATTATTTTTTACACTTGTATGTGTGCATGTATACATACATGTATATGGAAATACAATGTCCTGAGTACATTTATTGTTGTTCATAAATATATGTTTATGGGTGACCATTTGAATTACGTAAATGATCAGGGTGCTTGTCCCTAGAGAAGACTGATTCTCCCTCTTGCAGCAGCCAATATTTTTAGGTCTATGGGAGGACTTTTTGAAAAATTTCCCAACAATATGATTGGCATGTCCATTAGTGTTGTTCTTGTACTTGTTTGGGAAACAATATCATGGATGTAACACCCTGTCATGTATAGAAGACATGACATCATAATTGTACTGCTCTTCTCGCTGTCACACTGTTACTATCCTCTCCTTTTGGGAGGTCTCTGATTCTAGGTGCAGGAGTTCTTCTGTGGATGTATCAACTGGGTTTGAGAACTATGAGGTCAGCCATTCGCTGTATTTTGAACAGTCGTAGGTTTCTAGATGATCTCTGCTGCAGACATAAACTTCTTTAATGAGTGTTGAAGGCTACATTTACCAGTAAATGTAAAAATAAATACTTCTAATGTACTTGGAAATAATACAAGTTCATGGATGTGGCAGTAGACGACTCTCATTTATGGGCTATAATCTCACTAAGTGAAGGATAGCATAAGAACAGCAAGTCATACAGATATATGTCAATGTTGTAATATTTCAATATATACATTGATTGTGTGATGTTTTACATAGGTTTAAATATGTAGGAAGAATTTATCAATAATACAAATGACAGCTCATGCTGGTAAGTAGGAAGGACCCTTAAACAATGCTGGTGAGACTGGAAACTTGTGTTACCACTGTGGAAACCAGTGTAGAAGTTTCTCAAGAATCTGTGAATTAGTCTACATCAAATTTATACCAATCTTTGGAGAATTTTTCGTACTACAGAGACACTTGCTTAACTCTGTCCATTGCTGCTGTGTTTATAATGAACAGACATTAGAAACAACTATTGATGTCCATCAAATGACAAAAGGATAAAGAACGCGTGGTGTATTTACCGTGTAATATTACTGAGCATGAAAAATTGAAATTATGACATTTTCATGTAAATGAATTGAGCAAAAAAATCGAGAATAAGTTACCTCAGACTCAGAAAGACAAGTTTGTTCTATATTCACTTACTTGTGGACACTAGTTGTTAAGTCATTCATAGCATGCTGCAGTTCGTATGATCACAGAAGTTAGGTATCAAGTAAAAGACTAGGCAGGCAATGATGGATCTTCTTGGGTAGGGGAAATAAAATAGATATTTGTAGATGGGAAAAAGGGAAGACTGAAATAGAAGAATCAGACTGGGAGAAGAAGCGAAGAATGGGGTGAGAGAGGTAATACTGGGAGTAGTACCTACAACTAAGGGCCACTTGAGGGGTCATAGGGAAACCCAATATGATAGAAGCTTGCTAAAGTATATACATCCATAAAAGCATTCTAAATAAATAGCCAAATAATAGAGTAGATAAAGTCCCAAATGGATATCTCTCATCCCAAAATAAAGCTTCCTGTAATAAAAAGGTATTAAATATAATTGAGTTAACAGCCAAATCGGATGCCATGGGTGACCTCAAACAAAACAAAACAAAACAAAAAATCCCCCCCAAAACACGCTGTTACCAAGGCTATTGATTGCTCTACATAAACTGATAGCAAGACCCTATTTCTACACACAACACCTGCACAACTCATTGAACATGCAGAAGTTGAGCTGGCACCTACCTAGAGCCTTCACTTCTACTGATTGTTAAAGGTACTGATAGTACTTGTGCCTGACCAAAGGATAAAGGTAAATAACAGCCCAGCTCCAAAACCCTTGATCTACAATGATGATCTGCCTGCAAAATGTACAAGAACAATAATGGAACAAAGTTTGTGGGAATAACTAACCAGTATCTGATTAGATTTAAGGCTCATTCTGTGAGATGGACCCTATCTCTGAAACTGCATGGGTGGTTAAGAACCTGAGACTAACCCGTCTCTGAATGTGGCCAACAGCGGGGGCTGACTGAGAAGCAAAGGACAATGGCGCTGGGCTCTGATTCTTCTGCATAGACGGGCTCTGTGGGAGCCTTCTCAGCTTGGTCGATCACCTTCCTGGACCTGGGGGGAGTTGGGAGGACCTTGGTCTTAGCATAGAGTAGGGAACCCTGATGGCTCCTTGGCCTTGAGAGGGAGGGAGGGGAGGTATGGGTGGAGGGGAGGGGAGGGAAGGAGGAGGAGGAGGGGAGGGAGGGGGGAGGAGGAGGGAAGGAGATGGAAATTTTTAAATATAAAAAAATAAACCATGAGGAGGGGAGGGAAGGGGGAGAAGGAGGGGAGAGAAAGGGGAGAAGGAGGGGAGGGAGGGGGGAGGAGGAGGGAAGGAGATGGAAATTTTTAAATATAAAAAAATAAACCATGAGGAAAAAAAAAAAAAAAAAAAAAAAAAAAAATAAACCATGAGAGAAAAAAAAAAAAAAAGAACCTGAGACTAGATAGTCATGGACCTAATGGAAAACCAAATACTACAGTTCTACTAAAGGGATGTAACAATACAATGACATCTAATGGTGTTTTTCTACAGTCATATATCAGTATTAGTGCTCAGTCATCAAAAGAGGTGCTTCCTCCTGAAGCAAATGGCAGCAAATAAGAGATCCACAGCCAGACATTCTGCAGAGTGAGAGACCTTAGATCACAAAGTCCTAAATATGATGCCTCCGTTAAATTCCTCACCTCAGTGATCTGAGAACTCTGAGGAGGCAGAATGAATATAAAATACCGAGGGAATGGAAGACACCAAAGAAGCAAGGTATTCTAAACCACATCTGAACTCAGAGATGTGGCAGCATGAACGGGCGCTGCACAGGTCTGCACCAGAGGCGGTCACAATGCTGAGCAGAGAAGTAATTTCAATCCTCTCTCTTTAATTCAGAAACTATCTCTAATTGAATTGTTCACAAAACAAAAGTAAATGAAAATTTACTTTTCTCCAGTGGAGTCTCACTGGGGAAGCAAATCATCTTAAGGGCAGGCCACATGCCCAACAGTAGATGGAAAAGAAACTCAACGACACAATAAACAAACAACTATTTAGTTCCTTATTTTTTATGACAAAAAAAATCATTCAAATTCTTGATTCTATTTCTTTGAAATACATAGTATCCCTTACTTTTCAATGGTGCATGAATGTGGAAATTGTTCATGTACTTTTAACCATCCTTGCCTACTTCATATTCTCACTTTCCATTGTGAGCACCACTTTAATACTCAATTTTCATATGTTAAACTTTTTATGATTCCTCGTATGAGTAAGTTCATGTGCTATTGTCTTTCAACATCAGGTTTCTGTTACTTACAATGATCTTGTTAACACTGTTACAGATGGTGGGCTTTACAAGTTAACAATTTTCTAGTTTATGTGTTTCTGACAACTTTTATTTGTTTATTTGATGGAGAACACCGGTTAGTTTAATTTCTTTCCTTGTAAACAAATGAGTGAAAATATTTCTGGTGTTTCTGTATGTATAGAATTAATTTTCCTAGTAACATTAAAACATACATATGTGTACATACCATGAGTTTTGAAGGAGATTCTCAGAATATATTCTATACAAGAATCATATAAAAGTATAAATTATTTCCTCTTCTTGTGTTATTATATTTTGTATTGTAATGCATCAGGTGCTTACACGACTTTGTGTTGTAGGTTTCATTTATTTGACAGTGGATAGACAACAGATATGGTATTAATTTACATCTAATATTCTTTTCTATCTTTTTATTTATTCTTTGTGTTTTTCACATCTTGCATCTTGATACCATTCATATCTCCTTGCCCTTTTGTAACTTCCCTCTGTCCCTACAGCCTCTGTCAATAAAGCAAATAAAGCAAAATAAAATTTTTAAAAAAGAAAATACCATAATGGTTTCTCAGTTAACTATTTTAAAGGCAGAGCCATTGGTATCTCAGAAGGTTCACTAGTTGCTTTGTGTTTTTGTACAGCCTGAATTTCTGGTGACTGTAATACCCTATAATATACTTCTCAGGAACATGAGTTGGTTTGTGTCCCATTTCTGGGACTGCAGGAATTTTAATCTGGGTATTACATTTAAACAGCAGATCATGACCCCATAGATTTTCTGCAATATTTACCACATATAGACTCAGCCGTCCTCTCTGTCCTTCTTTCCCTATGCATTCAACTCATCTTGTGCTTTGTTTTACTTGAGATAGGGTTTCAGCCCATAGAACTGAACATCTGCCTCTTGGCCTTTGACATATTTTCTACATAATCCAGAAGATTGAGATGTTCTTTTTTTTTTGTCATTCCCAGAATAGACATTATTTCTAAGAATGCCTTATCTACAGTCCTTTTCAGATGTCCTATTCTAGCACAAAACATTTGGTATTCTGATGTCTCTTAATACCTTTGGAAATTGCTTCTCCTATCTAAGCCTCAATATTATAGTCAAATGTCTCAAGATTTACTGTATGCAGAATCCATTCATCCATTGGTGTTAATCTAACCTTTAAAGGTTCAAGTATTTTTTTGCATTCTAAATTCAGCATTTTCAAATGTCAGAGATTCAATAAGTACTCATCTAGCTTCTTGATCTGTTACTTCTATTTGTATAGTTTTAGTTAATATTTGTAAAAGGTTGCTATCGGTTTCTCTTTGGCCTTTTTAAACCATAGTATATGATTCAATTCTTCTTAGTTCTTGAATTCTTTCCCAAGAATTTAAAGTTGCTGTATGGCTTAGAGACAAGATTTGTTCATTGTAAAGGGCTTGACTCTGTGGATTAGCATAACAACCCTTGCCAAGAATTTGATCTTGGGGTGCTTCAAGTCATTTGACCCTTCTGTATTGTTCTAAGGCTTTAGCTTCTCTCTTCAATAACATTTCCACTGCAATTGTGGCTCATCTTCAAGGACCTCTTAGACTAATTGAAGACAGCCATGTGGTGTACCATATTGCTTAAAGCCCATGTCTTTACCATTTCTCTAAAAATGGTGAACACAAATCATAAGATAGTATTGCTTGCTTAATTTCTTCATAATCTTTCATCCCTATAGGTTTCTATTTACATTCTTTGTATCCATTTGGGTATTGAGTATTTGCTGGTTTTTAAGAGGCAATAATGGGATAATTAACTAAAACCCTGGTAAGTCACCTCTGACTCTGAGGGGTACTGGTGATGCTAAATCCTTTGCTTGTACCACCTCTCCTTGCTTATAAGTTTTGATACTTTCCTCAATTGTTTCAAATATTTTTACCACTATCTTTTGCCTAGCTACTGGCCATTCAGTTTTTTATTAAACCAATCAGAAGGTGCCTTAGGCCAGTGAGGAAGGACATACCATATCTTCACACAATGTACAAAAAGATTATGCTAACATATATCATGTAGTTAAATATTAAACATGACTTGTTTATTTTTTCAGTTAAAATCTTTTCTAATTTACTTTTTGTTCTGTATCAAAAGCAACATAAACCTGTGTCCCATAATAAAAAGTTTGAATTTTTCTGTGTTTCTGACAGTGTCCTTCTCTACAAAAGCATCCAAACCATAACAACAAATTGTAACATAATAGCATAAGGATTGTTGATGTAGGCATGCATGCATACAAACATACATGTACACACACAATTTGTCACCCTTAAATGATACAATTAATTAGTGATATAAATTCATACTTTCTTAGTGTGATAGAGTTTAATTACTTAAATGGTGATGCTTCTCTCTTTCATGAACTTTGTTCTGTAATTGCATATGTGATACTTATTTTATCACTAATTAAGAATAAGAAGGTGTGTTAGTGAGTGCTGCCTTCATGTATAAGATGTATAAGATGTTCAAGAGAGAACCAATATTGCCCACAGTATCACTGAATAATTTCTACCTACATGCATATAAAATGGTCTATATAACTTATTGTACTTTCACAATATCATAAATTATAGTGGTCATTTCATAAATTATAAAATAAAGGTGCTACATATTAACTTCGATTTTAACTTATGTTTTATTTTTTTTTCAGTTGAAATAAAAGCTTGTAGCAGAAAAATACAATCATTTTGTCTCATGAAATATCTTAGCAGTTTACTTCTAAAACTTAGAAAATTTAAGAAAAATTTGGGCCTTGTAAAGCATTGTTAATTACACTGATAGCGCCAAGGAACTGTCCCAGGCAAACACAGGCTTACAGACACTCTTGCCAAATATTGCAAGGAAGTTTATTATTACGTGTATATTTATGAAATTAGAACCTGCATTGACCCTGTCTTGTCTTTTATGGTTCCCAATTCATGGTCTGACTTAGATAATGTAACAGGATAGTGAGGAAAGACAACTCTGTGGATAGTCTCACCTTTATTAAAACTATTTCCCTTTTGACAATTTATTTAAGTTTACACTATATTATTACTCTTATTTTCTTATTATTTAATTTTATCAAAATAATTCATTGAAGTGAGAATATAATCAATCACATTTGACTGATTAGATGTTGATTAAACTTCTTAGTTGGGGGTGTTAGTGGTGATAGAGACATGATTCAGCAATTAAGAGCAATGACTGTTCTTTCCTAAATTCTGGACTCAGTTCCCAGCACCCACATGGTGGTTCACAACTCTCTGTAACTCTAGTTCCAGATGATCCCATGATCTTTTCTGATCTCTTTGAATACTGTATACATATTACTTATATTATATTACATATACTTAGTACATAAGCCCCATAATTATGAAATAAAATAAACATAAAAATTAATGTCTTAATTTGTCTAGCTAATCGCTGAATAATTTTTATTTGCAAGTTCTTTACAACAGACTTTTATCAAAATAAGTAAATTAATTAGAGTTTAACTTGATAAATTATAGTAATTTAAAAAATTCATGAAAATCCTAAGTTAATAACCTGAGTAATCAAAAATTAGATTGTTATATAGTTTTTAGTTGATTTTGAATTTTTTAAAAATCCTTTTTATATTTTAATTAATTTATTTTGTAAAGCTTTTGATAATAAATTCACATTTTTGCCTTTATTTCTGTTTGCCTAAATCATTACTTAGAGAAAAAGAAAATTTAATTTTTCTTAAATAGAGATGCTTACAGATTTTTATTTTATTAGTGGTTGCCTTAGGCCTATCACTGTCTCCAAAGATATTGGATGCTAAAGGCCAGCTGTTCACAGCTTGCAGATTACAAATCTGTATGGATCATTAACTTGCACAATTTGAATTCATACCTTTCTGGAACAGTGAGATTACCATTCACACAGTGTAGCTAACTCTTTAAACATACCACCTTGTCTTCATTATACTTCAAGCCAAATAATTAAGAGCAACTGGAAACATATGATATGTACAATCTGTGAATCACAGGTTCGAATTTGAACCACAGGTCAGTTGACTAAATTTCTGACCCAAAGGGAGTTCAATGATGCTACTTTCCAAAAAATAAAAATGCTAAAAGTCATGCTACTGACATCCACAGCCCTTTTCAGGATGAGCCCTATTCTCACTAAGAGGATAAACATGTTTCCTTGAACAAATTCTACTCTATGTATTTTGGTAATATTCCCAATTCTGTAGCCTTTGAATTCTGTTATAGGAAACCTTTGATTATGGGTAAATTGTGTACATGGTTCTTATGATAATTGAAACCAAATTTATTGATTTATAGTATAACCTTTAATTCTATGTCTTAATCTTTCTGTCTCGCTAGAAAGACGAGAAAAATTTAATTGTATAACATTTTCTGACAAAGTCATTCATTTTTCACTGAGTTGAGATTCTTTTTGAATCTTTATTGAAACATTATTAGTTTTCAACCATGAGCAAAGGTACACACTATCTATGAATTTATCTTTCCAAAATTGCAATCATTCATAGCATTTTGCAAATGTATGTATGCTCAAAGTACAGGTTTCAAAAACAATTGTTTCCCAGTATATATTTTATATCCTTATACCAAAACATGTAAAGTTAAGTACGTGTATAACTTTCACAATTTTTCAGTAGTTTTTGTTTTCTCGTGCTGATAGTTAATTTTTGTTACCATAGCTGGCAAAAGCCCAGGTGTCTAACAGCAAGAAACAAACGCAAAGAGAACCCTACTATTAATTTTAATTCAAATGATGTTACCATCAATTATGCCATGGTTAGAACTTTCAGATTTACAAATATATTTATAGACAAATATATATTTAGATATGTGTATATAAAAATATGAGAGCTAATATAGTTTATTAAATTGTTAAAGAAATGGTTGGTCTGTTAAATACTTTCAATACACACTGATTGTTACCAGTATATAGAGCTGGGACTTCATATACACTACTGCAGCATTCTGTTAAATTGTTATGTAGCAGAGTCTAATTTTAATAATGTTTATATTCAAGTAAGCAATTAAGTTGAAATACATATACTTATAGGTAATACATTTTGAAGTAATTCATATTCAAATCTGTTTCTCCATCCTTCACTTTTGAAAAATGGCCTCTGGAGGAAAGTGACTTGAGGCAGCCAATGCCTTAGGAACTCAACATGAGTTAAATTTGAACTGAACCTCGGATTTCCCGAATTCTGATTCTTTTTCATAGCCCAAGGAAATTCAATTAACCCAACCTTAAGAATCTAATTATGTTCATTGTTTCAAATTGACACTCACTTTTATCTTTTCACTCATTAAACATTGGCTACGTTTCTATAATTGAATGTCTTTTCCAACCCCAAAAACACATTGCAGAGAAAGCTTTCTGGAAATGCTTCCACTTAATTCCCAAAGTAATCCGGCTTATTATTTCACCCATATGCATTTGTTGTCTTGCTGTAGCTCTGTAGGTCATTGCCATTCACTGAAGCAAATGCCACTCTAGATCACATCCCAAATTCCTTATGAAGAATTTTGTGATAAGTAACAGAAAGGTGACTTTATATAAAGAAGATATGGAGAGCAATAATGATTGACAGTGGAGTATCACAGGACATGTGTTCTAGGCTTACTCTTACAATTTTTCTTGTAGTTGATAGTGTCACAGCAATCATCATTGTAGTGGGTGATCAGAAATGTAGTATATCTTTTATTTTGCTAAATATTCCGGGTCTCATCAGAAAAATGTTTTCCTGTAAAACCGAGTGCTTGGGGGAGGAAAGTATACAAAATTAGAAGCAAAATGTCAGGAATTTAAATCTTTTTTTTTTCAATTAGGCAAGTGTCTGATCAAGACAAGTAAACTGAAATGTGATTCGGTGATAGAAAATTTTCTACCATGTGTGATGCCCTGGGTTCAATCCTAGTTCCTTCAGATAGATAAATGGGACCTTGACAAATACTTAATCACGGGTCTGTGTGAGCATTGGATGGAAAGTGTCCATTAATACCTGCTTGTGTCATCAGTGGCCTCACAACTCTGCTGATTGATTCTTTTTGTTATCTTTATGCAAGGTACACTTATCTGGGAAGAGGAAACTTAATTTAGAGTTCCCCATTAGATAGCTTGTAGGTAAGTCTGTAAGATATTTTCTTGCTAACTGGAGGTGGTGCAAAGCCTGAGCAGGTGGTTCTGGGTTCTGTAAGAATGCGAACAGAGCAAGCCATGGAGAACCAACCAGTAAGCAGCATTTTTCTATGGTCTCTTCAGTTCTGGCCCTGACTTCCTTTCATGTAAGCTATAGGGTGAAACAAACACTTTCCTCCGCAAATTGCTTTTGGTCATGGCAATGACAAGAATAGAAAGCAATTAATACAAATGAAGGTGGTAATTTCAATGGGTTTCTTTTTTTGATATTTCATTTGTATTTTATTTTATTTTTTTTTCCTCATGGTTTATTTTTTTAAAAAAACTTTCAGTGGGAAGTAGAAGCTCTAGAGTTCCTTTTCTGTCTATGCCTCACATCTAATGGCTCATTCTTCTGCACAGCCTGTACATGAATCTGCAGATACTGTGGACTGTGAATGCATTGGCTATGCCTTGCTTCCAAAATGATATTGTGTATGTAGCCTTTTTTCATATCTTCTATCTCTTACTTTTTAAAAATAATTCCCTCCTTTGCAGTAGTTTCTGAAATGTAGAGATGGTCAAAAGGTCTTGTTTAGGACTGAAAACTTACCTATGACTGTTCTCAGTATCTCGTGCAGCTATACATTCCTTTATTCCCATGACTATTCTTAATATATAATGCAGTCATACATTTCTTCATGACCTTGACTATTTTCCTTCATTCCCATGACTAGTTCCAGTACTTTGTACAGCCATATATTTCTTCATTCTCATGTTCACTGGAAAGAAAATTTTCTTTCATCAATGAGGATAATGTTTGTTTATGTGTAATCATATTTCGAAGGCAAGTTGACATTAGATCTATTTAGTAAATCAGCATTATTCATTTCCTTAAAAGCATAGATTCACTCCTGTGGCACATACTTAAAACAGATCAGAGACTATCTGGTTATCCCCATACCTATTGCTCTTATTAAACAGGTAGACACTTTGTATCTGGAATCTTGGTCTTATGAATACACATCTTGGCAAGATCATTAGTGTCTTCCAAAATTCTTCACAGTATCCTCTGAAAATATTAAAGACAGTCAATAGCGAGGTAACGTCAAACTCCATTTAAACTTGTTTTGTCTATATTATAAAAATAAAAGGTACAGTGTCCTCAGCAATAGTATATTATCATCTAATTTTAGTGGGATACCAAGAGGAATGAAAACAGGCAATATAATAGGGGGAACCTGGGAACTTCTTGATAAATAATTCATAAAGGTGTATCCCACTCTAAACATGGAGCCTTTTGTTTAATTACCTGCAACTTCTGCGAGCAGCTTTTCCCAGCCATGAAGGGCATCTCCCATAAAATTTGCCTTTATTAAATATTAGGTATATTTTTAAATACGATAGCAAGAGAGTAGGTTAACTCTCTTAATATGGTTAACCCTCCTCATAGACTCATCTTCTTTACATCCTTATCCCCAACTCTTCCCTACTAAACATTCTTAATCCCAAAATGATCATATTTTTACATTCTCTCTATATTTTATGATCTCTCTTCCCCTAAGACTTTTATTTTCCTAGCTTCTATGGTGTGGGGAGTTCTTCTGTATATGTTTTGCTTTTAATTGTTAACAAATAAAGCTGTGTTCGGCCAATGGCTTAACAGAGAAAAGCCAGGTGGGAAATCCAAACAAAGATGGAGAGAGAAGGTAGTAGAGTCAGAGAGAAGCCGTGTATATACCCCCAGACAGATGTCCCCACCAGAGTTGGCTGAAACTTTGCGGGTAAACCACGACCTCGTGGTGATGCACAGATTAATGGAGATAGGTTAGTTTAGGATACAAGAGTTGGCCAGAAATAGCTTAAGCTATTGGTCAAACAGTATTTCATTTAATATAGATGTCTGTGTGATTATTTCACGGCCAGGAAACGAAAAACAGCCTCCCCAAACACTTCTAGAGGAATTCCATCTTAAGCACGCAAAGTCAGAGAGTCAGGAGGTGTCAAGGTGTCACAAGTGTCAGAAGCTTTATGAATCAACAAGAGGTGGGGTTGACCGAGTTCCACTGCCCTAAGGGTCAACACAACTTCCGTGGCCGGACACAGATGGGATCCCCATCGCCTGTTACAGGTGCGGCTTCCCACTCGGTCCTGTCTCAATGCTGGGACCCTGTTTTGAAGCGCAGTAGCACACATACCCGCTCCTTCTCAGCTGCAGATTGCGCCAATCACAGAGCGTCCCCCTGTGCCCGAGACTTCCTGTGCCCACCCCAAGAGCCATAAGCAGAACCATCTCCCTAGAGTGAAGCACTCCAGCAGCCCTTACGTCAGCAGCAGTTCCACAGTGGCCACAAGCCTAAGGCAAGGCGGTCTCCAGGATGACCTGGACCGTCTCATTCTGGAAGACCTGAAGGAGAAGGAGGAGGATGAAGAGGATGCTGGTCTCTGAGAATGACCCTGACCAGTCCCATACAGGAAGGACAGACATGATATGTGGACACCTTGTGTCCACAAGGAGATGTAAATACCCTTGGGAGTACTGATGGGACAGTCGGCAGCTGGGAGCTGGGAAGCGGCCATCTACATTTGTGTTTCCACCAAAATAAAAGTCTCTACCAGCACTTCTTTATGCAAAGCTTTTGCAAGCATTCCTCAGCCTTCTCTAATTTACGGAGTAGAAGCCCTGATCCTCCATCTCTTTACCAAAATAAAAGGCGATGGCTTCTTACTTTCAAAAAGAAAAAAAAAATATGATCCACAAATAAACAAGGAAGATATTTGTATGGGTTACATTATCGAATATAATTTATTCAAACCAAGCCATTTTGCCAGCAAATTTTATAACTTTGCTTTTCTTTGCAGGGAAATAAGATTTCATGGTGATATCAATCAGCCTGAATGTCTATCAGCTTTTAATATCACTAAACATATAGTACATGTGGTGGTTTGAAAGAAATGGCCTGCAAGGAGGGTGACGTAATTTGGAGGTGTGTCCTTGTTGGAGCAGGTGTGGTGTTGCTGGAAGGAGCGTGTCAGCGTGGAGGTGGACTTTAAGGTTTCATATATGCGTAAGACACGCCTAGCGAGACTGACAACTTTATGTTGTTGTCACAAGATGTAAACTCTGAGCTACCTCTCCAGCGCTGTGTCTGCCTGGCTACTGCCATTTTTTATCCCAATGACAATGGACTGATCCTCTGAACTATAAGCTGCCCAACTAAATGTTTTCCTTTCTAAGAGTTATCACGGTCAGAGGGTCTCTTTACAGCCGTAGAAAGTCTAACAGAGACAGTAAACGTACACAATTATTACGATTTTTGATGACTAAGTTATTTCCACAAAAATAAAGAAAATATTAAGTATTTTTGATACTTATGACATATATTTTGAAAAATTGAGCTAGTTTATGCTTTAGCCTATGCTAATAGCATGGTATCATTAAAACCTGTAGTGTTATCATATGTTTTCATTTATGCACGTAATCTATTTCCCAAAAATGATATAGACAATGAAAGAGGGCTGTGTGAGAGAAGAAAGGTGGGAAGAGGTGGAGAAGAGAGCGTGAAAGAGGATATTTAAGATTGAAGAAAGGTGGGAAGAGGTGGAGAAGAGAGCGTGAAAGAGGATATTTCAGATTGAAGTTTGATGTAAACCTGTGGGAGTACAGAAGATGACCTATCATACCAAGTGAGCAACATGAAAATGAGAAAAAAGGTCACAGAACCTAAACTATTTGAGAAGAAAATACTGATTTATAAGGCATTAAGTTTTATGAGACAGTGCTTGATTCCGACAAAGTCAATAAATCCGACTTTATATTCTGATTCCACAAAAGTATTGATATCAGCACTAAAGAACTTGTAATATTGATGGGAAAAACTATACATTTGAAAAAATAGTATTCTGAGGTCACATTAGTCAGGGGTAACTTTAACCTCCTTCTATTCTGGGATCAAGTTCAATGCTGGGCAAACACTTCTCCCCCGAAAGATAATTGAATAAAGAAGCCAAGCTTAATGACATGAGCAATATTCAAAGACATCACAAAGGAAATGAGGTGTTTGAATAAAACATCACTTCCATTATGAACTTCTAGATAATCTTTGGAAAACTCTTTTTTGTCTTTATTTCAAAACAGGAAGAATCACTGAAATTACAGTTTCCTTACTTGGTCTATATGAAAGGAATGAGAATATTTTTGTTTCTTTGTGTTTTTTAAAAGATTTTATGCATCTTGTTTTACTAACAAGAAATTTATAGGTCTGTTTTTTTTATATTTGTATATATGTAGTTTTAAACGATAATCTTTTAAAGACTTCCAGTTATGATAAACCTCATTCTCCCTTTTAAAAACAATAGATTCACACTAGTTATAAACCAGGATAAGTATTTCTAAACTGTTTCTAAACACTTGAAATATTTATAGTAAAATCTGAAATATGGAAAAATGTTTTTGCATGACTTTAAGAAAGAACAAAATACAAAAAAAGTGAAATATATTTCAAAGCAAGGCACATAAAAATTTAAGTATCTTGCAATCAACTTTTAGAAATCTGCCTCAAATAGAATCACTATAAGAACTTATTTCTTTTAACATTAATGACCTCTGGACCCTTAAGGGTCTTGTTGCTGACATTCAGAAGAGCAAATGAGAGGCTAGTATTTAATAGTTTAATATATATTCAAATTGACATGAAAGGAGGAGAGAATTTCCTGAAAGGGCACATTTAACAGTCCAAAAAATGTTGGTGGATTATTAGGAAATCTTCAGTTGTCATTATAAAAGACTAATGGGGTCATCTAGATGGGTCCTGGTTATGTTTTTGTTCTTTAAATGACTTTCATATGGACCTCAAGAGCTTGACAAGCACAACCATTTTAATGTTGTGAGTTTCCTGAAATACTGAATAGATTTTTAAATAACTTTCAAACTACAGTGGGTGTTTTCTGTCATTTCCCCATAACTATTTGTTGGCAGAGGATGCTAGTTTGTTTCCCGACTGCTTTGACTTGAAATAATTACCCAGAAACTATATTATTTGTAAAATACTCTTTGGCCAATAGTGTAGGCATATTTTTAGCTAGCTTTTATGTGCTAAACTAACCCATGGCCATTAATCTGTGTATCACCACGTGGCTGTGGCTTACGAGGTAATGTTCCCTTTGGTGGGGCTACATGGATTCTCTATGACTCTGCTTACTCTCCCTCTCTATTTTTTCAGCCTGACATTACTCTGTTAAGCTGTTTGCCAAAAACAGCTTCTTTATTAACCAATGGCAATAAGAAATATTCACAGCATACATCACCTCCCACATCAACTATTGATATGCCATCTTTATCTTACCACATCTCCTTTATTTTATCTCTAAATTTTAAAAGGGTATTTTGTCATTTTTTATTTACTGTGTTTCTTGTGAACTCCATTAACACACACTAAAATAAATATTTCTAAAATGCATTCAAATAAAACATTATATTCTGTCTTTCAAGATCTTAATTGATCTTATAATAATAATATATGCTGTGACATTAAATATATAACAATTTTAATCTTCTAATTCTTGTGTTATTGTACTATAAAAGTTAAAAACATAGAAAATGAAATTTTGTGAATCTTATAAGATAACTCAATATAATTCAGAATGTATCTTAACAATATTAAAATATTTGCAAGCACTAATAAAACTTTGACCACTAAGATATAGTCTAGATCATAACTTAGGAAAAAATGTTACAGAAATCATAAAATGTATGACGAAGACCATAGGAGAACTGAGCTAGAAATAAAAAGTGAAAATGTATTGTAACCAATACATGCATACTTTTGAAAATACCCACAGTAATAGTTAAGAAATGATTGGAAAATGATTATACATAGTAATGAATTAAAATCTATTAATATTTGTTTGTTGGTTCTTCCTATCTTGACCTATGGATCAAATCCAATTCTATCATGGTTCATCAAAAATAGCCCAATTTGATAGAATGCTACAAACAAGACAGTAAATATATAGAAACAATATTATCTCATTTAAGAAGTTATTATTACAACACAGTAGGCAAGTGAATAATATTAGCAAAAGAATAAACACAACTTACCAAAAGCACATGAGGTAAAGACACATTAATACATGGATGGGGCAGAAAACCAGAAGTAGACCCACACAGAGATAAACAGCTGATATTGTGCAAAATACTCTAGACTTAGTATGAAAAAAAACAGCCTTTTATAGAAATTATAAAACAAGTTACAACAGATATTGTTAAAAAAAAGTGAAAAGCTGTATTGGAAGAAACTATTTGCAAAACAGCTTTCTGATAAAAGACATGGTTCCATTAACCACAAAATCTTCTTGAATTTCAACATTACAAAAGCAATTCAGAAAAACAATGGGAAGCTTATTGTAGTTTTGTATCACAAGTAAATGCAAGGAAAACAGCTCAATGCACTTAGTATTAGTAATTACAAATATCGCAAACCAGAAATCATAATAGAAAATAAAATGTTGAATAATTATTTAAGTTCTTAAAGTTCAAAGTCTGCTACTCTATAATTTTGGTTAAAGACACTACAGAGAATTATTATCATTTCAGCATCATTTTTTAATATCTTTCAAAATAAAACTATCTTTCATTTCTACTCATTCTCCTTACACTTTTGTTCTGAGATCACTTAAAGATCAAAAAATTTGTTCTTTAATTTGGAAAAACTCATAGAAATCCCTTTTGACAACTGTCAAGTATGCTATTTCCTTACCAAGAAAAGTGATGCTCTCATAGCCTTGAGAATTCAAATATCAAGTCAGAAATAAACTCTGCTATAAATCACTCTACATACTCTACACACCATATGCAGCTTTCTATATTCTCAAGAATGTACCATGTCCCCTATTTATATGTTATGACTTCTAGCTTTGTGTTTCTATGGGACTCCTAATGATAAGAGTAGGCATGGCTCTGACTCTATTACCTGCTCTTGGGTCCCTTTTACTCAAATTGGTTTACCTTGTCCATGAGGATTCAAGGACTTTTGTGTTGTTTTACTGTACCCTGTTTCATCCTTTTTGGTTGTCTCTTGGAGGACTTCTTTTGCAGGGAAATAGAAGGGGAGGGAATCTGAAAAAGAAAGGGGAGGTAGAGGGAGCTTAGATGAAGGGAGGTGTAAAGAACTATAGTGAGAATGTATTATATGGAGAAAAATCTATTTCCAATTAAGAAAAGGCTGTATCAGTGTATTTATTTATACTTTTTACCATTTTAAGTTTTAACAGATAAATTCCTGGGAGACAGCCATTGTCTGAGAACATTGACTATTGTCTTTCAGTCATTGTAATCTGTCTGTCTGTCTATCTATCTATCTATCTATCCATCCATCCATCCATCCATCTATCTATCTATCTATCTATCTATCTATCTATCTATCTATCTATCTATCTATCATCTATCTATCCATCTATCTATCATGTCTGTCTGTCTATCTATCTATCTATCTATCTATCTATCTATCTATCTATCATCTATCTATCCATCTATCTATCATGTCTGTCTGTCTATCTATCTATCTATCTATCTATATCTATCTATCTATCTATCTATCTATCTATCTATCTATATCTATCATCTATCTATCTATCATCTATCTATCTAATGTATATAGATTGATTTTATCAGTCCTATTCCTCTAGAGTACCTGGAAGCAACAACTATAGCTCTAGAGTATAGAATAAGAAGGTAAATATTCAAGCCTAGCATGGGTTACAAAGTGAGAACTCATTCCCTCTAACTAAATAAAAAAGCATAAGTTAAAGTTGTCAAAATAAAACTACAGAATCAAATAACAGTGAGCTATAACAATATGAACAACAACAACAACAAGATTTTAAACTTAAAATGGTTAAACATCTCCACATTTTAAGGCTTTCAAATAGTCAAATATGAGAATCATTAGGACCACAGAATGAAAAACATCTAAAAATTGTTTAAAAATATAGTGTAAATTGTTGTCAAAAATCACACACTTATTTTCTAAAATCTTGAACAATCCTCAAAAGATGATCCAATAAGAATTTTACAAAGATAGCTGTACGGACAGAAAATGAACAGGTGAAATGTATGTTCAACTTAATTGCTAACAAGTTAAAAATCACAAGATGTCAGTATGCATCTATTAAAATAGCTAATTAGCTAAGTTTCAAACATCTGAAGAAACCAAGTGTTGACAAGGATGTTGCACTAATTGGATTTTATCATATATTGTGGGGGTCATGTTGTGAGTCATCATATTTATAAATGGTTTATCTGTGATAGGTATATTCAAAAATCCAATTCTCATAAAATCATCTACATTTTATTTATTTTCCACATATGCTAAGGAAAAGTAAGGCCATATGGCTTTACAAGTTTGTGTACTAATATAAGATTTTTTTTTATCCTGAAACCCTGAAACAACACAAATATTTCTAAACTTTGAAATCATAGGTAAACTGTGGTATATCAATACAACATGATACAAACCAGAAATAAAGGGCAAAATGGCTGCTATGTCTGGATATAAATCATGATAACTAAAATGACTCAAAAAACACAACAATGCACACTATACAAACTATATGATTCCATTAATACATAATTCTATAGAATATGGGATAATGACAGAAACAAATTAGTGTTTGCCAAAGGTGGGACAAGATATTAAACAGTTGAGGGCAGTGCTTCATAGAGAACTGTGAATTAAAAAAAAAATTCTGTGTTGTCCTGCTGGATGCTGTTCCAATGCAATACATATGCAACACATCATTAACTTACATACTGAAAAATTCATCACTGGGGGGCTTGCTGATAACTCAGCAAGTAAAAGTACTTGCTGTTTAAACATGAGGACCCAAATTAAAAAACCCCAGGACTCATGCATATCAGAAGGCAAGAAAACATACCTGATGTACCCAGGACTGAGAATCAGAGACCTGTAGGCATATTCACTGGCCATTGGGTCTATATGAAATCAAGAGCTTCAGATTCAATGAGAGTTCCTGCCTAAGTGTATACTGAGAGAGGAAATAACTAATATCATTCCCTTATTTTCATATAAAAATGGACAGACAAACATACCTGTGCTTATGTATGCATGGAATACAGACAAACACAAAAAGACACCCCCATGAGCAAACAGACCTCCCCATACATGCATACAGATAAGCTCACAATCAAATATCTTTGCCTCCAAAAAAAAGAATATTTAGAATTCTCAAATATTACTGTGCCATCTATATTAAGCAATAAAACTTACCCTAATAGCAATTTTGTGATGGTTATTGGATTAGGTTTGTACTAATTGATAGATTTGTCAAATAAGAAGAAAGGAGCAAAAATGGATTTAGGCAACAGATTGCCTGCAACAATACTAACAAATTAACAGTTTCCTGAGACAGCAGTTTGTATAACATATTAAACAGCTGATATTGCCTCCTTATACAATGGATGCAGCACAGGTGAGAAACTGGTTGCCTCTGGGAACTGATGGCAGCTTCAACTGTCTTTTCTTCTCGGGAAAAGATCAGTGAATATATCTGAGGAAGCGAAGAATGTGTCTTCTGTCATGACTAAGAATGTCTGAGAGAAAACCAAGTTTTCATGTTACCCTAGTATATAAATATATCTGAAAAGTTGACTGCTAATGCTGGACATTAGGAAATATGAGACTGGGCTACGTAGAGAAACTCTGACTCAAAAACAAAACAAAATAAAAGAAAGGGAGAGATTAGAGCAAAATTGCCTCCCACGTATTTATTTTGCCATTCATTTGTTTTTCTATTATTCTGCAATCATAGTATAGATATTACATTTCATATTTGTATTCTCAGTGCTGCACTTTGGATATTACATGTGATGTTAATGATCAGGTTTAGTAGAATTGGAGATGACTGTACATACTCGACTTTGCTGTCTTTAAGCAGGTCTCTCACTAAATGTGATGGTGGCCAGCAGCACCATCTTCCTTTGCAGAACTGTGGTTAAATAAAGACCTGCAGGGAACCCTTACTGCTCTTCGGACTGAAGAGGGAAGGGGAGGCAAGTGGGGGAGGGGGAGGGAAATAGGAGGTGGGGAGGAGGCAGAAATTTTTAATAAAAAAATAAATAAATTTTAAAAAAGATAAGGAACCACTTCCTTATCTTCCAAAATCCTATTTGATGTACTATTCCAAATCCTAGATGATTCAAAGGAACTTTATTCAGGAATATTTCCTTTTTATGTTAATTTAAATTACTTATAAAAAAGACAACTTTAATTCAGTCAAAATCAAGCAAAACCATCTGAAATACAAATTATGTTCCTCTTGAATGTTCCTTAGCTGTTCTTTTCCATCCCCATCTTGTGCTTGCTACCACACTCCTGGACACATGAGCTATGGAGCTTAAAACAGAATAGGTGATATACATATTGTTTCAGCTATAATTTGATAAACATGTCTCTGCTTCTTCATTTTTAATGAAAATGTTTGACAGTGATAAATTAACGGTCTAGTAACTGAACTAATTGTAACCGAGCAGGAGTCAAGGATTTTCTGTGAGTTCATGGATTCTACTTTCATTATTGAACATTCTTTTCTAGCTGCTTAGAAAATGATCCATACTTCTTTAAAACTGAAAATTTCCAGAACTTGCTATTTCTCAGTCTCAAATAGTCTATTATGTTTGTCCTTAAATATTTTGCATTTCATTTTTCTTCCATGGCACTTTATATGTTTGCACTTGTACTTATTAAATAGACAAAAATAACCTGAAATATGTTCTGAGGTAACAATTTTCTAGGTTAAATGCCTCCTGAAAATTACATAGTAAGTAGTCTCAAATTAAGTATTTGAGGCATTTTATTAAAATCATTACTGTAACAAGATCAATTAATGTTTTACTTTTCTGATGTATTTATATTTTCATTCATAATAATAGTAATGCAGTTGATAACTTTTAATGATGTTAGGAAAATTAATTAAACAATTTATTCTAATCTGACAGAGACTTTAACCTCATTATGAAAGTGCCACGGGCAAAATATGGTAAAATATGAAGGGGAATAGATGATGGAAATGCTGATTAATACACCTTCTAAGGTTGATTTAGGCCTGACAGAGCATGACAGTAATGTACTCGAGGAGAAATCAACATTGTGTCTAAAAAATACATTGAGGTAACTGCATAAAGTTATCCTGTGGTCTAGCACATGTAGTTTCGAGAGGATTTTTAGAATCAGGGGATATGTAGAGCTTCTTACCTAAATCAGCAGTGGGTCTCCTAGGCTCTGCATGTGGCTCTGATTCCCTACAAATAGATTAGACATGAAACAAAAAACCTCTGATTTCATCATTTATCTAACAAAGCTAAGTTTCTTGTTATTCAAGAAAGATATGAAATTGAAAGATCATGCTGGCAACATGACAGCACAAAGTGTGATGAGAGAAAACGGAACCATAATACTGAACGTCTTTTAGCAAATTGTATGTATTTATACTTTTGCTATTATCTGTTTATCAAAATATATAGCTTACTTATTTAACTATCAATGAACACATGTAATAAATATTTCATTAATACAGCATGCAGATATATATGGTTTTTCAGTTTATTAAATCCCCTCTTTTACTATACAAATACATTTTCTAAACACATCAATTCCAAAATCACTAACTTTTTATAATCCCATTTTTGTGGTTTGTGTGTACATGACATTGTGTTTCTTTAAAATGGAACATCAATATGACAATTAAATAAAGGCAGATGTCTTGCTTTCTTTCAAATTCCATAAGACATGAATTCTAGTTCTATGTTTTTATTTTTATTTTTTTTCTCATTGTTTTATTAAAGATTTCCATCTCCTCCCCTCCTCTTCCCCCTTCCCTCCCCTCCCTTCCACCCATACCCCCACTCCACCCCTCTCCAAAGACAAAGAGCCATCAGGGTTCCCTTCACTATGTTAAGTCCAAGGTCCTCCCAGCTCCCCCTAAGTCCAGGAAGGTGGGCAACCAAACTGACAAGGCTCACAGTGAGCCCGTCCATGTCTGCCATTGATTCTATCATTTTTCAATGTTTTTCCTTTTACTTTTTATTTCCTATTATTGTGATATGTGTTAAGCCAGAAGAATAGTCACAATGGTGGTAGATAGTAGACATCAGTGTTCATTTTGTTCTAGGACATCCTTTGAGCTTTCTTAGTTGAGCTTCTTCATAACGTACATTAGTAAGTAGAGCTTGTGTTGATTGTTTTGCAAATATAGAAGGCAATGTTCATAAAAATCAATTAATTTAATAAGAAAACTTTTCAATTAATGCTTCAGACTTGAAGTCAATGAAGTATTTTTTTCACTGCCGTATCTATATATATTATGTGAGAAGAGGAGAAAGAAAAACATAGGACCTGTGTTTCTCTGTGGATGTTTTTACTCTAAGACTATTGTTGATTAAGAAACAGTGGCAAAGTATTATCCTTGTGTCTTAACTTTTTTTTGACTAGTTGATTGCTTTTTCCTCTCTGTAATGTATTAGTACATTTATTAAAATGCATTTTAATATTTAATAACTAATGTATTGAGGAATCAATGCCAAGTGCCACAATCTTATAACTTGCTGTCTAGGAAAAGTATTTCAAAGTAATAAAATACGCGTTAACTAATTATCTTTTAATTTATGTCTGAAAAATAAAAACAGGTTTGCTAATAGAATGAGGCAAAAGAACAAGGGTTGTGGATTTTCATAAACATTTTAAGAAGATGATGACTGCACAGAGGAACGAATTACTTAACTTGAAGAGAAAAGGAAAGGCTATTTCATTTTTCTACCATTAAAATTCTATGCCGGGCAGTGGTGGCACACGCCTTTAATCTCAGCACTCGGAAGGCAGAGGCAGGCAGATCTCTGTGAGTTTGAGACCAGCCTGGTCTACAAGAACTAGTTCCAGTACAGGCTCTAAAGCTGCAGAGAAACCCTGTCTCGAAAAACCAAATGGTATGAAAAAGAGTGTGGCTAACAGTGACAAGAAAGTTTCTTGACCATGGAGCATACAAAGAAGGGTTTGTACTGAACTATTTCTGCCTGACATCATGAGAGGAGGGTCAGGACTGCAGATATGTTTTCCATATTTTTTTGTAGAAATAAGCACCATCTGTCCCGAGTGTTCCCATTGCTGATTTTACTGTGAAGGTCAACACTGGGAGTTTAGAGAAAGCAATAATGATTAAAATGCTGATAGCAGTAAAAATTCATCGTTTCTAGATTTTTCTCAGGTCTTAAAAGTATCTGCTTACTTAATTTTAGCTAACAATAGTTGTAGAACTTATCAGACAGTTGTCACTTTGTCATTTGCTCTTAAGTTCATTAACATTAGTTATATCCCTGTAGTCAGGAGTTGGCATTGAAGCCTGAGATGCTATTCAAGTGCTTGTCTTCATACTCAAACTGCTAATAGTATGCAAATATTAGCATTCATATGTAGGGCTTCATCAGTAGCAAAAATGGAATTTACAGGATTGAAGGAACAATGACTTAATGGAAAAAAAGAGTTCACATAACCGATAAAATCATATTTCAAATGACATTCTTAGTAGTCCCTGCCCATAGTGAATTTTGAACTATTAAAGCTAAAGTAATAAAAATTACTAATTATTTCAAGAAATTAATGTTAAAGCCAGCATGCCCATGTTCTATGTAGCCTTACCTTTCAGAGGTTTCTAAAAACAATATGTAACTGCCATACTAAAATTCATTTTTTCTCTCAGCGAAAAGATAAGAACTAAAAATGATAAGTGAGATACTTAGGACCAATTAGGAAGCATTCCTTCAGAATGAAATATTTGGTTCTCTCTGGAATATTAAGCTTCCTAAGCATTGCTAGATGACTCAAAAAGGCATATTTTTTAGTGTGCAATGCTCTCAAATGATTTCACAGATTATCGATCTAATATGAGAAATCTAGTATTCAAGAGAAGTTTTCATTTTAATGTTCTATCATGAGGAAAAGTAAAACGAATGTTCAAAATCAAGGCTGCGTGCTTAACGACATTTGAAAGTTTAGAGTGGCAGAAATGGAGGAGCGTGCCCACTGTCTTCAGGGCATTTCCGCATTTCAGAATCATAGTGCCGTGAGAAGAAATGGAAGAGCATGCCCACTATCTTCAGGGCATTTCCGCATTTCAGAATCATAGTGCCAAGAGGAGAAATGGAAGACCATGCCTACTTCCTTCAGGGCATTTCCACATTACAGAATCATAGTGTCATGAGCAGAGGCATATCCATCAGAAGGAAGGCTGAGCACAGTAATGGAGCAGTTTATTTTCTTTAATACAACAATTGTAAAATATGTGATGACTATATTACTAGAATTTGGCTAATTCAAAGCTCACGGTGAAATCACATGCATTTCATTTTGAGTACTTTAGAGTTATATTTATTTGTTGTCTATAGCCAGGAGATAAAAATTTAAATTAATTCCATTCCACTTCTCTCTGCTGGCCTGTTTTATTAAGTGATAGATAGTAGTGTTATCTGTTTAAAACTGGACTAAGTATATACAGAAAAACAAACTCATTATAGTCAGTAATATATAACTATATTTTTACTTCTCATCAATTAGAGTCTCATGATTAGGATTTTTAGTACATATGTGTTTCAAAGTAATTATGTTAACATTCTATTTTCATTTTGTCAAAACTACTAATAAGCAACACTAGCTCGGTAAATGATTTGATTTTTATATATTATGCACACATCACACACTTCAATATTTAGAAATATGAAAATAAATTAGAATTGACCTTTGAGAAATGTCAGCAGCACTGATATAATTTTAAATAACCAATTTAATAGCTTCCACTGGAGTTTTTATGATAGTGCCATAAAAAAGCAGATGAGGAATTTCAGATAAGAGATTTTAGCAAATCAGAAGTCATCAGATACAAAGCTGATCTGTCTGTCTCTCTGTCTGTCGTCCGGAAATGGAGTGAACACAATTAAAAGTAGACTTACAGCAGTCTAATACTCACAACTGACATTTTAGAATTGAGAAAAGGGGTTAACAAAGTTTGAAGAATCAATAGAAAACTTACACATTTAAAAACACAAAATAATCCTAACAGCATTGTAATTGAAGCTAACAACCATATTTTTGTGTGTGTGTGCATGTGAAACATTTCACAGATAATGTGCTGGAAGCCCCATTTCTATTTTTATCTTTAAACCTTTTCTTCACTCTCAGGAATTATGCATGGAAAGAAGCATATTTTTAGCAGCTGATTTTACCTTTAAAGAGCTGAGCCAAGATTTTTCACTTAAAGTTCATCTTTATACTGGTAAGGGAAATTTTATTTATAATTTTCTTTCCGATTTTCATATTGAAAATGCCAAGCGTCTGTTGGCATAAACTAATAACGCTCTGTGCTACCCACAGTCCAATGAGATGGGGAAGCTGTAAACTTTATATGCATCTTAAATCTTTGGTGTTCACATATGAGAGTAAATAAGTGGGTGGCCTTACACATATTTAAAATATTGTAGTTTCTATTGGTCTTTTTACATAGACCTCACACAGCACAGTTTGGCCTCGAATAGGAACTCACTCTTCAGCTGAAGACAAATTTGAACTCTTGGTCATTTTTCCTCTCCCACCAAAGTACTGGGATTACAGGCATGGTCCACCATACTCAGCTAAGGAATACATTTTAATTCACTTACTTTTTGGACTCATTTTGTTGTTGATATGTGAGACTTTTACTTTGAAACAAAATCGCCTGAATTTCTTGGCAGATTTGTTTGTTGCTATTTGGTTTTATATTTCTATTTGAATAAATAAAATGCTAATAGCAAAATAAAAGAATATTTATAATGAATATTAAATGACATTTGTAATTTATAAAATTTGATTTTCCCACATACAGATTTATATATTAGACACAATTAAAATTCAGGTTCCCACAGTCTTATTTAGGTAAAAAAAAGCAATGAAAATTATGACAAAATTACATTAAGATTTAGAAATAATTCTTAGTGATCTTTTATCTATTTTTATTTATGAACTTGCATATTTAATTTTTTTGTTAGGTCAAATACTTTATCTACAACAGACTTGCCTGTATTTCTGCATCATGTATTTATATGTACACATACATTGCTACATAAATCAACTGAAATTCACATATTCTTCTAGCTTTTGTAACATATTGTAGGAATGAAAACTAAGGAAAAATTCAGCAAATTTTCAGTGTAAACATATTTCTTTTTCCTACACAATGAAGCATTGTATATACAAATAATCTCTTTAACAACTGAATATTACAAATGGGAGAATCCTAATATGAAAAAACTTGTTTTGAAAGCAACGGTCTTAACATATTTTTACATATCTTTTTGGTGATGTTTATTTATACCTATTAGAGCAAGTGTATGTCTTCTTGTAAACATAAACAGTAAGTTTCATGTTCTTACAGCATCTAAGAGAACTCCATCAAAACTCTATATGGATATTTATGCACAGACTTATGTATATAATAGGGCATTGTTTAGGTAGTTAATAGGATGATGCCTTATGACAGTTTTCAGACATCCTTATTGTTTTACCTTCCTCTCTCCTTGCTCTGCATTTTTCTTCCTCCCCACTTATGTTCCATTTTTACTGATCCTTGAGAGTTTGTACCCTACTCCCCTCTCTGCTGATACTTCACACCCTGATAGCCAAAGAAGTCCTGGAGAGATGACCATTTCCGATCTCAAGATATATTACAGAGCCATCATAATAAAAACGGTATGTGTGTTTCTGGTTGTGATCCTAGCTTTCAACGGATGAGCCTTTAACCACAGAGACAGCTGACCCGAGTTAGGGAGAACTCATGGACTCTGGGCTGACAGCTGCGGAATCTGCATGAGATCAGACTAGGCCCTCTGCATGTGGTTGACAGAAACGTGGCTTGGTCTGTTGAGGGGGGATTCCTGACAGTGGGACCATGTGTGCATGAAGTCACTTATTGGAGCCATTGCCTGTGGTTGGATAATTTGCAAATCTTTATACAGGAGGCAGGGTTTGGTCCTCCCTCAACTTGGCATACCAAACATAATTGACTTTTCAAGTGAAGCCTTACCCACTCTGAGGAGAGGATGGGAGTGGGATGGGGGATGGGGCAGCAGAAGGGGAGGAAGGGGAACTGGGTTTGATATGGAAAATAAAAAAAAATTAAATAAAAATATAAAGAAAGCATACACACACACACACACACACAAGTATGGTTTAGTTACTTTTGTTACTCTTTTCTTCCTACCATTGTTTAATTGCCTAATGGCAGTAAATTCTCTGATAGCGTTAATTCCTTCTTGTATGTTATGCTTGCATAAATAAAGGCCAGCATTAAAGTAGTACCCCAAATTTGTGCTAGCTGTATAAATTGCAGAGCTCTATAACTGTTTAAAGGATTCTCAGGTGTCTGTGGTCTGACCTATTTTGCCAGATTAAAAAACAAAAGAAGGCAAAAATATCCTCTTATAGAAAAGATGAGCCACACTAGAGCATGAGCAATAAAATGCCCTTTGAGGGCAACACTTCCTGTGGTTTCTGTTTCTAGCAAACAGCAGCTTTCAAAAATGGTTAAGTATTATAATAAAGCAAATAGAGAAAGTGCCTGAAAGCCAAGGAAGCTGTGTATGTGTGTTTTTTTTTTTGGGGGGGGGGGGGTTGTGAGGCTTTGGTTGTGGGAGAGGAAGAGAAGGAAATGACGTAAATACAATGTACTCATGTATGAAATTATGAAAATTTCAAAACGTTAATTAGACCAATAAATAAAAAATTATGAGTTTTACATTGTGAGAAAAATCTGAGTATATTAATGGAGTCCTGTGCTAGCCTCCTGAATCCTGCCCAGAACATACATTATCCCTTGATTTACATGCTACCCACTCACCAGCTACTTAGAAGATCTTTATCAGTTCAATTGTCATTTTGTCAAAATTCTTAAGTTCAAGCTATTCTTACTTTTACTGATAATAGCTTCTATATACAAATATGAATACATGGCATAATTTCTTCTTAAAATATAAATCAAAAGCTGGGAAGCCTGCTCAGGGGACAAATGAGTTTTGTAACCCTGTTAAAAACTGAGCCCAGTCACAAATGTCTTTAACACAGTAAAGCCCAGAGAGGAAACGCGATACCATGGGCTTACACAGGTCCCTTTCTGCAGGGGTCAGCATAGTACAGATTAAATGAATGACATTTTTTCAGAAACGGAAGATGAAGAGTGAGAGAGGGAGACACCTGTTCCTGGTGTCTGCACGCACTGACTTGAGTGTATGCATCTGTGCACTCATATGCTTCTTGTCCCACAAACACACAACAAAGAAGGACAAAAACTAATTGAAAATTAATGTGTTTTATCTTTTATCAGCTCAATTTTATAGCCGTAGTGTTTTAGTATTACAGATGTGGCAAGCAAAGCAATTCATTTAGTTTTTATATTTATCCCTTTAAATAGTTTTTCTTTTTTTTTTGAGACAGGGTTCCTCCTTGTAGCTTTGGAGCCTGTCCTGGAACTTGCTTTGTAGACCAGGCTAGCCTCAAACACGCAGAAATCTATCTGCCTCTGCCTCTAGAGTGCTGATATTAAAAGCGTGCATCCACCTCAGCCTGGCCCTCCTTTAAAAAGTTTTTAAACACACAAATTAACCGGTACCACCTGTATACATTTATGGGACATACTGTGAAATTTCCATCCACGTTGGAAAGAGAATATGCAGATCAGATAAAGGTAATCAGTGTGTCCATGACCACACCATGTTGGTCGTCTTCGTGTTATTCATAGGCTATAATGTGGATAATCACGAATCATTTCCATCCCAATGTGCTCTTGAACGATGGTCGTATTACTCCTAGGTGACTGTCCTCTGCCTCTTCTATAAGGCTCCAGTCCTCTTTTACTCAGCCTAATACTGCTATTCACCACGCGCATGAGCGCTCTCCAACATCAACATAGAAGGACCACATGGCATTTGTCAATATGTGTCTGACTTTGTTTCACATAATATCCTCTGATATCAAGTGGTTTCTACAAATGATAGAGTGCCATTTTGTGGATGAATAATATCCCATATTATGCAAAAGCCAGATTTTACTTATCCAACCCTTATTGATAGGGATATACATTGATTTCACATGTTAGCTATGGCGAAAGTGTAGCAGTATACACAGCTGTACATATTTCTTTTGACATGTAAACATCATTTCCTTCAGACACATGTCCTGCTCGATCACATGACAGACACACTCCTAGTATTTTGTTAAATATCCATTTATTTCCCATCTTACTGTAGATATTTCTACCCAACCATCAGTAAGTAAATATTATTCTTTTAAACATATCTTTCCCGTTATTTATTAGTTTTCCTCTAACCTAAAAGTCATTCCAACTGTGATGAGCTGACATTTTATTGTGACTTTCCTTCGCATTTGACTGGCATCTACTGATACTGATCCCCCTTTAAATCAATTGATTTCTTATTTCAGATCTTTCCTTGAAAAATGTTTACTCCTATGATTTTCACACTTAATGGGGCTAGCTATTTATTAGCTATTGGGCTGCTTCACTCCCGTTTGTATTTTTACACTTCTGAAGGTAGTCTTCTTTCTGGTGAGAACAGAAGATGGAAAATGTTCAAGTCAGTCTGGGACCCCAGACAGCCTGGAAACAATGTCCTTATCGGCCAGGAGAGGGTGCTGTTCCCTCTTCCTGTTCTTTGTCTCTGAGACTGACCTGGATCTTTGTTTTTGCTCTGGCAAGAACAAGTTTCATGGGAAACTACACGATGGCGTGATGAAGCTGACAGGAGACAAATGTGTGCTTCAATGCTGTATTTGCTTGGTTTACTATGATCACAGAGCACAGGTATTTCCTTTTTTGTGTGCTTCCTGTACTTTGGGGAACCTTATAAAAGTTGTTTGCCCAATCTCTTTTCTTCCACTAATTTCAAGGAGGGATATATCAGAGAAGGTAGAAAGAAAAGAAATCATGACATAATTAGGCTATAATTTCAAAAATAAGAGAAACAATATAAATGCCATATTCTATGGATATATTGTTCTCATTCATCAATCTATATTAAATTTAAAAGGTAATAAACAGAATTGAAAAATAAAATTAGGGTTCCATCAGTAGAATAGATCAAATATCTCTAATAACATTGTAGGGAACTTTAAGAGAATCTTTCCCTTGCTATTTCAATTTCTGAAGTATTTATTAAGAGAAACATTAGGAGAAATATTTAATTTCTTAAAAATGAACTGTGTAGTGTAGCACCCATTTTGTATCCAAGCCCATGTGGAAAGTATATATTCATGTTTCTTTAATGGAAATTTGTTCCGCTACTTTGGAAAGCAATTTGGCATTATCTCACAGAATGGAAATTATGCAAATGCTATGACTCAGAAACCCAACTTCTATGAATGTGACTTAGTCTCTCCCCAGGAATGTTTCATAATATATAGGAATGCCCATGCTACACTGTGCTACTTTTGCGATTTCTGCTACTAATATTCAATGCCAATACTGTGAGTGGATAGGGGAATTAAAGCAATGCATGTCATTCAACATTAAAATGTACCAGTTATTGATTGGATTAAAAAAGCTAGAAACAAAGTTTGGAGAGGTAAGTTAACAGTTATTGTTAAGATAGATATAAAATCTTAGCTTGCTCTGTGTTTTAACTTAATTTTCTGTAAGTCAGTTATGTTTATTGGTTTTTCTTACACTGAAATTCAGTACTATTTTATTTTTCCCACACTGAACTGACTTAGGTTTCCTCTGACAGGGAAAAGTAACTAAATTTTAGCCAAACTTTTCTTTTTATATGTCAAATATAAATAGTGTGACTCAGTATCTCTACTATTTTAAGTTATTTATTATATTGAAAGATGAATTAATCATAGTTTTAAACTAAAATGTGTCTCTTAGTAACTATACCACGCTTTGCCAGTAACAGTTCTTTTCAACCAAATGGTATTTAAGTTTCTATTAATATTTAAAATAAAAAAGTAAAAGTTATTATGACTTAATCTGTGTCTCTGTTTCTCTCTCTGTCTCTCTCCCACACACATACACACACACTCCAATGAATCTTTCTTAATGTCACAAATATTTTTAATGAGTGATATGGTTTATTTAAACAACCAAAATAATGTGTAAAATATTAAGTCATAATATTTAAGAATACAAATAGAGTAAAGAGAATCCAGGGACTACAATAGGAACTAAAATCCCCAACTTTCTCCACATATCAGCTATGCTGCTTTCTTTTGATGAATTCTCTATACTCTTTTTATGTGTCATAGGGATGACACATTTTGAATTGTGAGAAGTCTTCAACTGAAACCCTCATTTACCTGAGCTTCCTCTCTACTTTGGCTGACAGCATTTTATGTCTGTGGAACATCATTTACAAGCATCAAGGGAAAATATCTTTCTTGAATGGCAGGGCCTATAGGTATGGGTCCATCCTACCTTGACCAAAAGTCAGAGAGTTGGAACATACTTCTGTTCCTTCAAGGTTATTGTCAATTGTTCAAATAACAGGTACGGTTAATATCCAGACATGGCATTTTTGGTATTTAGAAGTAGATCTGTTTCTCCCTCAAACCAAAGTTTAAGGATCCAACTAGATTCCTTCTCCCTTAGGGAGATATCTAAGAATTTAAACTGGGAAGTGGTTTGCTACAGAATGGTTTGGTCTAGGGTGTGAGCATTACTAGTCTTAACAACAGAATATTTTTCTAAGAACATAGCCCATAGTCCTTCATCTGGTCTGTTCAGTAATTGTATCCTGGTAAATAAGTTTTTTTTTTTTTAAATCTTACTTCTACCTTTGGGGTTCAGGTATTTAAGCAAATGAAAATTAAATGCAGGTGATTTTCAATATTCACTGGAACCCCCCCAATATTATCCTATGCTTTTGTTTATTAGTTTTTCTTGCATCTTTGTTCTCTATTTTTTTCTAATCCCCATGCCCCTATTCTGGTCATTGGGATCCTTGTCAAAACTGATCTTCAAACCTTGAATATTATTTTAAGAATCGAGTGCTATTTGATATGAAATAAATTGACTTTTTAAAAATTGCACAATTCTTCAGACGTTCCAGGAAACTAATATTTGAAAAGAAAACAAAAAACAAACAAAAAACCTATTTTCTGCTAACCCCTTTGAACGGAGTGCAGGGTGAAATTTGGTAACTAAAATGGATATATTTTATAAGACTATGGAATGATGCATAATAACCTTATTGAAAACTCAGAGTGTTAATGAAGTTTTATGACCTGGAGAATTGGTATTACAGAGGCTCATGGTTAAAGACTTGGCCCCCAGGATGGCCTTTCTGAGAGATGACAGAATGTTTAGGAAGCCTGGTTTACCTAGTTGTTCTTAGTTCACTGGAAGAATGCACGCGAGGAAGACTGTGAAGCTCCGCCTTCCCCTTTGTTCTCTAGCGAGGTGAGCTTCGCACTCGGGAGCCCTTTCTGGAGATGCTGCCTTCCTCCATTACCTAAAGTGAAAAGCTGACTTGATCTCACACTCAAAACATCTAGGACTTTGAGACAAACAAATCTTTTCGGTTTTCTTTTTAAAAATAGATCAACTGCCTCCTTTCTTTTATTTTAGTGACAATAAACTGGTATTTTATTAAAGGAGTCACCAGTCAGGGAGAAAGGTGCAGTGAGAGAGTCCTTGGGGCGGATCAGAGTACATAGTAGATAAGAGTTCAGTAAGAATGCCATAAATTCCATACTTGATTTAAATAATGATAGATACCATAAGTAGGAGGAATATGATAAAAATGAGTTTTGAAACTATGAAAAATGTTACCGGTTCAGAGGAGAAAGTGTTCTCGGGGGGTGAGGCATGGGAGTGTATTGTCTGCAAACACTAAACCTGGCAGAGTAATGATCCATGTGAGGCAGGGAGGAAATATAAGTCAGCACTCAGTAATCATCCAAACTTCTAGAGTGTGGCAACGGGCAGCATATTTTAGTACAGTGCAATTTGTAAATAAATTTCATGGTGCAAAAAAATTCTCTGAACATAATGGGGCACAATTTCATTGTATCTGTTCTCAAAGTACATGTCACTTCTTCCGTGAAAATGGGTTCTAAAGACAGCCTTCATGTATCATCTTAACCCTGAGGCTATTAACTGTATCCTAATGTGGGTATTTGGGGGAGCCCTGGCCATACAGATAGGGCACAGGTTGCCTAGACTACCTCCTTTCCTGCTTGTGTGAGTTTGGGGGAACCGGCGACAGTCTGACCCTACACATAGCTCAAAGGCCACACAAGCTCTTAACAAAGTGCATTGCCAGGCTTTGGGGCAGAAAACAGGTTTTATATCTCTGAAATTTAAAGAGACAACCCAGTTTATTTAACGCTCCTTGTTTTCCTAGTGCCTATCTGCGAGTGCAAGAAACTTTGTGCTCTCAAGAGGTAGAGAAATAACCAGCAATAAGAATAAGACCAATGGTTCCAGATGCCCCCAAGCCAGAGCTATTTACTGTTATCATACAATTTTCTGATTCTTTCGTGACTGGTCTTGACCATAATATGTAGAAACTTGTATGAGTGTGTAGCATATGAAAAGCATGTGATACAAGATACTATGACAAAATTACCACAGAAAGGATGAAGGGTTTTGCATTTATAAAAAAATACTTTTTATATTATTTCCTATTTTCAAACTCATTAGTCCAAAAGCAAATATCAACTTTGAAAGTTGATAGTCACTATAATTTATTCAGAATAAATTATTCAAAAACAGTTATAAGTATAGTCAGTATTTTAGGAGCCATTTCATTAAATACAACATGCTATTCATTTTTATAGTCTTCAAATTGTTTCCTGATGGAAATGTATAACGCCTTACAAAAACAGAAATGCAATGTTGCATGAAATGACTTTATTTGTGAGGTTGTCAAAATACTTTTGAAATTCTTAATCCAGAAAACTTCCATATAAATGTAAAATAATTTTATCTGGAGGCTTTTATATTTTACTCACACGTGAAATATTTTAGAACAGAATGATGAAGATAATAAGAAAAAGAAAATCGTTCAAACACAAGGATCGACCAGATGTTCAGTAAATATTCTATAAAATTCAAATAGGCAGTCATTGGGTATAATTCTGTCTGCACCATTTCCTCTGAAATTAGATAAAATGTCCTTTTGATTTTTACTTCTGTCACTACCAACAGTGGTAAAATATTTGCGATGAAAATATTGAGCTAAAAAGGCATCTGCTTGTACTCCTCGGATTTGAGAATTTCAAACTTTCATAGGAATATTTGTCTTCCAGCAATTCACCTTTTAGCTTTAAAATCTTGTATTTACTTAGGTTATGTAATGAAGTATCCATAGTTAATTTTTTGATAAGCAGAAACTTGGGCCTTTTGGAGGCTTTCGTGAGACGTCCTAAATATTTTATTCCTGCATTCTCTCTCACTTTATACATATTTAGCTAGTTAACCGCCACCTGTGGTTTTGACTTTATTACCTATTTTTACACTGGGTAAGCACTAAATAAACTTTCTTTCATTTCACTTACAAATGAGACAGTGATTTTAAAAACTCATTGCTTGTCATATGTTATTTTGATCACCTGTACTCGCATAGTTAGGCAGGGATACATTGAGGTCAGCTGGAATTTGTAGAGTTTCCAAACTGAGTACTCCCCCTTTGTATCTATGTTCATGCCTTTGACATGTGATTTCATGACTTTGAGTACTATATTCCACAAACAACTTACATTTATAGCCTCAGATCACACTTCCACATAATTCATGTTCTCAATTCATTTTAGAAACTGCTGATTCAGTCCCCTCGCTTTGAGGCCTAAGAGACTTTTCACACTCATTTTGTCCTAATTTGAGCTTATGGTGTCTCTTCTTCAAACTGACTTCATCCTGATTCATCTATTCCATTTGTATTATTGTTAACATCTTTTTAAAAAATTTTTTGAGACAAGGTTTGTCTGTAGCTTTGGAACCTGTCCTGGAACTAGGTCTTGTAGATCAGGCTGGCCATGAAACTCAGAGATCTGCCTACCTCTGCCTCCCATGAGTGCTGTGATTAAAGGCGTGAGCCGCCATTGCCTGGCCTATTGCTGACATCTAATGATGGCTTTGTGGATTCTGTTTGGAAGGAGACCTATAGTTATTTCCATAAATACAACCTCAGTTTAAAACAAATCTTTGTTTTTTTTTTCAGTAGATTAGTGAGAAATTATGCACTCAAATTAATTTTGCTTTGCTGTATCTGATAGTATTATTAAGCTGTATTAGAAAATATTTGCTATAGAATGGTCCTTCTATATTTTGTGAATATGTGTTGCCTTCATTGGTTATAAATAAAGCTGCTTTGGCCTATGAAATGGCAGAATAGATCCAGGCAGAAAAACCAAGCATAGATACAGGAGAAGAAGGGCAGCGTCTGAGAGACAACAGACAGTCACTGAGGAAACAAGACATGCAAAAAAAAAAAAAAAAATGAGGTAACAAGCCATGAACCACAAGGCACAGAATAGGAAAATTAATACGGGTTAATTTAAATATAAAAGGTAGCTAATAGTAAGCCTGCATCATTGGCCAAGTGTTCATAAGTAATATTAAGCCTCTAAGTGGTTATATGGGAACTCATAGGGGGAAAAGAAATCTTTGATTACATAATGGTACCCAACGTCCAGGCATGGATCCACACAAGGCCTGAGAACACTTCAAAACGATTCTGAAAGCACAGAAACGGAGCTGCACTGGGCTGTCTAGTCTCACAGTCTCTTGTCAGGAGCAGTGTGTAGACACGTCTCCCAACAGCTGCCTGCAAGATGGAACAGACCACCAGTCGCCATTAGATAAACTGGTGACTGGTTTCCTGTCTCACACAGGCCTAGGTACAGAGAGGCTACTCAGCCATGCGCTGTATGGCAGATTTAGCTTTGCTCATGCAGAGAAAAAGCTAAAAGACACAGAGTAAACAGAGTTCAGACAGAAAACCTCTAAACAATATTCAACGTATTTTACAATGTGTGTAGGCTTAAGAAAAAAAATAAAATGAGTATCAACAGTTATAGAAAGGAATAAATAGTTAAAACATAATATAATAACGTCTTTAAAGAAAGAAATACAATAAAAAATACGCCACATAGAGTTGGAAAATATACAGGGACTCTGTATTCTATATACTATTGTATTGATTTTAAAAGTTTTGATGGCTGAAGAGCAAGAGACTGCTGTTGGGAGACATGGCATTGAGAGACTGAAAAAATATAGCAACCTAAAAAATTTTCAAATGTATTAACTGTAAAACTGAAGTCAAAAATATATTTGCAAAGTGTAACTTAAGAGATGCATCGATTTTAAAAGCAGTTTTGCTAGTTTCCACAGGAAACAATTGGCTGGGGATTCCTTCCAGGTTAAGATGGACCATGTTTGATCAAGGGAGTTCTCCTGAACCTTGCAGGTGATATCTATTAACAAAGGTTATAACTGGTCTTCTCAGTGCTTGGTTATTAACTCTTATTTTCTCATCACTAGTTCCCATCAATCAGTAGGAATTATTCTAGAAAGCTATACCCAAATTAACAAAATATTATTCATATTTTTTATTTAAGACGGGGTTGATTATTAATTGTTATTGGTCACAGTCAATCTCTTTCAAAGAAGAAAGAGGGATATAATGTAGAAATGTATTATGTAAAAATGTTGTGAGAAAATGGTAGATTTTATCCAAAAAAAATCAACTATTAATCTCAAAATATTTTATATTGGTATGAATTTTAGTCTGTTGATATAAATTTAAGGTCAATTTTGTTGCAATGTAGGTATATTTTTACTCTTGTTTAAGGTATTGTGTTTATACAGCTCATTTAAAAGTGTAATTATAAATATAAATTAGTAGTCATCTATTATAATCAAACTTATAGTCATGTTAGGTTTTTTTAGGTATACAAAGATAAATTTCAATTAGATAAGTAATATTCAAACACTTGAAACATCTACAGAATATGATATTAAAATGTTTTAAGAACTTATACTTTTTTCAACAGTAAGACAAATCTGCCCCTGCCTGGTCTGAATGAGGGTATGCTGTATAAACTGGATGTGCAGAACCAACAGGGAGGTGACTGCTAAACTTTGTCTAAATAAAGTAGGATGATCCTTCAGGTTCTCATTTCATGGAAGAAAAAACTGCCAAACATTTTGAAGGATTCAGAAGAAAATTACTGATGAATTTTTTCAATATAGGCAAGATAGTCCTTCAAATTTCCAACTTGGCTGAAAAGTCTGCCAGATACTTGAGGCCTGTATACTGAAGATGTATGTTCCAATGTCACAGAAGAATGTTGGGCAACCATACGTCTCTGTCATTTTTAGAGTTTTGGAAGTTGCTTATAATGCACTTTCTGTTTATTCAGGTAATATTCTATCATTATGGGGTCTCTGATGAAGTTGAGTAGATAGTTATAACTATAGTTTTCTGTGCTTATGATAAAAGATAAATTATTTATAAAACTTTAGAATCACAGAGACAGGATAGATGATAGAACATTTTCTTTAATTTTTCCAATACAAATAAATTAACTATTGTAACTGATTTTTGCTTGACAATTGTTTTATTACCTGTAATTTTACTATGTTAAAATGAAAATGTTCATTTTTGATTTGACAGAAACGGGGAAATGCTATGGAATGGTTTTTCTGTTTGCTGTGAATATATGTTGTTCTTCATTGGTTGATAAATAAAGCTGCATTGGCCTATGAAATGGCAGAATAGAGCCAGGCAGGAGAACCAAGCAGAGATACAGAAGAAGGAAAGCAGAGTCTAGGATATGCCAGTCAGCTGCTCAGGAAACAAGACATGTTAAAAAATGAGGTAAATGTGGCAAAGCACAGATATAAAATATGGCTTAATTTAAATGTAAAAACTAGTTAATAATAAGTCTGAACCATTGACTAAGCATTTATAAGTAATATTAAGCCTCTGAGTGGTTATTCCAGAACTGGCAGGTGGGAGACAAGTTTTCAATTTCAAATATTTATTGCAAATAGAGGATGCTTCCATATGCCTACAATTTTCAATAGTCATGAACTTGGCAATTTTTGAGGTATTCCATCTGTTCACTTATAATTTGGTAAAACTGTTTACTGACCTGATAATCTGGGTAGCAACTTAGGTTCCCAGGTCAGACACCGTACCAGAATCCCTGGCAGCTACTAAGGATCACCTGACTGTGATAATGTAACAGCAGCCACAAGAATAAAGAGATGAAGAAGAAAGATTAGAAAATGGACATGGTGCACAAAGTGTACTTGTTACCAACCTAAAAACTTATCTATTTATCATCAACAAGCATTTGAGAAAAGATTTTATTACTTTAATTTTATTGTGACGCTATTGAAGCATACAAAGACTTTATAACAATTATATATAATAATTATAGCAAATAAATAATTTGCTACTGTAAACTGCGATGTGACAATCAAGGATTAAGACCTAGGTCTTTGAGATTCTGGACTTAAACTGATACTTTTATCTAGCTCACTGACGATTTGTGGTACTCACGGTGTGTTGATTGATATTTCTAAAGTTCCCCAAATACAGGGTTTCTATTGTCTTTAAATAACTCTGAAATAGCTCTGAGAAAGATTGACCAGTGGAGATTAGAAAATAAATCAGGAGAAACCCAAATAACTAATCTCCTGTTCAGGAATTTTGTAATAACTTTAGCCTGTAACTGTAGTGAAGAAAATATGTTTTTATTGGGAGAAATAAATCTTTTTGCATAGAACAGAAGTTAGTGACAAAACACATTCTAAGGCAGAAAGGAATAGGCATGTCTTGTGAATGAAGCCGCCGTATCAATGGTTTTAATTGATAAACTAACTGCTTGACTTCGAATATAATGTCCAAGTTTGCTTTTACTTGGTGTGACAAAAAACGCAACAAAATGCAATGCAGGGAGAAAGTGTTCATGTAGCTTGCACTAAACAGTCTCGAGGGGAAACCACGATAGAAACTTGGAGGCAAATCTGAAACAGAAAACATGGAGGAATGCTGCTTATTGGCTTGCTTGTCCAGGTTTACTAAAAAACACCTAATATGACCTGCACAGGGATGATACCACCGACAATAATGTAGGCCCTCCCAGATCAGTTCACAATTAGGAAAATTCCCCCAAGACATGCTCACAAACACTCCGAGGAAGGCAGTTCCTATACCAGGTTCCTTCTCAAGTCTACCAAGTTAGAAAAAAACCAGACAGCACAATTAAGAAATCACTTTTGATTCTAAGCACTTCTGTGCTGGCTATTTCATATCCCAATACTGTTACTACATATCACATATAATCCTCTTCATTTTGTTTTTTTTTTCTGAAAGTGTTTCATTCAACAGTTAAGATGGCTATAATAGGAGCTATAACCACTTGGCAAGCTAAACACCAGTAATAATCATCATATGAAACTTCATTCTGAAACTATGGTCTATGTTAAATTATTTAGTCATTTTCAGGTAGAAAAATAGAAGGATGAAATAGGATTTATTCACATATAGTTATTTGAAAAAAAATCCAGGCTGGGCGGTGGTGGTGCAAACCTTTAATCCCAGCACTCGGAAGGCAGAGGCAGGCGGATCTCTGTGAGTTCGAGACCAGCCTGGTCTACAAGAGCTAGCTCCAGGACAGGCTCTAAAGCTGCAGAGAAACCCTGTCTAGAAAAAAACAAAAAAAATCCAACATTAATCAGATGAACAAAAAAGGATAAGGTTAAAATTAGCTACAGTCTTTCCATTGGTTTTAATAAAATGTTTATGAGTAGTAGAAATTCATTATCTCATCTTTTCAAATACATTTTTAATGTTCAAGTGTAATCATACTAAATAAAATCAGGTTCATACAAAATCTTCCATTAACATTTTACTGTGCAGGAAATATGAGCTTATCTTTGATTTTCAAGTACAGTGGGGACGTGTAGGATAGGATATCCTAGGGCAGGATTCAAATGCATGCACGTAGCACTCAGCTTCTGATGTTTGAACTCTGGCATCATACATCAGAAAGGCAACATCTCATGATGTACACATAGTATTCAGCACTTCCTTTTAAACTACATTTTAGGTTTTTTAAGAGTCTTATTTTCAGGGTCTAGCCTCGATGGGTTTATACATTCCAGAATAGGAGTTTGAACTAGAAATGTAAGGCAGAAAGAAACAGAGACAGTTATTTCAAGTCTTCTACTCCTCCTAGGTGAGTCTGCTTCTTTCTTTTCTAGAGCTTTCAGGTGTGCTGATAAGTCTCCAATGTGTGCTTTCTCCATTTTCTTTAAGTGGGCACTTAGTGCTATAAATTTTCTTCTTAGCACTGCTTTCATAGTGTCCCATAGGTTGGAGTATGTTGTGTCTTTATTTTCATTAAATTCAAGGATGACTTTAATTTCTTTCTTTATTTCTTCCTTGACCCAGGTGTGGTTCAGTAGTTGACTGTTCAGTTTCCATGAGTTTGTAGGCTTTCTGGGGGTAGCATTGTTGTTGAATTCTAATTTTAATCCATGGTGATCCGATAAGATGCAGGTGGTTACTAATATGTTTTTGTAACTGTGGAAGTTTGCTTTGTTACCGAGTATGTGGTCAATTTTCGAAAAGGTTCCATGAGCCGCAGAGAAGAAGGTATATTCTTTCCTGTTTGGGTGGAAAGTTCTATAGATGTCTGTTAAGTCCATTTGTTTCATTACCTCTATTAAGCCTCTTAATTCTCTGTTAGGATTCTGTCGGATTGACCTGTCCATTGGTGAGAGAGGAGTGTTGAAGTCTCCCACTATCAGTGTGTTTGGTTTGATTGCTGCCTTGAGTTCTAGTAATGTTTCTTTTACATAAGTGGGTGCTTTTGTATTAGGGGCATAGATATTCAGGATTGAGACTTCATTCTGATAGATTTTTCCTGTCCTACCCCAGGACCCAGCAATCCCACTGTTGGGAATTTACCCAAGAGATGCCCAATCATATTACAAAAGCATTTGTTCAACTATGTTTATAGCAGCATTATTTGTAATAGCCAGAAACTGGAAACAACCTAGATGCCCTTCAGTGGAAGAATGGATGAAGAAAGTGTGGAATATATACATATTAGAGTACTACTCGGCGGTAAAAAAAAAAATGACATCTTGAATTTTGCATGCAATGGATGGAAATAGAAAACACCATCCTGAGTGAGGTAACCCAGGCCCAAAAAGATGAACATGGGATGTACTCACTCATAATTGGTTTCTAGTCATAAATAAAGGACATCGAGCCTGTAATTCGTAAAAAATCCTAGAGAAGCTAAATAAGAAGGTGAACCCAAAAAAAAAAAAAAAACATATAGTTATCCTCCTGGATATTGGAAGTAGACAAGATTGCCGGACAAAAAAAAATGGGAACTTGGGGGTGGGGGGAGAATGGGAGGATGGGGGGATGGGGAGAGAAAAGTGTGAAGTGGAGGATGGGAAGAGCTTGGGGGAATAGGATGGTTGGGATATAGGAAGGGTGGATATGGGAACAAGGAATTATATATCTTAATTAAGGGAGCCATTCTAGGATTGGCAGAGACTTGACTCTAGAGGGGTTCCCAGGTGTCCAGGAAGACGCCCCCAGCTAGGTCCTTGGGCAGCTGAGGAGAGGGTGCCAGAAATGTCCAGATCCTATTGCCATACTCATGAATATCTTGCATATCACCATAGAACCTTCACCTGGCATTGGATGGAGAAAATGACAGAGCCCCACATAGGAGCACCGGACCGAGCTACCAAGGTCCTGATGAGGAGCAAAAGGAGGGAGATCATGAGCAAGAAAGTCAGGACCGTGAGGAGTGCGTTTACCCATTGAGACGGTGGGACAGAACTAACGGGAGACCACCAAGTTCAGTTGGAATGGGACTGATGGAACAGGGGACCAAACCGGACTCTCTGAATGTGGCTGACGGTGGAGGAGGACTGAGAAACCAAGGACAACGGCAATGAGCATGAACTCTACAGCATGGACGGGCTCACTGTGAGCCTTGTCAGTTTGGTTGCTCACCTTCCTGGATTTAGGGGGAGCTGGGAGGACCGTGGACTTAACATAGTGAAGGGAACCCTGATGGCTCTTTGGCTTGGAGAGGGAGGTAGTGGAGGTATGGGTGGAATGGAGGGGAGGGAAGGGAGAGGAGGAGGGGAGGAGATGGAAATTTTTATTAAAAAAATAAAGAATTAAAAAAAAAAACAGAGACAAAAAGAAATAAATAGAGGCACAGGATAGAGTTAAAAGGTCAACCCAGTGAATACTGAATCTACCCACACATAGGCTTTATGTATCCCAACCTTAAGAGGAGAGGGAAGACAAAAGACATTTTTACCAAAATGCAAGGAAGAAAGTGATCATCTCAAATACACAAAGCAGCAAGTAACTGCAACCTAGGTCAAAATATCCTGTTAGTATCCATATCCTGGATCAAACCTCCTGTCCATAACTACAAAGGAAGAAGAATAGGCCTGAACTCTCTGACCTTTGGTCAAGGTGGAACAAATCCACATCTGTGGACTCAGATTTTATATATTCCCTCTCATCTTTAAGTTGGTTCTTTTTTTCCAATACAAGAAAAAAGAAAATTGGAGGTTAACTGAAGAAATGAAACAGACATAATTTAATTTGTAGAGTTTATTGTTTCTTTTTTGATCATGGTTAAGTGTAATAAATCTTATTATAACTAGTTCTACTTGGATGTGTAGTATAGCTGGCACCAAGTCTCATTTTACAAATCAGTCCCTGCACATGCTGTGTTTGCATTGTTTTAAAACAATAAAATGTGTACTCCCAGGACCCACACTACTGTAAAGGATTATAAAGTATAAAAAAGATCAGTTCAGTCCTTACTACAGAGTGGAAAATACAGTACTACCACCATGCTTTGCTGATGTCAGACTTTGCAGAGACATACTTTTGCTGTCCTGAAAGAATTTGTTCCACTTGGTAAATAGCCCGCCTTACAGGAAGAGCAATGCCAGCGTTCACATAAAGGATGATATCCTTGGCATTATATTGTAAAAACTCAGACAGGGCTCAGAGCCCAAGCTCTACGCTATGCATCATAGTGATATTTGCAGTTTCCTCGCAGTATAGAAAGTCTTTGGTTATTGTCTTTCTTAGAAATAGAGCACAAATATAAATAGCTCAAATGGCATACTATACAGAATTCTAAAAGAGGACTCTTGTTTCTCGCTTCAACCTAAACAACAAAAAAGCAATGAGAAATCTCACAAAATTGCATAGAATACAAATATTCTAGAGGCATATTGGCGTGTAAAACAAGTTATGATGCCTTTTGTTGCTAATGTATGTTGCATGAATTCTTTCAAAAAAAGAAGCTGAAACCTTTCCCTTACCGTTATACAGCGTTGCCCTCTGTGTTAATTCTTACTTTCTTAAGAAATTGGTGTTCAGACTTGATTGATTTCTGGGAAAGGTTTAATATGGCACTAAAGCTGCCAGAGCTATAGCCAAATTTCAACTATAAGAGTTAAGTTTGTCTTCTAAACTCTGCATGTGATCAGAGGGATTATTGGAAAACGGTGTTCCTTGGTGATCACACTTCTCTTTATTACTTTGAAATACTTGCTATATTTATCCATTATTAATTACTGTTTCAATTTGAACAGTTGTATAGTTACTAATTTGAACCAGTTTCAATTTATTCCAGCATCACCAAACTTCAAAATCCTTTGAAAGTCTTTTCATGCATTTATTCTGTGTTTACATGTATGTGTATATGTATGTGGTCATTCTTATGCTATGGAATGCCAGTAGATGTCAGAGGAAATATTGGTTTTTCTCCCTCTGCTATGCGACTTCTAGGAATAGAATGCAAGCCACCAGATTTTGCTATAAGTGTCTTTATCTGGTGAACCTTGACATCAGCCCCAATTGTTTAAATATTTTGGATGGCACTGTTCTAGCTTCATATTAGAATACAAATGGCCAGGGATTAGATCCTATTTGTAGTAATAATATACACATTCGAACTATATTTAATTTCATTTTCAGGAAGATAGATGAAAATAGAATACACTGCACTATGTGAGTTAACACAGGCTCAAAGGCAAATACTACGTTACCTCTCTCCTATACAGATCCTAGCTCCTAACAGTTAAATATGTGTGTCAAGGATGGGAATATTATGCATAAGTTCCCAGAAATTATAAAGGGGACCATGTAACTTGAAAATAATTAAAATGCTTTATTAGAAGAAGCAGAGAAACAATAAAAAATTAAGTCGGAAATTCTGGGGGCAAAGTGGACATCAGAGCAATGAAAACAGAATGAGGCAGGGAAATGAGGGAATGTCAGAGGGAAGGGTTAGTGCTATCCAGTCTGAACCTATTACCTTCTGAGCAAAGTACTATACATGCTGGTGGTGAATAAAGACATCAATGATCCTCTGAGAGCTGGAGGCTCTATGCATCCCAAGAAAAGCTCTGTTCACTTGTGCAGCTGAGGCATAGTTGTCCTGGGGTAGCTAACCACTTTTTCAACAGTTTTGAGACCTGATGACCTGTAGGGAATCCCGTGCTTGGTATTGTAATCCTGATCAAAAGCTAATGACTGGAGAAGTGTACTAGCTATTCAAGCTGCTATAATAAAATATCATTACCAAGATAATTTAAGGAAGAAAGAGTTTGCTTTGGTTTATAGTTCCAGAGGTATGAGAGACCATCCTGTAGGGAAGACAGGGCAGCAGGTAACAGGACTGTCTCCAGAAGCTTATTTCTCACATCATCAAACGTAAACACAAAACAGAAACAGTAAATTCAAAGTCTACCTTGTGATTTACTTCCTACAACAAGTCTACATCAACTCTGCATCTACAAACGAGGCTGCAAATTGGGAATGAGGATTCAAAGGCCCGGGACTGTGGAAACCATTACTCATTCAAAGTCATAGAAGAAATAATAGGTATATAGATAGATACAGCTGCTTATTATTTGCCAAATAGTTATCTTGTCAAATTGTCTTCTAAATAATTATGTTTGCACCAATAGATCTGTGTTGTTATAACTCTTGTGAGGGAAGTTTCTTACAGTAGACAGTAATCAGCGGCAAGACACATAAGAGTCTGTCTTGTTCTCGGTAAGAAGCCTCCAACTTACTGGGACATCTTAATCAACACCCTTCTAGTGGTGGCCCAAGGAACCTTGCATAAAAGGAGGCAGAAAGAGCAAGGAGGAGGATGGAGTGGAGGGATGTGAAATGCTAACTTCTGCAAACGGCCTGACCATTACACTGGTGAACTCACAGCTAAAGTGGTTACTTACACAAGATGTGCATAGAATCAAGCCCCCCAAAACTGTAGCACAGACAGAGAATCCTTTTTGGCTCCAAAACCTATCTGAAGAGATATTTTTAGGAAGTAGCTGCTGGGAGAAGTTGGATCTTCCTTTTTGAGGTGTTTTCCTACTGGTAGTTTGCCCATGTTTTTGTACATGCTCCTACACCCATGCACATATGAGCAGTACAGGTTGGACCTAGCAGTTTTCATAAAGAAAAAAAATTATAAAAATTTTAAATTGCAAATATCCTCCTTCCAAATGAAGTTGAAAGTGGATATTTCTGTGAACACATAGAAAATTGGAGGAGGAAATTATGTGAGAAGTGTATGATCATATTTTTATACATGTATGAAATTCAATAGAAAAATAATGTATTTTGTATAGAAACAAAAATAATATATATTGATAGGTAAACATTGAGGAACATGTTTGTTCTTTTGCAAAGATTTATTACACTCACTTATCTTGTGCATGCAGTGGGAAGTTTGTACAAGGGCATGCCGTCAGGCATGACGGTGTCGTCAACAGATGCACTGTCTCAGGTCTAGAAACCCATTTTACAACCATAAAATCATTCGTGATAACATTGTACAACCTTGGGAAGTTAACAAAAAAATATACAATTGAGTTTCCTTATGAATGTCCTTATACCCCAAAGTCATATTGAAGTTTAATTGAAGTTGAGAAATGCTAGCCTATAACAAAAGCATTAGTATTACTTAATATAATGATAATAGATTAACATTTTCATTTGAGGAATGAAACACGCCAGCCTCTCTAGATAATAGAAGGATTATTAAAGTTATTTTTTCTTAGTTCTTGACTTGTAACTGTTCAGTGTTTTTAATGTTATTAAGCATCTCTATTATACAAAGTCAGCCAGATTTTAAAAATTCCATTTTATTTTCTCATAAAGCGAATGAAAGATAGTGGCTAAGTTATTGAAGACAAAGCTTATCATTTTTCATTCAAACTAGTTTGTGGGAATTGGAATATCATAGGTTTTATAAAGTAATTTGACAATTTGAGATATTTGGTTCAAAGTGAAAATAAAATATCTGAGTTATATTCAGGTCAGTAAATATTTTAATGAAGATTTTAGACCTTTATGTAACACCGAAGTAATTGAAGTGAATTCTTCTTCAGAGATAATAAAATCACTAGAAATATCAATTTATTAGACTTTTTAGAGTACACACTTCTTCGTAGGATTAAAATTAATATGGTTCTCACGTTATCTTTGTGCAATATTGACAAGAAAGTTTTTTCCTAAACATTGATCAGAGTAAAAGTAAATATAACCATTGTCCTATTTTTACCAAAAATGAATGAAATAAATTCGGTAGACATTCTATTTCTCATTGTTCAAATACTTTTACAGGTAGATATGATGTAAATCAACATGTAAAGACAATTTCACTTTAAAGATAATTGAGTTGAGTAGCATTTTTATCCATCCCATAAGTGACACAGAAGAAACTGAGCTCCCTTTTCTGTTTCTTAGTTTCATTGACAAAATTTAGGTGTAAAGTCTAATGGGCAGGAAAGCTGCCCAGAAGAGGGTAATGGAGGAGAGAAGGAAGAAGTCATGCAGTTTAAGCTGGCCTGGTGGTCAGACACATGGTCAAACAGCTACACAGCAGATTGGGAGAAGGGTAACGAAGTTTAAAATCTAGGGATATTGGAGGGTTAGAGAAAGTGTGTATAAGAAGGAATAATAGAGTCCTGATTTGCTGAATAATTCAGATAAGGGGCACACTTTAAATCATGTGTGGCTATGGTCCACAAGCTGGATGTAGGGATTCTGGAAAGGATGCTATCTCATTAAGGAAAAAAAATCAGTCCACCTATCTCTAGTATAGATTCAGATGGGTTCCTAGGGGTGTCCCTTTCACCAAAGTGATTGGTCCAGCCTGCCTAAAAATAGATTTCTTAGCCAGATGTTCTGTTCTATCAACTAGGGTTTATTTTCTACTTTAATGCAATAAGCTTCAAGAAATTAATGACTGTGGACAAAAGGGTGTTTCTTATCATCCCTCAGTCTCTTATTCTCTTCACATACACCAGTTGTGGGTCTCTGCCAGATATCATCAGCTGCAAGAAAACTGTTCTAGGATGAGCGTTGAATGATGTACTAATAATGCCCTAAAGCTCAAGGTTCATGGATCTTTGTGGTAAGATAATATGAGCCAGAGGTGGTGGATAACCACAAGGGAGCAATGTGACCAGGCACAGCAGGGCAGATGCATAAATCTGCATAGATATTGTGAGAATACACACGGCCTGCTCAAGCGCAAGCCAGACAAATTCCCAGCCTATGGATGGGGATGCAGGTATCTGTACCTCAGCCCTCGTCAAGGAGCTATGAGCATTTGATAGCTGCTTGGAAAAAAAAAGTCTGTTTTCCTTGGGACCTCTGATAGGTTGACCACTCTCTAGTACAGTTCCTGTCTCCTAAGAGTTTTCGGATAATGCAAACTGGACTTTATGGATTAAGCAAGGACAGCAAAATAGACCATGAATTAGGATGGGTAAGAAAGTGGGACCGGATCTGGAAGGAGGTGGTGAATAGGGAGTAACATGTTTGGAATATATTATGTGAAATTCTCAAAAGCACAAATACCTTATTTAAAATTAAAAAATAGAAAGAGAAAAGGAAAAAAAAAAACTTATGAGTAAATAGTTAATATTAATCAAAAATAAATATGTATGAACACACGTATATTTATGTAATTAGAGTGATACCTTAAGCATGATGGGATATTTGTGTCATCTCAAAACAGATCTCCGAAAATATTTATTAAGGAGGACGGAGAAATGTTTACTTGACCATTGGAGAAAACAGTTGTAAACATTAACAAATTATTTACAAGGAGACAATGATGAATCTCGTGTAAAACGCATCTGTGTATTCAATTAAGAACAAGCACTATTATTGGTGGGATGGTTTATTATACATATATCATAAATAGTATCTATATTCATAAAGTATGTAATTTGACAGAAATTAAAACTACATAAATAATCTAAGCATGAAGCCAGCTAGTAAAAGAGGAATACAGAGCTTTTAAGAAGCACAAATTGATAATTAACTTATTTTGTCGAATTACATAATGCCTCATAATATCACGGTGATTAACATTCAGTGGTCTGTGCCAATTGTTAATCGCACATTCCTGTGGAGCAGGACAGCATTAGGGTTCACGTACCTGCCATCCTCATCCTCATCACCTTGTTAAGGCACTTTGCAATGCTTCTGCATTTTGTGTAAACATGCTGTCTTAGCAGCCTAGGTTTTGTCCAGTGCAGTCAATTTGTCCTTTGGCAGCATGACACTTCACTAAGGTGGTCCAGTCTACTTGGCAGAAAATTGCTGATGCACAAGCTATTTCCTTAGTTACCCTAATTAGAGGTAACAGTTATTTAATGAAATATTTTTGTTATTCAATGACATGCCCATAATAATTTTAATATTGAAAATACTTTAAATCAAAATGTTAATTTGCTTATAGGATGATGTAGTCCATATATCCAAGTGGGTTCAATACACTTAATAGTGTTTTTTAAGTCAGACAAATCTTTTGAAAAAACAGCTTGTTAGTTTGAAAATGATTATATAATTTTCTACCCCCACTTCAGTCTTATCCAGGTGCTGAAGCAAGTAGCATGCCCGATTCTGCTGTGCAGTTCTGTCTGCCTGCTGACTCTCTTTATGGATGTTTCACATTCATCTTTCTTTCTGTTTTCCCTTCTTTCTCTTCTCCCTTTCCTCTGATGACAACAATTGAATGAGTATTTTTAATCCAAATGGGCTCTTCTCTCCTGAAAAGGCATCATGAAAATTCTGAGTAGACACAATTCCCTTGACCCTTTATATTTTAATAAGAAAAAAGTATAAATAAATAAGCATATACCATACTAAAAATACTATTAATATAGAAGGAACTGATAGCCAAATAAAAGATTATAATATTTAATAAGGAACATTTTCTAACAGTAATCCCACACTAGTTCAGAATGGGGTATAATAATGGGTTCTTTTTTGGGGGTAGATTCAGAGATCAACAATCCTCTGTATGGGTGGGGAACAGGAACTGAATCAAGCAGCCAAGAGAGAGTCGGTGCAAGCTTTACATCTGCATTTATCATATTACATATAGAGACCACACCCAAGTAGACTGGTATCATAAAGCCTATTGACTGAAGGAGTTTCCCCTGCATCTTCCCCTTTTGTCTAAATAAGAGAGTTCCAAACCCAATACCAAACTATATTCAATAAGCACAATATCAAGTAAAAAAAATTAGAATTGCAACCAGCGCTAAACAATATCAAGCAAGAAACATGCTAAATGTTTCAATAATTATCTATCCTAAGGAATCTAAGGATATTAGATTAGAATTATTAGAAATGGCTTGGCTAAGTCATGAGAGGAAAGTAACTGCAGCTATCCAGCCTTCAACCCTATTGAAGATTTGAGAAGGGAAATAATATTAATTGAGTAAACAGGAAGTACAATCAAAAAACTTCCAAAATGTGCAATAAATGACAGAGACAACTGACTACCTCAGCATTCATCCCAAGTCTCATTTGCAATGTTGGGGCAACCAACTTTTTTTTAAGGCCTAGAGGAACTGACAGACCATTTTCAGAAGCAGGAAAAAAAATTTAAAACCTTCTTACTCTGTCTTAGCAAGGTTTGGCACTCTTTTTACTTATACCCTGCTTGTCCAGTCTGGACATCATGTATTTTGTCAGTGGTTGAGGCATGGGTAGTTCTTTGCCCAAAGGCCAGTTTTGCCAGGAAGAAAACAAACTCCAAGTGGAGTGTCTTTGGTGCCCAACGTTCTCTTGGGAATAGATTGGTGCTGTCAGAAACAATTGTTTCCTGTCAACAGAACCCTAAGTTATTTGAATATCATATTCTACTGTTCTTTGAAGTGGTTGAAAATTACCTATCTATACAGAATACAGTCTTGATGTATCAAAAGAACCTGATTAGTCTAATTATAATTATTACAAAATGGAAGACTATTGTCCTATAATTCTTAATACCTATATAGCTAAAGGACTAAGGCTTCATATTAGACAATTCTTAAACAATTTTTTAGCACATGAGGACAATGACCTCAAAATGTGAGCAATGTATATGTATCTTAAAAAGAGTTAGAAATATTCATGCATACAATGTGATAAAATACATTTGCATAGGTGTACAACTATTGTAAACGTAAAAAAAGAATCTTACAGGATAACGATTTTTCCTTAGGAATTTACTCTCTTTTGCTTTCTTTTCTCTTTATTTCAATTTTTCTGTTTTTTTTTCCTCACACTGTTGGTATTGACACTTTATTTCTCATCAGAAATAACACATTTGGAATAAAAAATATTCCTTCCTCAATTTTTCCTATGGCACAAAAGATAGTGACTCCTTTGGCCATGTTGATTTGGAAAGTACAAGAGGATTTTTTTAAACTACTTTTTCTATCATGAATGTTAGAAAGTGAAATTGATATTCAGGAGAATGGGGTAAAAGACAGCTAGAAAGTGTCAGGCCTGATTACCAGCTGGCCCAAGTGTCCCCAAGTCTTCAGACATATTCTTCAACTTCTTGCTTTTACAAAACTTAACCAATTGTAAAATACTCATAATCTATTAGTAAACCTGCAACAAATATACCTTACAGGTGAAATTATTTCTGATTTTACTACTGATTTTATAAAGAACACTGACTAATTTGCCATAAAAGTATAAATTATTAGTCTATACATGACCACAGTAATTCACCTATTGTCCTTATAACTATATATTTTCAAACAATTTTGGTCAATTTGCATATACTTGCATACCTATTATTCCCTCTCATGTTTTCTCCATTTTCCTTCTAGTCCCATATGTGTGGATCTTTTAAAATATAACTGTGCTTCCATAGCGGTGACAAGATCCGTTGAGGTCTGATGCTCCAAACTCTCATGTCAACTGTGTAGCATAATTTTATCGTGTCTACTTCTCTCCTATATTTAGATCTCCAAAGTAGATTGATTTTTCAGCAATGACAGAGAGAAAGGTTGGTTTGGTAGCGCAACCAGCATGACAGAAACTAAGCCTGCTGTCTGTAGTCAATAATGGATTACTTCCTAGCTATCCTAAATCATTTGCTGCTTTCCAATATCTATGTATCTTGTTTTATTGAAAAGATTTGTGGTTGTTACTTTGCCTTTTACTAGAGCCAATAGGGAAAAAAATACTAACTTAGAGGAGTCCAGAGAAAATGTTCCTGACAGTTGGCAAGGATTAAAGGAAGAGATCTAATGTGAATATTAATGAATGGGATCCAACAATAGATAGCCAAATGTTCTCTATTAAGGTCAATGGACCTCACTAACCCATGCCAGCTCCTATAGTAAAACATAATACCTCCAAAATTCATGCATCACAGCTTTTATTATTGTCTTATAATGTTTCTGATTTTTCTCACATAAATGATTACAAAATTCAGTATAAACGACACTACTTTCTTTCATCATAAACTAGAATTATTTGGTAAGGGCAAATACTTCTGTAAAGGTTTGCAATTGAAGCAAAGACAATCCATTAGGGTAGGGTGCCACAGATGAAGACTCTATTAGAAGACCTTATATTGAGAGTCTTTGCTAATAACAGTTTCTCTTTTGATGAGACAAGAAAGAAAAAAAAAGAGTGTAAGTTCAAAGTCAGAATTTATATATTTGGTTTTGTGTTGATCAACATGGCCCAGACATGGGGACTTCTTTAGAGGGCAGTTAGTATATCTAGTGCCATTCCATTGGAAAAACTGATTTATCTTTTTCTTCATTTTTTGTTGCACTCATTGTTGTGTTTTTTTGTATTTTTTAACTATTAATTTTGCTTCATTAATTTTCTTTTTTATTTACTTTCTTTGTTTTGGCAAGAGAATTAACAGGGAGTTGTACAGCTGATCATGTCCAAGGAGCAGTAGGTAGCAACTGAAGGGAAATCCCTGATGGGTGAATCTCCAATACACAAGGTCCCAAGATCATATACTCCAGAATATCTTTTGTTTCTGCTGTGCCACTGCATGTTTGCTGCTACCGTGTTTCTCTGGTATCTGGCAGAGTGTGAATGGGAGTGGGCAAATCCCCATTACTTGTAATGTAGTGTGTTTATCTCATGGAAACATCCCACTCTATGGGGCATTTTTACCTGTGGATTATGAAGATGATTTCTTTCTAAACTGTATTATCAATTGATAATAATAACGTTAATTTATACAGAGTTTTAATGAACGAAAATAAATACAAGGATGCGTGATACAGCTAGGACCTTTAAATTTCACCTGAGGAGCTGCAGAGATCACAGTTCAGGTTAATGATTAAGGAAAACAATTGAGTCCCTGGTAGCCAGATTGGCTTGAATTCTTTTAATCTTTTGTTAGGAGATGTATTCACAGGTCTCAGAGTGTCTCATAGCTGAAGCAAAGCTTTGAAAATAACTTCAAGTTAGATTGAGATGTTTTTGTCAAATAGCTTTGAGATGAGAAATCCTAGAAAACAATTTAGAGTTCACAAGGACACAGCTGAGGGCAGAAATACAAGCAGCCCAGGTGATACTAGCTGATGTATTTTCCTTACGGTCTGTTGATGAATGACCAAAGGTGAAGTTTCATTTCTTAAACCTATGTTTGCTCTCGATCTGCTGATATAAGATACTATTGATGAGTCAGTATGCACCCTAAAGGTTTAAAGTAGAGCTGACTGATCTCTTTTCATATATATAGTTTAGGTTTGTAGTTCCTTTAAGATTCAATATAAAATTATTGTTCATGGTAAGTATTAAAGTGATTGACTCCTTATAACTGCAAAATGTAGCCTCTTAGTAAAAGACCTGACTGAGGAGAGTATCTTGCTTGCCTATACAGTTAATCTATAACAAATTGAATATATGTGGGTTATTGGGATAATTTGTTTTTCATCTGTAATACGCAAAATGTTTAATCTTATAAGGGATAAGGAAAACATGCTGTTTTTTTTTTTACTTGTATCCATTGTAATTATTCACTTGAAAAACAGAATGTAGCCACATTGTAATTTTTATACTTTTTTAATTTTTAAAATATTTTAATTTTTATAGAGTCTGAAATATTTTGCTGGGTTATATTAGCTGTAAAGGAAAACTTAAATATAGAATTAAAATAAGTTAGGAGGAAATTACCAAAAATGAGAGAATTAGAAAAAAAAAGGAAAGCATCAAGAATGAGGGGAATAAAGATAGAGTAAGGAGAGAAACATCAAGAGAGACAAAAGGGATATTTCTGGATAGAGATAAGAATAGAGAATGGAGCATACAAAAAGAAGAATAAAAAGAGTCTGAGAGGAACCATCATGAGAGTGTGTGAATGTCTTTTTTTCCCACCCCCTGAGATAAAAGAAAGTCATCATGTAAGCACTGACTCCCTTGATTCCCTTTGAGCCTTGTGCTGCTGGAGGGTGGTTACCTAGTCAGCGATAAAGTTGTGTGACTAGGGACAGACACAGGGCGTCCTGAGAGCAGTCGGAACACTAGAAAGGAATATGATCAAAATATATTATATTAGAAAAAATTAAAAATGAATCCATGTATTTTGGGGTTTGAAAGATGGCTCAGTTTTCCAGAGAACTTGATGTTTTTGGAACAAGCCTGGGTTATTCACAGCCCCTGAATGCCAGCTCATAGCCTTCCCTAACTCCAGTTTATCCAGAACTCTCTTCTTATCTCAAAGGCCACCAGGCACATGCAAGCGAAACACTCATTCATACACATAAAATTAATAAATGTTTACAAGAGAATCTATGTATTTATAAGTGGTAATTTTTTATATATTTTAATTAATTATGACTTTATTAAATTAAGGAGATAGGAACCAGCTACAGATTCCAAAATGCATTATAGTACATAGAGGTCTGTGTCGAAGAATATTATTTTCAGGTGTGTGACTTTTGTTTACACTGCATTTAACTCCATGAATCTGTGATTCCTTTGCCCATCTAAACACCTGATGGTCTATTAAAGAGATGAACAGCCAATAGCAAGTCAGGAGCAAGGAGAGGGGAGGCAAGCAGCCAGAGAGTATAAATAGTTCCTATAGCCATACTGATGAATTTCTTGCATATCACCATAGAACCTCCACCTGGCGATAGATGAAGAAAATGACTGAGCCCCACATTGGAGCACTGGACTGAGCTCCCAAGGTCCTGATGAGGAGCAGAAGGACGGAGAACATGAGAAAGAAAGTCAGGACCGTGAGGGGTGCGTCCACCCATGGAGATGGTGGGACAGAACTAACGGGAGATCACCAGCTCCAGTTGGAATGGGACTGATGGAACATGTGACCAAACCAGACTCTCTGAATGTGGCCAATGGTGGGGGCTGACTGAGAAGCCAAGGACAATGGCGCTGGGCTTTGATTCTTCTGCATGGACGGGCTCTGTGGGAGCCTTCTCAGCTTGGTTGATCACCTTCCTGGACCTTAGGGGAGTTGGGAGGACCTTGATCTTAACATAGAGTAGGGAACCCTGATGGCTCCTTGGCCTTGAGAGGGGGGGGGATGGGTGGAGGGGAGGGGAGGGAAGGGGGAGGAGGAGGGAAGGAGATGGAAATTTTTAAATATAAAAAAATAAATCATAAAAAAAGAAAATGAATAAAAAAATAGAAGTAGATATCTGGGAGGAGAGAAGAAAGAAGAGAAACAGCAGAACAGGGAGAGGAGGATGTCAGGGGTCAACCACTCACCTACAAAGCAAGCCACAGAGAAAGAAGTTAAGTAAGGTATACAGAAATAAAGATAAATAGAGGCAAAAGGTAATCAGGTTAACACAAGAAAGAAAAGCTGACAAGACACAAATCAAGCTAAGGCTGGGCATTCAAAGCTAAGAATAAACCACCAACTGTGATTTATTTGGGGGCTGGGTGGCCTGCCCCCCCCCAAAAGCTAAAAGAATGAAACAATACAAAACAGGTCTGGGTCCAAGTCTCTTGATTTTACTATTATACCAATAGGATGAGAGCCAAGTTTGTCATCGTGACCAAGTAATTAGATACTCTGTAAGTGAAGGAAAAAGAAAATATCACCTTTTCTGTTTTTAAATAGAGAAGAGATGGCAGTTCCTGACTTTTCTTTATTAAACAATAAACAAAATATACTTCTTAATTAGTCTTTTGTTTTGGAAATAAATCCTTTTAAGTCCGAGAGAGCCACCAAACCTGATGAAGTTAGGCTTTAAGAGACATTTTTTTCCTACATTGAGTCCTTATTACTCACTGTAAGAAGATAGGAAATTTTGGCTTTCTTTACAGCCCTGACTTAGCCAAGAAGTTTAGCTTCAGGCTGTACCTCTTTTTCTAGAAAATAGTCAAGCCATTTACTTTAAGATCAGAGTGGTTGGCTTATCAGAGTAATTAGCTTAGGACTGCTCACGTAATATATTGTGCCGGGTCTAAAGGCTTAGGTTGATTCTTTGTAGGTTTTGGTTAGAACGCTGACAAATCCTGGAAGAGCTGTAGCGTTCTTAAAGAATGACAGTAAACTTTCTTGAAGCAGAATGAAAATCAAAAACAGACATAAAGAAGAAACTAAAGGAATGAGGTAGGAAAAGAAAAGGAGCGGTAAGGATCTAAAGAGGGAATTTCATTGTATTTGACTCCCGTTAGTCATAAAAATGGGTTTATTTATAAAATAATAAAGTTATTTCATTATTATTCATAATTATTACACGTGTGTGTGTGTGTGTGTTCTTTATGTTGTTGCTGCTGCTGTGGTATGGTAAGATACTTCCTGATAAAAGAGAAAGACTCAGTTGCTTGGACAGGACAAAAACTGCAGAAAAGCAGTATGTCCCAGAGACTTCAGTTAAAACAGCCCTTCCCAAAAATGTACACCAGCAAAATATTTTGCAACTGTCCCAGCTCCTCCATTACAGTAGCCCCTTTGTCTATTATCTTCTCTCACTGGTTAGGAGTGTGTCCTTCCTTACTCTACAAAAAGTCTCACTTTATGCTACACTTTATGCTTTCTTGTCCAGATGCTTTTGACAGAGATCACAAACACTGGGTCATTAAGAGCAGTACAGAGCCATCAGGGTTCCCTTCACTATGTTAAGTCCAAGGTCCTCCCAACTCCCCCCAGGTCCAGGATGGTGGACAACCAAGCTGGAGGACAAGGCCTGGAGAGGGAAGGAGTGGGGGTAAGGGTGGAGGGGAGGGGAGCGAAGGAGGAGGAGGAGGGGAGGACATGGAAATTTTTAATAAAAAAATGAGGAAAAAAAAGAGCAGTACAGTGTGAGACGCTGATGACAGGGATGCTATTTTCTGAAAATTGTTCTTTAGAGTTAATAATGTATTTTATAAAAGCAAATGGAGATAAGAAAATTGATTAAAGTCTACATGTGTCTCTAGAAATCCGCTGATGCTTGGGAAGAAAACTTATTTATTAAGGGATGAAATAGGGAGCACTCACACTCATGAACACAGTGGGAACTGATGCCTTTGCTTCTTTGTCCACCATGGGAGGATGGAGGAAACTCTGAGCCAGCTTACTGAATGGCATGTCAGGAAGTTGAAACACACATAATAAAAACTCAGAGAGAGAAACTGGGTTTCAACCCGAAGATCCAAAAACCAAAGCAGGAGCCACTCGTTCTTACCTCAACCTCAGTCTGAAATGGTGATCACTTCTCCAGGAATCTCAGAATGAGACTGTGTCTGAGAGCTGTCTCCTCTAGGTTTATAATCCCCTCTAGGTCTGGGATTAAAGGCATGCACCACTGGAATTAAAGGTGTGTGTTACCTCTGCCTGACTGTAAGGCTGAGCAGTGTGGCTGGTTTACTTTCCAAATCCTCAGTCAAGCTATATTTATTAAAATACAATTGCAATGCCACTACAGTTCCCCTTTGTGTCTAAAATAAAATGGAAACTATAACTAATATAAGAAAAATTATAGACAATAAGAACAATAACTATATGTAATATATGCAGGTAATAAATATGAAGGGAGTTGATTATAAGTGGTTAACAGTCACAGTAAATCTCTTTAAAAAACACAGGGGGACATGATATAGACATGAGTACTTTATATTGGTATGGAATTTGTTTTAATGGTACAAATTTAAGGTCAAATTTGCTATATGTACATTTATACTCTTGCTTAAGATGTTATATTTATACAGCTCATTTGAAAATATAATGTGTAATTTAAAATTGTAGATTAATAGATAGTCATATAATCTATAGTTATGTTAGTTAGGTTTTCTGATATAAGAGATACATTTCAGTTAGATAGTTAATCTTCAACACTTCAAAGACCTACAAAATATGGCATTTAAAATGTTCTAAGAAGTTAGACTTATCTTGACAGTGATACAAATCTGTTTATGGCAGCACAACTTACTTCAGAGAGGTTAATAAGCATTGAAGAATCTTGTTATGAAATTTTCCTTCAATGTGACAAGGTTAGCTTTGTGGGCAAGAGCCTGGACTGTTTGATGGTATGCTATATGAACTGGACATGCAGGGCTCACAGAAAAATAACACTGAACTGTTGTTGGAGCTGCTTGTTTGTTTCCTGGCCACTCAGACTTCTGAAATAATTACAAAGAAACTATATTTTTTAAATCACTGCTTCGCCAATCACTTAAGTGTATTTCTGGATTAGTCTTATAACTTAAATTAACCATTTCTATTAGTTTATATTTTACCACAAGACTTGTGGCCTACCAGCAAGGTTCCAGCTAACAGCTCATGTCTTTCTCTCTGGCAGCTACATGGCTTCTCACTGACTTTGCCTTCTTCCTTTCAGCATTGAGTTTAGTTTTCCCACCTAGTTCTGTTCTGCTAAGCCACTGGCTGAAACAGATTCTCCATTCATCAACCAATAAAAGTAACATATATACAGAAGGACTTCTCACACCATTTCCCCTTTTCTGCTTAAATAAAAAGGAAGCTTTTAACTTTAACATTGTAAAATTACATGCAACAAAACAGTGATCAAGCAAGAATTATAGTTACAATACTGATACCTACTTTATCTTTTATCATAACTAAGGAAAATGTTAACTAAGGAAAAAATTTAACTATCTATTCTCCAACTCCATCAAAGACCCAAGAACAATAGAGTTTTACCTAAGTAAACAGGAAGTGCATCGTAAGCAACTTCCAAAACTCTTGAATTGACAGAAAAATCTTGCCTGGGCTGTCACCCAAAGTTCTTCTGTACCATTGTAGCATCCAAACTTCAGCCCACAGGCCCATAGTATCCAGCAGACTCTTCCATGAAGCAGGAAATATCAAAGATAGTTCTACCTATATTGGCAGTTCGTCAGTCACTTTTTTGTGTGTCCTGCAGAATGTCTTGTAGACACTTTTGTGAATCAGGAACCCTGAAATACAGTCTCACCTTCTTTAGACAACTTTAGCAGTCATTTTTTGTGGGCCCTGCATGGCCAGTTTATACAAGATAACATCAAGCAGTCCAGGCAAGAACAGTTTTTTTCCCAAATGATTAACCAACTCCATAAAGAATGTCTTCAGTGCTCATCATCCTCTTGAAGTAGATTGTTGCTGCCAGGAGCAGATGTGTCTCACTATTATGAAATGTCCTAAGTTCTTAAAACATTTAAATGCCATACTCTCTTAGTCTATGAAAGGTTGAAGAAAAAACTACCAATATGACTCGCTATTATTCTGTATTTCTTAATTATACATTACATTTTTAAATGAGCTGCACAAACACAATATATTAATCAAGAGCAGAAATATGCATATAACAAAATTGACCTTAAATTTGTATCATTAAACCAAGATCCACACCAATGCAAAGTATTCATCTCTATAGCACACCCCCTTTAAATATCAAAAAACATTTATAAACAACCATTTAGGGAATTTTGGTATAGTTCTCTTCAAACTGCTTTCTGCTTTTTGTTGAACAAATTAATTTTGGGGGGTACTTATGGCAACCTTTCATGGGGTCTTGGTCCAAAAAACCACATTAGTCTGGAAAGATTCCACAGGTTCTCATCCTCTGTAAAAACAAAAGAACCCCTTTTCAAAACCAACAAATCCTTAGATCCAAATTTTAAAGTCAAGATACCATTCTAACATATATGTTGGATTTGCTTGCAGCTCATACAATGAAATGTCTCTCTGTACTTAGTGCCTTGAAAATCAAATAATTTAAAGAAAGAACAATGATATACATAACCCCAAACTCTCTGTGTATATTTCATCTTTACATGGCTTATTTTTCTTTATTCCTTTTAGTCTATGACTATCTGTACTTTGTCTCTTTAAAAACTTTTTTTTAAAAAAATGGTTTACTTCTTTTTATCAACTTTATATGGAAAAACAAAAATCCCAGGATAGCCAAAACAATCCTATACAATAAAAGTACTTCCAGAGGCATTACTATCCCTGACTTCAAACTTTACTACAGAGCTACAATAATGAAAATAGCTTGGTATTGGCACAAAAACAGAGATGTTAACCAATCGAATCGAATCGAATCGAAGACACAGATATTAATCCACAAGCCTATGAACACCTGATTTTTGACAAAGGGGCTAAAATTATAGAATGGAAGAAATAAAGCATCTTTAACAAATGGTGCTGGCATAACTGGATGTCAACCTGTAGAAGAATGAAAGTAGATCCATATCTATCACCATGCACAAAACTCAAGTCCAAATGGATTAAAGACCTCAATATTTATCTGACCATACTGAACTTGATAGAAGAGAAAGTGGGAAGTAGTCTACAACACATGGGCACAGGAGACCACTTCCTACATAGAACCCCAGTAGCACAGACAAAGAACAACAATTAATAAATGGGTCCTCCTGAAACTGAGAAGCTTCTGTAAAGCAAAGGACACTGTCATTAAGACAAACAGGCAACCTACTGATTGGGAGGATATCTTCACCAACTCCGCATCAGAAAAAGGTCTGATCTCCAAAATATATAAAGAAATCAAGAAACTAGACATTAAAACTCTAATTAACCCAATTAAAAATGGGGTACTAAACTGAACAGAGAATTCTCAACAGAAGTTCAAATGGCCAAAAGACACTTAAGGTCATGCTCAACCTCCTTAGCGATCAGGGAAATGCAAATCAAAACAACTCTGAGATACCATCTTACACCTTTCAGAATAGGTAATATCAAAAACACCAATGATAGCCTATGCTGGAGAGGATGTGGCGTAAGGGGTACACTCATCCATTGTTGGTGGTTATGCAAATTTATAACTCTCTCTACTCTTTTTCCTCTCTCTCGCAAGCCTACACATATTTATCCAACAATGTGACTCATTTAGAGTGGTACTCTTTCTGTGCAACAAGACCAGGTCTATAGAAGAAACAGTGTCTGAATAAATGCGCAGCATTTCTCCATGGTTTCTATTTCAGTTCCTGACTGAACATCTCTCATTGATGGTTATGACCCGGAGGTTTAAACCAAACACTTTCTTCCTCTAATTTGCTTTTGGTTAAAGTGTTTTATCAAAGCACAATAAATAAATAAATAAATAAATAAATAAATAGTATGGTGAGTTTAGGTGACTCTAATGTATAACTTATAGTTCAGAGATTGTTTACTTAAAATCGATTATAACTTCATGTATTTTTTTTAACAAACCTCATTTAAGTCTATTTGTACAATTAAGAGGTTAGATTACAGAAGTTTAGAAAAATGAACTGAAATATCGTTTTTTCAACTTTAGGGTACAATTTCTTCTGCGATGTAAAACTTTACTAATATTTAACATTTTTTCCCAGTGTTCACTTCAGCAAGTTTACCTGAGAATCACTGTAACAGTGGTGTTAATGGGAACAGAGGCAGATTTGCCCTTGAAGGGATGTTGGGCAATATCTAGAGACATTTTGATTGCCATCTCTGCTGTGGATGCTATCATTCAATATATTGAGGTCAGGGTTGTTGCTGAACATCTTGTAATGCATTAGATGACCTCCCGCAGCAAAATTTCTGCCCCCAAAACAGGAGTGACGACAAGGTGGAAAAGCCCTTCATAAGATAAGCTTCTAAAAGTGGAAAAGTTCAAAAAATAATCTTTTAATCACCAACTTATAAATATATGCCATTTGACAATTTAAGAATAAATCACTAGAGTACAAATGATCTATTTTTATTTGCAGTGCTATAGTATCTTAATTCAAATAGTTCAGAAAAAAAAATAACACAAAGAAGTTTAGTAAATCCATGCTGTTTTTAGGAGGAATCCTACTTGGTATTATCTTTTTTTTTTTTTAATGTTGACAATTTCATGCATGGATATCAAGTCTCCCTCTAGATCCTTCCTTTCTATTTCTTCTTTAAACTCCTCTTTTCCCTCCTAATTCATGCATTCTCTTTCTTCCTTACTCCTTCTTTCTTTCCTTCCTTTCTTCTTTTTGTGATATCCATTGTATATACTTAGTATTACTTGTGGTACATGTGTAGCCTTTCAGGAGGTGCTTTCCACAAGGAAGTCTACCCTCCCTACCTGAGCAGCCATTTGTAGATAATAACTCCTAGACTAGGGGAGGAACTTCAGGAGTCTCTCTCCATGATCGAGGCAAAAATTATACTGGCGTGTTTTTGTGCAATTCTTATATATACAGTCATTCAGTCAGAGCAATGTCCCAGTCATTTTCTGCAAATACTGTTTGCCTGAAAATATCTAGGATACTACAATATTTTCATCCTCTCTTCCATGATAGTCTTTGAGTCTTGAGAGGAGGTTGTAGTGTTGATGTGACACTTAGACTTGAGAACTCCACAGTCTTCTGATTTTTGCTGATTGGCTAGTTGTGGGTCTGTGTATTAATCACCAGCTACTTGAAAAAGAAGTTTCTCTGATGAGGGTTGAGAGATATAGGGAGTCAAGTCAAAGCAGGGATTCAGTTTATTACTGTGAGTGTCAGCTTATAAAGCTTAAGTGACATGGTGTGATGTTGGGGGGTATCTCCAGCCAATGAGAGACAGCCAAGCCCTCCCTCTGGCTGGAGGGGCATCTACCTAGTTTTTGCTGTGTCATCCTCTCTTGGCTTCCTTGAACTCAAGCCAGGCTTCTCCTTGTCCTACAGGCCTTGAGGTACTGAACCTGAACTGGAGCCAGGCTTTTCTCTGTCCTACAGGCCTTGAAGTACAGGCCCTGAAATAATTTTGACCCAATATAAGCTCACAGAAAACTTATGTACAAAACCTCAAATAACTCTGCTAAAGATATCCTTACATACCAATAAACATATAGTTTTGTCTTCTGTGTGTTTTCCCCTATGAGAACCCTGACCTATATCAGTAAATACAGTTTTAGATGAGATTCATTAATAGCCACCTTAGTTCTGAATATGTATAATTACTAGCATTCTTTTATCTCCCTCGTAAATGTTATAGCTTGGCATTAATTAGCATTAAATCTTCTCACTCTAAGGCTGTAATTCATCTATGCTCTACTCAAGAGTCAAAATATAGCTCCTATTATTACATCAAGATTTTATATCAGCTTCACTTCTGACAGAACTAACAAATATCATTTATTCCATAACTAAATGAACTTGCAAATGTTTTTTTTTTATTTTTCATGGTTTATTTTTTTATATTTAAAAATTTCCATCTCCTCCCCTCCTCCTCCCCCTTCCCTCTCCTCCTCCTCCTCCCCCTTCCCTCCCCTCCTTCTCCTTCTTCCCTCCCCTCCCCTCCACCCATACCTCCCCCCCTTCCCTCTCAAGGCCAAGGAGTCATCAGGGTTCCCTACTCTATGCTAAGACCAAGGTCCTCCCAACTCCCCCCAGGTCCAGCAAACGTTTTCAAAATTGTATATCATTTTATGAAGCCAAACTTTATACTCTGAAATCTGTATCAATCTTCAAATATCACACATCTGTTCATTTATAGTTTTCATGTATATTGACATTAAAAGATATACTTTTTAAAACCCCACTTTTACACTGATTTTCAAGTGAGCAATAGTAATTGTGAGTGACTCAGAGGATTCAATAATGAGAAGACATTTCATAAAGAAATATACTAAAAACAGTGACTATACATTAGTAGTGCTTAAGTCTACTGAGTAAACCATCAGATTTAATTTAATAACAAATCTTGAATATAATGAAAGATGATCTCTGTGAAAATACTGAAATGATTAGGCATTAAGTTCATACATTAGAAAAGTTTAAATGTGAAAAGTGATCATAGAGAAAAAAAATCTATTCACATAGCATATAGGAAAAATGGCTGATTTGTGAGAGTATAGGAAAGCTTCACATCAGCTTCTTCTTTGTAGCATGACCATTTAACTTGTACACTTAAAAGAATCCATGCCATTTAGGGCAGAGGGCTCGGAATTCCCTTATTCTCTACACCTTCCTGAGCTGTAGCCTCTGTCTTAATGGCCTTCTTCTGTAAGAAGTCTCTTTGGGGAGAGACTTGACCAATGCATGTCATTTAATCTTCATAACATTTCCACAATAGACAATTTTATTTTCTGTACTTGGAATCATGTAACTGAGCATTAATAATTTTAAAAGATAAGTCATGAATTGCAGTTTTCAGTATATCAACTTCTAAAAAATAAATTAATGAATAAGCAAATTTTATTAAGAGTAACTCCAGCAAAGCTAGAGTATTTTTCCAGTATATTTAATCCCTGCTTAATCTCCTGCTGTTATTAAGTCACCAAGATTTAGATGGTATGTTAAATTACTTCAAATTAAATATTTGAACTGTTTCCCATACTAGGGGAAATACAGACGTTTGCTAGTAATTTTTGCATTTATCAAAGTAACAAAACTGTATTAACCCCTGTACTCAAAATTAGAATACTAAACATCATGTTTCTTCAAATAGCATGGATTTATTTGGCAAGACAATATTTTTGTGACAAATGCCAAGAACAGTCTATTTCATACAAGTTTATTGATATATAAAATCCAGATTTATTAACATTTGTTAATCCTTCTCTGTTATTAAAGTATTAAATACAAACACACTGAGACTCCTTTAAAATACTTTATAATCATCTCTAATAGATACTTTTATTTATAGTACTTTTTTATTTTCTCAACATCAATCTAATATGCATTATGAATTTTGAATATAAAAATTGGAAATTATAATTTTATTCAAAAGAGATTTAAGATGATTGTAATAAATTCTTATCCTCAATGAAATGTTTGGTGTTTAAACACCTTTTATAGATATTTCATATTACGCATACATTATGAATTAGTATATATGTTAACAATGGGAAAAATATACAATAGATCCATTTATTGAAAGCTATGTTTGATGTGGTTAAATAGAAACATATAATGAAATATGTAGAATGAAACACATCAGGGAAAAAGTTAAAGCTCATCAATTAAGCAGTAGAGACAAATTTGACCTTCATGTGGAAAAGGATTGATAGTATTCATGGTGAAACTTTACCAGGCACCTTTCAAACTGTTCAATAAATCCAAGAATCCTATGTCTCCTTGTCAAAACAGAAACAATATTTGAGAAATGAAGGCAAAAGCAGGAATTTAAAAAAATGCCAGGAATGATATTCTGGAAATAGACAACAAACTGCTGAGCTCTTCCTTGGGGAGGAACATCTCTCTAATTCCCAGCTTTACCTAGCTGCCTTTAATTATCCATGTAGTGTTGAGGCCTCATGGGCTTTTCTTCATCACGTTTTGAATCTTCACTGGTATCATTCTTGTGCAGCTTATGTTTGAGCAGTCATGTTGGTATTGGTGGGAATTTATGGGCATAGACACTTATGTTACTGGGAGACACACTCTCTCTACATACTCTCTCATCCTCTGTCTTTACCAAACTTACAACCCTCTATTCTGCAATGTCCCCTGAGTCTTAGGTGCAAGAGTGTTTTGTGGATGTATCCTTTGCAACTGAGATCCATAACTCTGCATTTTGTTTGGTTGTGGTTACTATAGTTAACTCTCTCTGTTACAAAGAGAAGTATTTTTGTTGAGGGTTGAAGGCTCCAAATATATGTGGGTATAATGAAATTTTTTTTATAGATTATTGTTAGATATTTTGCTGGTTTAGTAAATTAGAGGCTGTAGATTCTCCTCTAGTAATCACGGTTTCATCAGCACAGATTATTAGTTTAGTTTCCAGTAACAGAAATGGTTATCCTCTTGTTGGTCAGTTACCCCTTTAAACATACATGTGAAAACCATTATATTTACTCAACAGATTATACTTAGAAATATTTGTATGGTGGGTCTGATCTAATCGGAGATCACCAAGGCCAGCAGGACTGGGTCTGAAAAACCACGGGATAAAATTGGACTCCTTGAACATGGTGGACAATGAGGGCTGCTGAGAAGCCAAGGACAATGACACTGGATTTTGATCCTACTACATATACTGGCTTTGGGGGCCTAGCCTGTTTGGATGCTCACCTTCCTAGACATGGATGGAGGGGGGAGGACCTTGGACTTCCTACAGGGCAAGGAACCCTTACTGCTCTTCGGACAGGAGAGGAGGGGGGAGTGGGAGGGAAATGGGAGGTGGGGAGGAGGCAGAAATTTTTAATAAAAAAATAAAAAAAATTTAAAAAAAAGAAAAAAGAAATATTTGTATATGAAAATTTTTATTCATGCAATAACAATACAAAAAGAGATTATGAATATGAAGGGGCATGATGAGGGGTATATGGGACGGTTTGGATGAATGAAAGGGAAATGTATTTAAATTACATTCTCAATGAGTTCTGAATATTTAATTTTATAATTCTATATTTTAATCTGCTCTCTCCCTCTCTCTTTGTCTTTGTCAGTCTCTGTCTCTATCTGTCTCTGTCTGTCTGTCTCTCTGTTTCTCTCTCTCTGTCTCTCTGTCTCTGTCTCTCTCTGTCTCTGTCTCTCTCTGTCTCTGTCTCTCTCTGTCTCTCTCTGTCTCTGTCTCTCTCTCTCTCTCTCTCTGTGTGTATGTGTGTGTGTGTGTGTGTGTGTGTGTGTGTGTGTGGTGTATTTGGGGATGTTTTCTGCCCTGATGAATGTGTCTCTATCGTATACCTTGAGACAAGGTCTCTCATTGAACAAGGTCTAGGCTGGAAGTCAGCAATCCAAGAGAGTCTCCAGTCTCTGTCCATAGTTGATGTTACAGATGCATGCATCACTATGCATGACTGGAGAATTACACTGGCATTCTCATGTTTCCAGAGTAAGCACACCGTGTATCCCCTGGGCCATGTCCTTAGCTCCAATTCACAAATTGGAAAATAATAGTTTTCCTGTCATAAATTATTTTATTTCTTCATATGCAGACAAAAACAAACCAGAGTTTTGTTTTAAGAAGGCTTCCATTCTTGTTCTCATGGTTCACGTCTTAGAAGCAAAATAATTCATGTTCAGAATTTTAAAAATTAAGCAAGTTTAGTACCCAATAAACTATAAAAGTCTGATGTGGTAACAAATTATGGCAAAACTAAGAATGAATTATGATGGAGGAGAGTTATCTGTCTATGTTTCTTTCATTGGTTAATTAATAAAGAAAACTGCCTTGGCCCTTTAAGAACAGAAAATTAGGTAGGTGGAGTAGACAGAACAGAATTGTGGGAACAAGAAAGTAGAGTTGGAGAGACGCTTCAGGCAGGCGCGATAGTGAGTCTCCATGCTGCTCCTCTCCGAGATGGACGCAGGTTAAGATCTCTCCTGGTAAGCCACACCTCGTGGTGCTACCCAGATAACTAAATATGGGTTAAAGCAAGATATGAGAATTAGTCAATAAGAGGCTGAAACTATGGGCCAGGCAGTGTTTTAAAAGAATACAGTTTCCGTGTAATTATTTTGGGTAAAGCTAGCCGGCGGCGGGTGGCGGGACGCAGCCCCGCCGCTTCACACTACAGAATTAAGTGTTCGTGACATTATTTGTTGAAAAGATAATAGGTCTACGAGTTATAAACATTCATGCAACCTGTTCCATTAGGGTTTCTTAAGGGTTTATGTTGAAGCATTTCATTCTGGGAACCTCTTAAGAAGACAAATTCTCAGAGGGAACACACTCCAACTAGTTTTGCATTTAACAATACATATTTAAATAAGCTTGTTAGAAAAGCATAAAATCCTTTTGAAAACTGCTACACTAAAATATCAAAATGCGCTTTCAGCAGGTTCAACCTATCTGAACTCATAGGCAGATACTTATTGTTGATAATTTTATATGCTTCCTGGCACACACCAGCTTTATTTTTACTGCACTGAAATGTCTCTTAGATATAAGCTACTTTATACACTAAATAACCTTTTTAAATAATAAATTAGATTTAAGACTGTCATTTTAGAGAACTTTTTCCATTTTTTGAAAGTGAAGAAATAAGGATATTCAAACAAATATAAATATTGATGATGTAAATCCAAAATTGCAAGCAAAATGTTAAATATGTAAGTATACTTAAAGAGAAAATGTTGAGGAATAAAACATACAAAACCTTCTTATAAAATGCAAAATTCTAGAATATGACAAAATCTTAAACAAAAGTGTGGCTGTGAATCAGAAACACTAACAAGACCCATGTTATGATAGTGACATTCTAGTTAAGTCTACCTGTGATCTTTTTGGGAACTTGACAGAAGAAAGCAATGAATAAATAAATACAATTTCAATACTGAGTTAAGCTAACCAGGTCAGCAGAAAGTGGAAAGCTAAAGCATCCTTAAGACTGTAGCAAGTGATATATCTAAAACACACAGTGGTTAGGGCCAATCTTGTATGGAATTTCACATGTCCTAATGTTACAGGGTCCTCATGCATCATCACCAACAGATCAATTTAGAGTACGTGCTACCGTTTCTTTGATCATCCATCCTATTTGTCTTTATTGTGTCAGCCCTTGAAGGATTATTCCTCCATAATCAGCAATACAATGCACAAACAAGGTGAATTCGCAATCCTTTGTTAAAGCTCTCCTATGCCATAACTGTCATGCATACGCAGCTATTCTCTTAAATTTTAAGTTTTAGAAGTCATTCAATTTGCATCACATTTTTTACATAAAAACCAGAATCTGCTTGTAGTTTAGCTAGTTAAACAATCTGAAAAAAAAAAAAAAAAACCATTACTCAGTCTCCATTTAGCTGAGTTTTCCTTCTTTTTCAGAAATTTCTTCATCATGGGAAGCTGACAGGCATGGTGTATGCTGCTATTTCCCAGAAAAGAGAAAAAAAGAGAATGCCAGTTATTGAATACATATTTTTGTCTATGTCATGCTGCTTCTGGTCCCAGTGACCATTGTGGTATGATTTCCAAGAGGACACTCTGCAGGACAGTCCCTTTCCTACCTTCTCTTCCAGTAATTCTTTTGGTTTAATGTCTTTCATTTCCTTTCTAAAAATTCTGACTCATTCGTCTATAATAATGGCGCTGTCTATTTATTTGAAATATCTGGTGTACATATCAAGTTTGATAATGCCCAGTACTCGGTGTATTTCCTTCTATTACAGTCATGCATGTTTGGAGAATAAGGGATATTAATTCTCTGAGAAAATGCCTCCGAAGCGGAAACTTGACATCACACTTGTCTATCTGATGCTGCAGTGTCAAGTATCATTCATGGCCACACACTGCTGCATAACAGAGATCATAGCAAAGAAGTTGGGGCCTTTTGCTGAAGAAGTTAAAGTAATCATATGAGTTAATTATTTTGAAGAGAGTAAAGAATATTTGCACACACTGTCCTATGTATGAACTTTATCCACAAAGAAATGCTTATTAGTTGCATATGTATTCTACAACTGACCACTTTATAACATCTCGGTTAGAACCATCGTGCTGGGACAGTACTTTCTCATTAGATTTTTTTCAATGTTTTCATTGATTTTTTTTAAAAAAATTATTTATTTTTTAGAGAGGAAACATTTATTTTGGTTTATCTTGAGAATGCAGTTCTGGTCATGGGGAAGTAGGGCTAACAGAAACTTGAAGCAGCTGGTTACACTTTATCCACAGACAAGATATAGAGAGCAGTAGATGTTCATGCTCAGATTGCTTCCTCCAGTTTATCCCATCAGAGACCCCAGCCCATGGAGTGATGTCGCCACAGTTAAAATGGATTTTCTCATCTCAATTAACCTCCTCTAGAATATCCTGTGCAGGTATGCCTGAAGGCTGATCTAATATAAATAATATAAAGACACAGGTGTGCCCATGTCTTGCCTCTCTGGTGATTATAGGCTCTGTTTAGCAGGAAATACTAACCATCACAATTCTATGTCTATTTGACACCAAATGTTTCAGTCTTAAACCATAGCCTGCCTCCTTTTGTCCCTGGAGGCTCATGGTCATCTCAGAATGCAAAACACACTCAGTTCCAGATTCAAAGTTCCCACAGTCTTCAACAGTTTCCACACTGTTGAATAATCCAAAGTACAAATCTTCAGTTCAAGGCAATCTCTTAACTGTATGTGAATTAATTTAAAATAAAAAGTTACATACCTACTTTCGATATACAATGGCCTATAAAATAATTACATAATTTCTCCCTTTCCTGCTTCCTTCAAACCTTTCAATAATCCTGCTCCTTACATTATTTCAAATTTATGGCCTATTTCATTCATCATTGTTACATGTATATATAAAATAAGTATATAAATATATTCCCAAATATATTTCTCTCAGTTTGTATAATGTTACTCATGCTTGCTTTACAGTAAACTCTCCAGTAACAGAAGAAATGATCATGTTAAATACACAAAGCCATACTGAGACTTCTTCAGTTGAATCGCTACTTCATCTCAAAGGTAAATATAGCCTATAAAACTATTGCTATATTTCAAATCATTTGGATTTACCATGATCTTATTCTCTTTTATTATCTTACTGTGTTTATCAGGGATACTATCTGAGATTACAGTCATAATTCTCTCTACTTCAATGTTAAAAGGAAAATGTGGTAAAGGTAATAAATTTAATGTTTTAATTTCTTTGTGGACACACTATTTTTTTCTGTATTCTAGCATCAATTAAAAGGGATATTTACAGGACACTGAAGGACATTTCAGCCAAGGTACTGCACAGTGATTGGTGTTAGGTATATTTTGCTCAGGTTTCTTCTTAAAGGCTATCCTTTACATTTATAAGAAGTGTCTGGAAAGTTATTTTCACAAATACTCATGGTTTGTTTCTATAGAATTTTTATACAACACATCTTTTATGGCATTATTAGCCTAAAAACCTGGTATAGAGAAATTAAGCTAGAACAGATCTGGCAAGTTACCTTTCACAGTTCTGGAAGGTGCTGTGCAGGCAACTGCAGAAGTGAAAACATCTGCAGACTTGCCAACCTGTCAAATCCATCCACTATAATATCAACCTACAGTACAAGACATCTGCACCGCGGCAATGGTGGCAAAGCCATTGTGAGGCATCCAACTGCAGTCTAGATTTGGAGTCCTATTGGAACAGGCTGCTTATTCATCCCAGCTGCCCAAAACCAAAATAATCACACAGGAAATGTACTAATTAAATCATTGCTTGGCTCATTAGCTCTAGCTTCTTATTGTCTAACGCTTACATATTAATTTCATCCATTTTTATTAATCTGTGTATCACCGCGAGGCTGTGGCTTACTGGATAAAGTTCCGGCATCTCATGGCTTCTCTCTAACTCCACCTCCTTTCTCCCAGCATTCAGCCTAGTTTTCCCCATCTAGCTCTGTTGCCCTGTAACTCTGTTATAGGCCCAAAGCAGTTCCTTTATTTATCAATGATAATCACAGCATAGAGAGGGACATCCCACATCAGAGTCTACTTCAAAGACGGAACCCATCTCTGGGACTGTAACCTTGGGAAGGGGCCAAATGTATTTACTATTGCTCAGATAATTAGACAGGTTGTCAAACTGCCTGCTTAATCTTTATTGTTTTAATCAGTAGTTTATAACTACACTTAGCCTTAGAGAAGTTTTTCTTTCCAATAAATTTTGGAATATGCAGACTCTGAACTACTGAAGGCGCTAAAAGTGTGGTTGAAGGAGTGCTCAACCCTATAAACAACAGTGCACTTACACTTCTGCTGTAAGTTTAGGAAACACTGAAGAAAAGAGTAGAAAAAATGTAAGAGTCATAGACTATGAAATGCTTTTTGATCATGACACAGACATTTCACTCATGAGCTGCAGGAGCTTCAATTGCCTGCACTGGGTTTTCGGGAGATATAACCTGTAAACAATCAATCATTGATGCAGAAGGAGCTCATTGGGCTTCCCCTTTTCCTGCTGAATGAACTACTAGCTATTGATGATTCAGGGGTATGGACGGGAGTAATTATCTTCAGTTATGTACCCACTGCTGAGCCCACCAGGCTCTAATGGATGTCTCCAAAACCATTGTCCCACAGATGGCCCTGCTTAAACGCAGAGGGTCACACAAGCCTGCAAAATTAAACAAAATGACATGAACATTGGCAAACGGCATGTGGTGAGATGAGTCTTTGACGGTGGTGGGAGAAGGATAAAGAGGCTAGGAGGTGAACGTTATCAGAGTGTGTCCAATACATATGTGAAATTGCCAAAAAAAGAAATTTAATAGTAAAAGCACAGGTTCTGGTGGTCAACATTGTCTATATACTTCACAAGAACCTTCTTTTTCTCATCCTTCCAATTTTGAGATTATATTTTAAATATATCTGAAATATTTTGTTTATCATTAACAATATTATTGCTTATGCATCTAGAAAAGATTAATTATTTGAGAAGAATACTGTTTGTTATTATTATTATTATTATTATTGTCTTTTATCCACTGCCTAGAACTTTAGTTTGAACTGGCCTAGCATGTTGTAAGTATTTGGCCAAATATTTAACAAGCTTATCAAAAATTAAATAAGTGCATAACATACACACTAGAAACTGCATTCTAAAGAATTTAATTAAATAAAATATCTTAATTTTATGTTTCCATTGTATGTGATTTACTAATATTAATTTTAATATTTAATACTTTTAGGAGTGAATATGTATAAGATCATTGTATTCTCCAAAAGATACCATTTTACTTCTTCCTGTCCTATCCAAATAACTTCTTTTTATTATTATTTTGTTATTTCTCAAAACATCAGCTGATCAGAAATCACAAAGCAAGATCATTCTTAGCGTTTCCCTAGCTCTAAGGAGAAATCATTATCAACTTTGCTACTTTGTTAGCTGAGGAATTTTCATATATATTAGTTATTTTATTAGAAAGTCTTTCTCTGTTCTGTTATGTGGGGTGTTCTTATTATTAGGTCTTACGTTTGTCAAATTTTTCTTTGGAAACCACATGCATGAAAATACAGATTTTGTTGTTTATTAATTGATGAAGCAGTATAGCGATCTTCATACACTTAATCAACCTTGAATTTCTGGAGTAAAATCTACATGACTATTTTTTCTACTTCCTTTCTAATATTTTATAGTATATGTAGTTTCTTTTTTATCAGTGAGAAGTTGTACACTTTAAAGATATTTATTTGAAAGCTTGTTTTTCTCTTGTGATGTCTTTGAAGTTTGGTACTTAAGGACTAGCTGATCATGGAATTCAGGGAAATTGTTTCTTTGTCTCTAGTCTGGTGAAAATGGTTATATTAATTGTTTGGAAACCTCTCAGCGATTACTACTGAAGCTGTGTGCCTGCTGAAAGACATTAACTTGCTAATACAGTTCATTTTGGGGCTCTGCTGCTGAGAGAACCTACTGGTCCTTTCTAAAATCTGTTTTGGCGCTGGTGTACTACAAGGAATGTCTGAGTTCATCTAAATTAATCTGTGCTATAGTTTCCATGGGATTACTTCTTTTATTAGTGTTCCTTTTTGGAATCTGTAATGGTATTGATGAGATCTTTTCTTTCTGATATTTGTGATCAAGGACTTTGGCTCCTGATTTTTATGCTGTTAAGGCTCACTAGGATTTGTGAGTTCATTCATCTCTTCATGTAGTAAAAGGAGCGGGGCCCCTTGTTTGTCCCGGCTGCCCAGCTAGCTAACATCCAAAATAATTACACAGAAACTGTATTAATTCAATTACTGCTTGGCCCATTATTTCTAGCCCCTTATAGGCTAAATCTCACATCTTCATTAACACATTTTTAATAATCTGTATGCCACTTCGTGACTGTGGCTTACTGGGAGAGTTTCAGCATGTCTGACCTGGCGGCTGGCTCCATGGTGGCTCTCTCTGACTCTGCTTTCTTCCTCCCAGAATTCTGTTCTGTCTACTCTGTCCACCTAATTTTATGCCCTATCAAAAGGCCAAGGCAGTCTCTTTATTCAACCAATGAAAGCAAAACACAAACAGAAGAACCTCCTACACCATCTTCAAATCAACCAATATTTGCTTATTTGAGTTTCTTATTGTTGTGGAGAAGAAAATATTCTCTATGGTTTTAAAAACATATAGATACAGATAAAGACATACAAATATAAGCAAATATATTTCCTTCCATAGTACAGATGTTATCATGAATGGAATGATTGTGCTATATTGGACATTTTTTTTAGGCTTCTGTGAGTTGTAGTTTCCATATCTGAAAAACAGAGCATACACAATTTATGTTCTATAGTTATTTTAGGAACAATCAGAATCATAAAGACAAAAGCTATACACACACACACACACACACACATATATATGAATAAAGAGATCTCCATTAAAGGAAAATAAATGAAAGAGAACTGTTACTGTTCATTGTAACCAAGTAATACAAAGATATATTCATATTTCTAAAGAGACATTAAGCAATCATATTAAAAATAACTCAAATGCTATTTATTCTAAATCACTGCATGTGCTGTTATTTTCTTGACAGAATGAATGATGAGGGTTATATCATATTGCTCTGTAGAAAGCACTGCATGAGATGATTTTTAAAAAGAACAAAATATTAGATCTTTGAATTCACATTTCAAAAATGAATTTTTGCTATTTGATTTATTTGTTCTCTTTGATAAATATGATTCATCTTTGATAAATGAGCTATAAAAGGCTTGTGTGCTCTTTCTTTCTTTTTAATGTGTCAGAATATCAAACACAGTAACAGAAATCTGGAAACTCAAGCAAAGGTTAAGTGGATGAGTGTTCACACTGTGTGGGTTGTGCCCAGTATTTCAAAACAAATCCAGAACGAATTTGTGGATGGTAGAATTGAAGGGTTCTTCCCAGTTAGTAGAGAAAACAATGATCTCTGACTCAAAGGCCAATCTGATAAAGAGGACTTTTAAAGGTAGAAAATGATGCAGGAGAAGGACCCTTTCTGAACGTCATGTACTAATTAGGTATAGAACATCTCCTGTTAAATCTGGCAGAATATAAACCTAATGTTGACTGAGATACAATCTGGACCACAGTGAACTACACAGACCTAATGGATTAGCCTGCTACTCAGCCTTTCTGTATTAGTCACATTAGACTAGGTCTAATATAGAATTTAAAGTGTAGAATTTAAATTTAGCAAAGGTGACATTTAAAGCCTTTAAGCAAAAAAGAGAAATACAGCTTTATATACCATTTTCTTTTAATCTGCTTTTATCTTGCAATACTCCAACTCTTGACAGTAAGCATGGGGAGGTGGAGTTAATTGCAGTAGTTCAGATTTGAATGAACTTGATTTTCTCACGCACTTAATGAAAGCTATGGGATGTACTAGTCTTTTGCTTTCTTTTCAGCCCCATTTTAGGACCAAAAAGTACAATTTTCACTTACACAAGGTAATCCATCTGGTTGTAGATGAACACAAATTATCTGAGCATTATTTGTAAGCATAGACTTTTTCAGTTATATATTTAATATCTAAGATTATTAAATATCTTGAGATCTATTTTGTCTTTTTCAGTTATATATTTAAGATTTTTTTTTTGGTCCTGAGAGCTATTGTGTTTTTGGAATTTAAGAAAGTAAATCAACATTATGTGGGTTGCTGTTGAAAACTTACCTTAAAAGGTAACAGTGCAGCTATAAGGTCCCTAAAAAATTTTTGTGGGAAGGAAGCAAAGGGCGAATGACTTGCTCACATCACTGAGCTATGCTCCAACCTGAACAGGTCTGCACAGATGATTTGGGGAGCACTAATTCTGGTAACAATGAAGTGATTCAAGAATTTAGTGCTTCTTCATAAACCGGGGACCATAAAAAAAAGTAAGAAAGGAAGAAAAGTAAAGTAAAGCAGAGTTGATTAAGTATTTAAAGAAGAAATGAAATAAGTTTAGCAATAAAGAATGACGTCTTTCAAAGGTTAAAAATGGCCTGTGGGAAACATAGCTTGTTCCAATACTGATGGGGAATTAAGGGATGAGGAAACAGCCACTTGGCAGGACAGCTCGCTCTCTAGGATCTCCACAGTGGGACAAAACCCCTGGATCCTCTCCCCAACTCCCTTGGCTTTTCTAGCCAGCCAGCAGGAGAGTTGCCTGCAGGTAAACTCCATCCACATCCACATGACCCTCCAAGTTACAAGCCCTACCCTACCCCAAACTCACCGATCTTGGTGCAGCTTCAGTGAAACTCTGAAACACAGCTTGCTCCAGTTCTAAGGGGACTGGGAACGTGGATTGGTATGTATAATGAAAAAAGATAGCTTGTTTTCTTTTTTAAAATAAGTAAATATATAAAGGGGAAAATGGCCTGTGGAGAAATAGCTCAGAAATGAAAAGCATACTTCCTACTCTTTCATGGGCCTGAATTTGTTCTTAGTACCCACGTGTGGTAGTTCACTACTGCTTGTAACTCAAGTTCAAGCTCCCATCTGCCCTCCACACACATGTATACACATACACTCTAAGAAATAAATAAAACGGGCTGGAGAGATGGCTCAGAGGTTAAGAGCACTGACTGCTCTTCCAGAGGACCTGAGTTCAATTGCCAGCAATCACATGGTGGCTCACAACCATCTGTAATGAGATCTGGTGCCCTCTTCTGACCAGCAAGCAGACAGACAGAACACTGCATATATAATAAATAAATAAATCTTGTCTACTTCCAATATCCAGGAGGATAACTATATGTTTTTCTTTGGATTAACCTTCTTATTTAGCTTATCTAGGATCACGAATTATAGGCTCGATGTCCTATATTTATGGCTAGAAATCAATTATGAGTGGGTACATCCCCTGTTCATCTTTTTGGGTCTGGGTTACCTCACTCAGGATGGTGTTTTCTATTTCCATCCATTTGCATGCAAAATTCAAAATGTCATTGTTTTTTACCGCCGAGTAACTCTCTAATATGTATATATTCCATACTTCCTTCATCCATTCTTCCACTGAAGGGCATCTAGGTTGTTTCCAGGTTCTGGCTATTACAAATAATGCTGCTATAAACATAGTTGAACAAATGCTTATGTAATATGATTGGGCATCTCTTGGTAAATTCCCAAGAGTGGGATTGCTGGGTCGTGGGGTAGGTTGATCCCGAATTTCCTGAGAAACCGCCACACTGCTTTCCAAAGCGGTTGCACAAGTTTGCATTCCCACCAGCAATGGATGGGATATTGGAAGTAGACAAGATTGCTGGACAAAAAATTGGAACTTGGGGGTGGGGGGAATGGGGGGAAGGGGGATGGGGAGAGAAAAGTGTGAAGTGGAGGATGGAGAGAGCTCAGGGGAATAGGATGGTTGGGATATAGGAAGGGTAGATATGGGAACAAGGAATTATATATCTTAATTAAGGGAGCCATTCTAGGGTTGGCAGAGACTTGACTCTAGAGGGGTTCCCAGGTGTCCAGGAAGATGCCCCCAGCTAGTTCCTTGGACAGCTGAGGAGAGGGAGCCAGAAATTTCCAGATCCTTTTGCCATATCTTGCATATCACGATAGAATCTTCACCTGGCGTTGGATGGAGAAAATGACAGAGCCCCACATAGGAGCACCAGACTGAGCTCCCAAGGTCCTGATGAGGAGCAAAAGTAGGGAGATCATGAGCAAGGAAGTCAGGTCCATGAGGGGTGCGTTCACCCATTGAGACGGTGGGACAGAACTAACGGGAGACCACCAAATCCAGTTGGAATGGGACTGATGGAACAGGCGACCAAACCGGACTCTCTGAATGTGGCTGACGGTGGAGGAGGACTGAGAAACCAAGGACAACGGCGAAGGGCTTGGACTCTTCAGCATGGACGGGCTCACTGTGAGCCTTACCGTTCATCTGGCAATGGATGAAGATAAGAGACACAGGCCCACATTGGAGCACAGGACTGAGCTCCCAAGGCCCAGATGAAGAGCAGAAAGAGGGAGAACATGAGGAAGAAAGTCAGGACCACGAGGGTTGCATCCACCCATGGAGACAGTGTGACTGATAATGGGAGCTCACCAAGATCAGCTGGACTGGGACTGAATGAGCATGTGCTCAAACCGGACTTTCTGAACATGGCTGACAATGGGGGCTGACTGAGAAGGTAATAATAATGACACCGGATTTTGATTCTACTGCATGTACTGGCTTATTGGGAGCCTAGTCTGTTTGGATGCTCACCTTCCTAGACCTGGATGGAGGGGGGAGGGTCTTGGACTTCCCACTGGGCATGGCACCCTGACTTCTCTTAGGACTGGAGATGGAGGGGGAGGGGCAGTGGGGGAAGTGGGAGGGAAATCGGAGGATGGGAGGAGGTGGAAATTTTTAATAAATAAATAGTCACAAAAAATAAATAAATAAAAGTTAAAAAAATTTAAAAAATAAATCTTTAAAAAAAGAAAAAAAGAAAGAAAGAAAACGTACATCTACTTAAAACAGTAAAAACAGAAAAGCTAAGTAAAATGCAGGAAAATGAGGTACAAAGTTAAAATGCAAAATTAAAGTTAGTCAGTCATGTAACTCCCAGGTATAGATGATAGAGATGGTTTACGGCAGATGAGACATTGATGGTTGATTTTTAAGAAATATTACATAGTCCATGAGAACAGCTCACAGTTCATTTCATACTAGACATCCCTTTCCTCTACGGCAAAGAACTGGCATATTTAAAAGACTTTTTACGTGTGTGGGGGAATGTGTACAAGAGCATGCCTTCACATGCTTAGATGATGGAAGAGTGCCTCAGGTCACTTGTAGCTGGAGGTGGAGGCCTCTGTTAAACTTGTGTGAGTTCTAGGATTCAAAAAAGTTTTTGGGTTCAATTCTGGACTATGCAATATCATAGCTTTTGTCTTGCTCATTATGACTCTGTAAGACTCAATTGTGTTGTCTGCCATATAACAAATGATAGTTCATTTCAATTCCAGGCAGAAAGAATAGGAGAATGAGAACTCAGGAAAAACAGACAATATACTTTGTAATCCAATATAATATAAGCAACTCTCCTATCAGTCATATTTTAGAAACTGAAAATTTGAAATTTATACTGGTATCTTACTTCTACATGACACTTAATTGATCTGGATATCTCAACCTACCATATTTGTTATACATCTCTATTGACTTAAAACTCATTCTACTCATTTTGTCTCTATAGACATTTTGGCTAGTAATATTTGTTTTCTGTTCTATATTTCATTATATTATAGACAATTTATCAGGAGGCTATTAGACTTTTTACAAAAGCATTATTGTTAATGTATATATTATACATTATATTACATACATTGTTTACTTATAAATTTAGATTTAATTTTATTATTAGTATAGCATTAATATGAGAAATAATAGATAAGGATATATCTATTATCAATAGCAACCTGTTACAACAGTTTCATGAGCACTGAGCCTTCCAGATCTAGGTGAGCAGCTGGTTCCTCACAAAGCTTCCAGTAGAGAAGCAGAAAAATTTCAGGAATCACTAAGAAATGGTTCTGCAATTAAGACACCTGGAATCATGGAAAATAAGATGTCTGAGCACTGATAAATCCTGTGAGCAGCTCCAGAAAATGGAGGCTAAATAACCGGCTAGCGTTAGAAACAGGAATAGAGATTTGAGCATCCTAACGGTTACATAGAGAGGCTGTATATATAGGTGGGTAACCTTCTCAACTTGATGCAGTAAGGAGGAGGAGATTTATTTGAAGAATTGCCTCTATATGATTGTCCTGTGTGCATGTGTCTAGGACAGTTTCTTGACTGAAAACTGATTGATAGAGCCTAGCACACTGTTATCAGTGACACTGTTAAGCAGGTAGTCTTGGTTTGTATAACTAAGTTGTGGTGGTTTGAAAGAAAATGGTCCCCCAAAAGAGTGGCACTATTAGAAAGTGTGGCCTTGTTGGAGTGGGTGTGGTCTTGTTGGAAGAAGTGTGTCACTGCAGAGGCAGGCTTTGAGGTCTCATATATGCTCAAGCTATACTCAGTGAAACAGACCATATATTTTATAGCATGGTAACTGTTTACTGATTTTAGCCTGATTTACTATTAGACGTTATATAAAATGGAGCAAAAAGCTATAAAAATGTGCAGATGGATGAAAGGATTGAAACCCAGTAAAAATTATCCTCAAGTGTTGCAGGAAACCATTTGAGTCTGTCAAAAAGGTCTCAAGAATGTATTCAAGTAAACTCTGATACAGAAAAGATTAGACCCTGCCCATCCAGCTGATCAACTTGCTCCTTCCTCTGACCCTGGACACCCCAGCCATGGTGAGAACGAGAGAGTGAGGGAGCTAGAGAGCAAGAGTCCTCCCCTCTGCTTTTAAGTGGTCACTTATGTAGACAAGACCATGCTCTAGGGCTCATAACCCCCCAAAAGCCATTTCTAGAGGGATTGAAATCCCACAGCACTCCTGGTGATTAAGACAAAGCAGCATCTGTAAATGTTAAAGTGATTAAGGTAATTAAATGAAAACCTTTTGCACTTAGCGCTTGCTTGTGCAAAAGCAAATGGTGTCTTGATGTCAAGATACCAGCCATCAGGGTTACAGGGTGTAAAATTAAAAAAAATAAACAAATAATAAAAAATTTATTCACTTGAAAGGTATATGTCCATAAAAAGAGTGCTCCAACGCAGTGTCTCTGCTACCTTTGAAAATGCTTCCCTGGTTTAGTTGTGAAGGCACCAGACACCAAAAGGCACAGTGCATGGGGTCAGGTTGTGTCTCTAGTTGGCAGCAGAACATGTTGCCCTTCGTATAGCACTAGTTTTGCAGGCATGTAAAAATTGGGGCATGTGGAATCATGGAAGCTTGAACCAAGTTCCAGAAAGCACTGAAGATCAAGCAATATGTATGAAGTGTTGATTCTCTGAGTGAAACTCCTCAGAGGGCTGAACAAGAAGCTATAGGTGTGAAGTTTAAGTTGTGGCGGAGACTCCAGGATGTTGCTGATGTTAACACTGAGACACTGCATGATAAAAGATATGCCATCATGTGAAACCAGCACAGAAGCACATGGCTGTTACAGGTGGCAGGACTTGTGGATCAGGTGTATATAAACCCTCTGGTGTTCAGATACTGTCAACATGATTGACACATGATGACATAAAACTACAAGGCATGATGCTTGCCTTGTTGGCTTTATGTGGGTGCTGGTGATAGGCGCTCATGCCCTCAGAAGTGTACGACAGACACTTTTCTTACTGTGTCATTGCCCCAGCTCTGAAAATTTCTTAATAGAAGTAGGAAATCAAATTCTATAAGAAAACTATAGTTTTTTTATAGCATATAACTATTTAAGGATGTACAAATAGTTAAAATGCAAATGCTACGTCAGCAAGCAAGTTTCCAAATCAATCATCTCAGGATCCCTAGAATTTTCCTTTACCCTCTTTGCGTGTGTGTGTTCTTATATCTATATATTGTCATTTTTGCATTTGATCCACAAGAAGCAACAATTTGATGACATTTTTTTTTCTTTTAAAGATCTTTTTTTTGTGGCTCCATACAGTTTACTATTATTGAGTACCTGTGCTCTGAAGGACTGGTCTGTAGAGAAAACCTTTTTCTTAGTGTATGTTCACTCACAGAATGTTTGAGTTGTTCAAACTAAATTTTAGAGATTTTTAATTATGAATGTATTATATCAAATAGTACACTTCAAACAGACTCTAATTCCAGACAACCAGGTCTAATGTTTCTTGAAAAGGTGCTGTCTGGCTGGACTACAGCTTTAACAACACAGTGATTATGTGGATTATAGGACAGTAGTAAATATATGTGAGACATTAATAATATCTTATGGTTAATTTATGAGTAAATTCATTCTCATTTCTAAACAACTGTGTGTGAATTCAGTAACTGATTTTAAAAAGTTGTGTGACTGGTTCTGTGTGTGGATATATGTATGCTTGTGTGAACACGAACTTGTGCAGGTGAAAGCTTATCGTAGAATGCATATGGAAGTCACATGTTAACTTTTAGGAATTAATTCCTTTCTAGAACCTTGTGGTTCCAGAAAATTCCTTGCAGGTCATCACTATTGCTTGCAAACTCCTCTAACTTCTGAATCATCTTTTGATATTGTATTAATCATTATTTCTATTTAAATCTTACATATTATTTTATAAGTGGATTACCAAGAGTAGGTATACTTAATTTGCGAACTAAATTCTGTTTTGATTCTTTTGATAAAAGAAAAATAGATTATATGTTATCAAAAGAGTTTGCTCACTTTTCTTTGCTAGCTGATTTGCATGTCTTAAACTCATTTCAAGCATAATGCCTTCTAAGTATTAATTTTATATCAATACTTTGTCCAGCTTTTAGGTGGAATGTAGGAATGTAGGCTAGTGTATAATCTCAGTACTCAGGAAGCTGAGGCAGAGGAACAGAAATTGAAGGCCAGTCTTGGTTACCTAGAAAGACTCTGCTTCAAAATCAGAAAATGTAGGGATGATTATTAGTGTTCTCAGGGTCTGATGCCAGTGAGTCATTTTGTCAAAAACTTTCAACTCCTGCCTTTGAACTTCATAATAATGTGCTTGCTCTGACCATATAAAGCAAACTATGGATTTTCTCTAAATTCTGCTACAGAATTATTTTTGATATTTTTTTTGCAAGGCATGATGGTTGAGTTTCTCTCCTCTTATTTTAAAAGAGTTTATTTTATTCTCACTCAGTGATGTGGGATTCCCCTCTGTATGCTGTGAATACCACTGGTTAATAAAGAAACTGCTTTGAGCCTATAGCAGGGCAGAATTAACTAGGCAGGGAAAACTAAACTGAATGCTGGGCGAAAGGAGGCGGAGTCAGAGAGAAGCCTGCTGGCGACAGAGGCCTGATGGAACTTTACCCAGTAAACCATAGCCATATGGCCATACAAAGATTAGTGAAGACAGGTTAGGTTAGTATATGAGTTAGCCAGAAATGCACTAGAGTCACTGACCAAGCGGTGTTTTATATAATATAGTTTCTGTGTGATTACTTCGGGGTTGAGCAGTGGGGAACAAACAAGTCGCTCTCATTACAACTCGGTGCATAGTCATTACTTCAAGCAATTATTACAACCGTTCACATCAGTTAAGATAACTGGTCAACTCTCCAGTCATATTTTTCATTATGTGTATTACAGACATGCTGTGAATCTAGACATCATCTAAATTCAGAAATGGTTAAAGTATTCAAGATAAAGCTTTGCCATGATTCCTCATTTTATTATATTATATTATATTATATTATATATATTATAATATTATAGGAGATGGAAAGGTAGATAGCAAACGAAATATGAAGGTATAAGAAGAACTTATTACCAAAATGAAAAATAATTTATAAAGAAGGGAACCTCATTTGAAATTTTGTAGTTTTATTCTATTTTAGTAGTTATTCTTGGTAAACTTTGTAGGAATATTTAGGAGTTAATGGTCAGTGTCTTGAGGCCAAATTGCCAGAAGAGAATCCAGTGTAACCACAGGGAACAGATGTAGCAATATTAAAAGGATATGGCAGTAATGTTACTCTACATGTCTTTTATTACTCAATCATTCAAATATAATTCACTAAAATGCAAGCATAACCCATGGGCCTATGTATGATTATGACATAAATCCTTTCATTTTGTAATAGTGCAATGAAACTAGCAGAAATAATTATTACAAAAACACTGAAATTGTATTTTCTTAGTTAATGCCCTGAAAAATATTAGTCTCAGATTTCCACATTTCCTTTTCCTCCAGTTTTATACCTAAACTAATTACACCACATCAGTTAGTGAGAGCTATTCAAAAGCGCAATGCTTAATAGCTATCTATAAATAAAGCTGTACAACTAGGCTTCCAATATTATAATAATTGAAGCAGTTTAAAATTTGACACAGTATGAAAAGTTTTTATTGTCAGCATCTTTAAAAATCTTTTTACACAGACATTAAAATAGAAAATATTTTGAGACTATTGTTTTATTTTGCAGTAATTATTTTTAGTTTTTTGGCTTTTGAAATCATTCTGATTCATCAAAACATATTAATCATTACTAAAGTTTAATCTTGAGGTAAAATGAAATTACTTCATTAATATACAGAATGCTTTACTTTCTTTGTTGTTGTTTTGTTTTGATTTTTTTCCAGACAGGGTTCCTGTGTAGCTTTGGTGAATGTCCTGGAAGTAGTTCTTGTAGACCAGGCTGGCCTTGAACTCACGGAGATCTGCCTGCCTCTCCCTCCCAAGTGCTGGGATTAAAGGTGTGCACCACAGCCACCCAGCTAGAATGCTTTACATTCATATACTTATGCTTTCTTTCATAAATTATAGACTTAAGATTAAATTTATTAATTTGTATTTCAACAACTTATAGGTGACAGCTTATCACATTGCATTAAACAATTGAATCTGAAGGAGAGTAAGGAAGGCTTCATGGGAAGATTTAGATGCATGAAAAGGAAGGATATATGCTCTAATATTAAAATAATAAAAAAGGGAAAACAAAAGAAAAATAAAGTAAAATGTTGCTGACTGACAGAAAGGTATTCCTGACAGAAGCCAATCTGAACTACACATACATTTTCCTTTTCAGCATAACATATTTTCTTCCTTCTCAGCCCTAAGACATCTTGTTTTCAAATCACTTCATGATGTTAGCATTTATATAAGCATCATTTTTTTTTCTCGAAAGGAACTAAATATGTCAAACTGGAGTTTCTCCCTCCTTGAAAATAAATTCTTCTCTCACACAACACTTTCCAACTACAGTTTTCCCTTTCTCAACTCTTCCTCCTCCCCCGTCCCACACAGCCAACCTCCCTTCTTCCCCAGATCGATTTCCCCTTTTGTTTCCTCTTCAGAAAAGAATAGGCCCCGAGGAGATGATAGCGAAAGAGTATAAACCACGATACAACAAGACAAGGCAAAACATCTCATAATAAAGATGGACAAGGCAACCCAATATGAGGAAACGAGTCTAAGGAGCAAACAAAATAATCAGAGATACAATCATTCCCACTGTTAGGATTCCCACAAGAACACCAAGCTAACAGAAATAACATATATCCAATGGCAGAACTCCCAGGCAGGAAGATCTCTGCAGCTTCAAGTTCATACTGGTCTACATATTGAGTTCCAGGACAACTAAGACTCAACAGAAATACCCTGCCTTGGGAAAATGAGAACAAATAGGAATTCATTCAAAAACATTTTATTAATTAGTAATTTATTTATTTTGTATATCTATGCGTATGGGCACATGTGTGTTAGGGTACACCTGTGGTCATTAGATGATAACTTGCAAAATCATCAGCCTTGGCAGGAAACACTAATTTAAGCATTGAGTCATCTCTCTGGCTGCTCCAACCTGTACTGTTAAATTAATTTATATTTTATTATGTATAATGATAGTGTTTGGCTAGTTTTATGTCAGCTTGACACAAGTTAGTGTTGTGCTAATGAAGGGAAACTCAACTTGAGAAAATACCTCTTTAAGAGCATTTTATTAATTAGTGATTGATGTGCAAGGGCCCAGCCCATTGTCGGTGTGCCCTCTCTAGACTCATAGTCATGAGGACTCTAAGAAATTAGACTGAGCAAGCAGTGATGAGCAAGCCAGTAAGCAGCACTCTTGTACAGCTTCTTCATTAGCTCATTCTTCCAGGTTCCTGTCCTGTTTGACTTTCTTCTATGATGAACAGTCATATAAAGGCATAAGCCAAGGACATGCCCAGAAGAATAGCCTGCACTGCCATCTGGGGCCATTGTGATATCCTGGCCTAGGCTATTGCGAAGGACCATCCCTGGGTCTGTGGTCATACCACATATGGGATCTCTGTTCATGTCCCTGGTTCATGTTGCCGCCAAAGGCCACATGAATGCCCATGGTCTGTGCTGCAGCCTGTGACCACGTTTGTGTCTAAGAGCTGTGCAATTAGCATCTGAGTTGATATCCATAGCTCCTGCTACCACTGAGGACTCTGCAGAAGTCCAGGGTCTGATAAGCCACTCGAGACCATCTCAGTGTCCAAGGACCATGCTGCTGCCAGGATCATAATGATCTTGGTGCTGTATTGACACTAGTGCTATGGTGACATTGGAGCCCAAGCTGCTGCTGCAGGCCATGTCTAGGTCTGTGGTCCTACTGCAGCAGAGCTTTGTGATGATGTCCATGGCCCATGTTAACACAGGGTCATTGGAATCACGTTGTGCTGAGCCAGCTGACCTTTCTCTGGTGTGGAATAGCTCGCCTTGCACCTCTTTGGATACTGCAACTGGAGAGCTAGTCTCACCCCAACACTCAGGAAAGATGGCTCCACCTCTCACCACAGGTGTGTACCACACTTGGGCAGCACACTAGGGCTGACACTGTCGTCCTGGTTGCAGATAAGCTGATCCTGAGTGCAGGAGAGCTGACGCCAACTGCCACCTGCCATGTGCTGACATGAGAGAGAGAAAGATGCCCTCCCTACCTTCACCCACTGCCACCTGCAGCAGGTGACAGAACTGGCTCTCATGTCATAAGAGTGAAAGAACTAGCCCTGCCTTTCATTGGCTGAAGCACACAGAGTGGGCTCTTCACCTCCTCTGGACAGCACATTAGAGCTAACAATGACCCTGTTGTCAGGGTTAGAGGTGAGCTAGCTCTAAGGGCATGAGAACAAGAGTGCTGACCCCACCTCACCTGTCATATGTACCCTACAGGAATCAGGAGGGGGCCCTGCACCTTGCCTTGAGGCAAAATGGGTAGAGCTGGCCTTAGCCATGTAAATGTGGGTGACCCAGATGTGAGGACCTGAGAACAGGAAAATGGCCCTGCTCCTTGATGCAGGGTGCATCGGGTGAGCTAGCCGAGTCAGTGCTGGGAGAGCTCCCCAGGATAGTGGTAATGAGGGAAAGCTGGAGGACTTTCAAGGCCCGGCATTGACAAAAATACCTCTTGTCAGGGTAGGGGCATGGGAATTTAGAAATTAGTAAAGAATATGAAGATGCATGAACAATAATTAGACAGAAACAATAGACTAGTACCTGGAGAACATTCCAGTGAATACTGAAAATTGCCTATGTTCATTTTTCCATAACAGTTATACCCAATGTAAAGAGGGAGAGAATGTAACAAACAGACTTTATTAACATGATACAAAGGATAACTCAGTCAACCATTTTAATACTCTGAGACATCAAATCATTCTGTTGCTTAGGCAGTGGAGCTGCCCAGAACCATATATCCCAAAGGTAGCCACTCACTCCCAAGGTGACCTCATAGTTAACAAAAGTAGAAGCAGAAGTACATTTACATATCCTGACCACCTGTCAGGATGGCATGGACTTATTTGTATGAGCTATTTTAATGTCAAAAGAATCGAGTAATTATATCCTGAGTTGGGACATGCAATTATGCTTATCAGTCACTTAGAGCAACCTCCAGCTCTCTGACCATCAGACAAGGTAGAAATAGGCTCCCATTTTAGGGACTCCTCAAGAGAGGCCCCAGTGAGAGCCCATTATTTGTAGCTTAACAGAAACCAGAGGCCTTGAGTCAGACCAATGACTCAGTGACTTGTGGTAATGAAAACTTGTAAGTAAAAGTGAATGGACTAAATACCAAACTGTGATTCACTATACTGAAGCTTCCACAAGATCTCTCTCTCTCTCTCTCTCTCTCTCTCTCTCTCTCTCTCTCTCTCTCTCTCTCTTTCTCTCGTTTGTTGGTTTGAGCTTTGGTTTCTCTTTTAAATTAGGTTTTCTTTGTGGGGCAGGGATGGTTGTAAGGGCAGAGAGTAGATATGAAGGGAAATAAGTGACTCAAAATGTCTGATGTGAAATCCACAAAGAATCAATAGAAGTACAAAAGAAGGAATAGAAAGAGGAGGAGGAGGAGGAGGAGGAAAAGGAGGAGAAGAAGAAGAAGAAGAAAAAGAAGAAGAAGAAGAAGAAGAAGAAGAAGAAGAAGAAGAAGAAGAAGAAGAAGAAGAAGAAGAAGAAGAAGAAGAAGAAGAAGAAGAAGAAGATAATGATCATGGTATCATAGTGTTTCATCAGAGAGAGGATAAACCTGCCTAGGATACAGATTTGCTAAAACCTTTAATAAGCCTAGAATTTTGTTTCTGCCTCTTTCTGCTTCTAAGAAATAAGTTCTCTGCATTAATATTTGGGGAATTTGTTGCTTTTCAGAACATGACAATTTTTTCAAAGTGCCTCTTATTTATAAGAGGAGATTTGCAGGCAAAATTGTAAGTACAGAAGTCAAGGCTACACAGTGTACAATGAGGCAGTTGGGATGCTTCCAAAAATAACTTCTTTCTGTCACATGGTCATCTCTGATCTGACAAAATCCCAAATCCACATTCTGATACTGGATTTTCTGTGGCTGGAACTTTGTTGATAAGAGAATAGGTCCCCCTTGACTCTGGCAACCTAAGCTAGCTTTCTGATTGAGTAGTTTGCTGGTTATTTTTCAAATAAAGGTATCACAAGTAGTCAAGAGATATTATTTGGTCAGTGCAAAAAATCTCTTCTGATTATAAAATAGTACATAATTATAATAGATGATTTTTTAAAATTTATATGAATAAGCTATTTCTGGAGCATTTGCACAAACACCAAATTTTGTGAATTCTTCTGCCTCAAAAGAAAGGTAAAAATTTAAAAATAAGAAAGAAAGTTCAAAGTTTTTAAGGGGCAATGGGTCCAGATGGGAGGGTAGGGTAGAAAGAACTGGGAGCAGCAAAGTGAAGGAAATGTCATCTGGATATGTTGCATGGAAAAGAATTTATTTTCAACAAAAGGAGGAAGAGGAAAAGTGGTGTGGGAGGCCCTTCTGTCTATGTGTTGCTTTTATTGGTTGATGAATAAAGAACTGCTTTGAGCCTATGACAAGGGCAGAACAGAGCTAGGTGGGAAAGCTAGGCTGTATGCTGGGAGAAGGAACACAGAGTCAGAGAGAAGTGATGGAGCCACCTGAGACAGATACTGACAACTTTAGCCCGTAAGCCACTGTCACGTGGCCATACACAGATTGATAGAAATGCGTTAAATTCAAATGTAAGAGTTAGTAATAAGAAGCTAGAGCTAATGGGCCAAGCAATGATTTAATTAATAGAGTCTCTGTGTCATTATTTCAGGGCTGAGCAGCCAGGAATGACCAAGTGGCCAAGTGGCCTCTGTCCATGCTACAGAAAAGGAGTTGAAGGAACTCTAGTCAGCCCAAGCAAGGCAAACATGGCTCTGGTGGCCTTTCCCTTCTATCCCATTCCCTCTGCCTTGGTAAAGGAGATACATCCCTAAAACTAGCCCCCAAGGTCTACTCCCTTATTTTGCCACTTCCTCCTCTTGATGCCGATCATCAAAGTCCAGCTACCAAAGTGTTGATGTGCAGCAATTAAAAGTTCCCTTGATTTATAAAATTAAAATTACCAATCAAAATCAAACAAGTTGTGCTAACACAGGGTTTCTCATTTCTCCTTTATAAACTGCTGTTTACCTATTAGTCACATCTTTCTCTTCTCTATCTAGAGGCAGCCCTTTGCTTCCCAGGACAAATATCCCCATCCCCTTGTTCCCTTCTCCTTTTTCCTCACCATTTATCTCTTGTCTTTGTCTTCTTTACACTGCTGTTTGTGCTGAAAACTTGGACTTTGGGTGTCGAGAACCATTATTACTTCCTCCAGAAGGAAAAAAAAAATAATTAAGTTCTAGTATAAAAGGAAGAGAAGTAAATCCCTGAAAGGGAACATATTGTGTCCCTTATGTTGAAGTTTATGTTGAATTTTATTTTACAAAAAATTTCATTTCCAAATTTGCAGTTGAATTAACAGTATTTTTGCTTGTTTACTGAATTTCACATAATGTATTGGTTTTCTTATTCAATTTTTCTTTTAGGTATTTGTATTTTCCTTGTATTCATTTAGGAGTTTGTGACCTGTTTGATTTTGTTAAATATATTAAAAATAATTCACTAGATTATTTGTGACTTTACCTCATTCACTCTGATTGGAATGCATTACTATAGAATTGATGGGTTTGTTGCCTTTATTTCTTATGTCTCTTGTATTGAGATTTGTGCTTCTGGGGTTATGTCCTTGATCAGATGTGGTTTTAATCAACTGTGTTCTTTCAGCTGCAGTATTTGAAATGTTTCAATGGAACTAGATTTTAGGTGAGTTCAGGGATCATTTCCTTTCTACCAGATTGGGGGTGTATCATAATGAATATACTCAGCACATCTGCTCAGAGAATCATTCCTCAACTCCAGCATCGCTCTGAGAGTACAGTGCTAACAGCAGAAGCAACCAAAACGGATGGATAAGCCCATGATGAAAACATGTACGAGACACTCAAAAACAATTACTGTTCAACTTGAATAATTTGGGGAATGTAGAGGAAAAATAAGAACATAATGTACATGGTGTATGCTGAGATAACAGCTTCTAAGTGTAGAAATGTAAAGAAAACATATGAAGTATGATCGGCAAAATAAGTAGATAAGCCAGCTTCAACTGAAGTAGAATTTCAGATGTGTGTGTGTGTTTGTCTGTGTGTGTGTGTGTGTGTGTGTGTGTGTGTGTGTGTGTGTGAGAGAGAGAGAGAGAGAGAGAGAGAGAGAGAGAGAGAGAGAGAGAGAGAGAAGAGCAAAGGTGATTGCATGGAAAGGGAAGAGAATGACCGAAATGATGTGATTGTATTGTAATTTTTTAAAGTTGAAAATAGTTGAAAAAGTGCTAAAAGTAAAACGAAGTAAAAAGCAGTCAACAATCTCAACAATATAAAAGCAAAGTCAATACCAAGACAGAAATGCATTCGTGTTACTGAAATCAATGAGGTAACTCAGAAGTCTGAGGCAGAGAAACTGGCAGCTTCAGATCAGCATGTGTTCCATGAGAAAGTCTAGTCAAAGCAGACAAGAACAAAACCAAATACAAAACTACCAGCAAATCGAAAACAGGAAAATGAGAGCATCACACTTTAGATTATCTGTACTGAAATAGATATTAAATAACATAAAGAAGAGCATAGACGGTGGTACATAGGTCCTGTGGTCCCTCACATGGACACAAGCAGGGTCTACCTCTTTGTAGTTTCCGGCATGAGACTGGAGAACGAGCCTACTCCTATGCAGTCCCTGGTGTGGAGATATCCTCAGAATGAACTCTGTATAGTTCCCTGGAGTCTAAATCTCAGATGGAAGTTTTATCCTGGAGAAAGCTCTCCATGTTCTGACACATTATCCCCTTTACGTGACAATATTCTGTAGGACAATTCTCGGTGTCTAGTCCCTCAATTCTTGTCCTGGGTTCTCAGATAGAACATGCCGAGAAGGAAGGTTGTGTCAAGTGCTTTCGAGACCCTAATACCGAATGAGTCTTTTGAAAAATGACTTCTTGCCACTGATCAAGTCTGCTCTGTGAAGAGTTTACTGGCGCCTATGTAGGACCTAGACGCCAGGACGCTGTCTGGTTGGATTCCAGATTTACCCAGTGAGTGACATGTCAAAGGTCTTTGGAGTTTAGGTTAATGCTAATGCATTAAATGGGGATAATCATTTGCGTTGCATTTGGACCATTTTCCAGATCTATGACTATTAAAACAACATTCTTTAGGTTTAGATCATATGCCATCCCCCCACAGTCAGGGAACACTTTTCTTATAAGAGAGATTTTATTCTCGCTCTTTCTGTGCATTCATTTTCTATTGATGTATAACAAATTGCCACAAACTCAGCAGCTCTAGCAGCAATTTATTCTGTTTCTGTGAACTCGGTCTTAGCCTGCTGTGTGCCCCTCTTTGTTCAGTCTTAAGAAGACTAGGAAGGTGTCAGTAGCGTCTGTAAGTTGGTCTGAGGCTAGAGTCAATTCTAGGTTGTTAACGGGAGAGAAATCCTCCACTCCAAACTCCATCTTTCATTTCTTTTTTTTCCTGGTTTATTTTTTTTTATTTAAAAATTTCCATCTCCTCCCTTCCTCCTCCCCCTTCCCTCCCCTCCCCTCCATACCCCCCTCCCTCCCTCTCCAGGCCAAGGAGCCATCAGCGTTCCCTACTCTATGTTAAGACCAAGGTCCTCCCAACTCCCCCCAGGTTCAGGAAGGTGATCAACCAAGCTGACAAGGCTCCCACAGAGCCCGTCCATGCAGAAGAATCAAAGCCCAGCGCCATTGTCCTTGGTTTCTCAGTCAGCCCCCACCGTCGGCCACATTCAGAGAGTCCGGTTTGGTCGCATGTTCCATCAGTCCCATTCCAACTGGAGTTGGTGATCTCCCGTTAGTTCTGTCCCACCGTCTCCATGGGTGATCACACCCCTCATGGTCCTGACTTTCTTTCTCATGTTCTCCCTCCTTCTGCTCCTCATCAGGACCTTGGGAGCTCAGTCCGGTGCTCCAATGTGGGGCTCAGTCATTTTCTTCATCCATCGCCAGGTGGAGGTTCTTCTTATTATCTTCTCAAGGATCCCGCATTTCTTGCCAGCGAGCATCGTTCATTGGCAGTTTCTGCCATTGTAGCATGGTCTTCCAAGGCTAATAGATGAGTTTTTCACTCCAGTACACAACTGCACATATTGAAGCATGAATAAATATTGAATGCCATGGAAAAGATTAGAAGGCTCTGGTAGGGTGTCAAGTGTTGCATGATTTGAAAATCACATTTCATTTCTAAACACAATCTTTAGGAGGTGTTTTAAAAAGTTTTAGTAATACCTGTTTCTGTTCAAACAAGGGGCAGTTGAGAGCTCAGCACTAGACAGGACATTGATATTACCTCCTAGTCAAATGGAACGCTGTAGAGGAGGGGTCAGATGTATATTAGAATCACATGAAAGAATGACTTTAAGATGCTGTCACCTGGGCACGAAGTAATCATTGAAATATTGAATTCACAGAAGTCTTAATTTCCTGCACTAGGTCTGCTAAAGACTGTGCCTCTCAACTGTCAGTCACAGATACAAACACGGTGCATGGGGACTACCCATCCATGCTGAAATGCTGGTTACTGATGTATTCCTGGTGACTCGGGGGGGGGGGGGGGCGGGGGGCTTCTTTTCAGAAAATTATCCTCAAACCAGTCATCCCTCTCCAATGATGATCTTCAAAATCAAGGTCGCTGGGATGGCAAAATAGGACAAAGAGACATGAAGATAAGAAATGGGTTTTCTTAGAGGGCAGTGTTGAAAGGGATAAGGAGAAACTTAGAGAAGTTAGTATGGTAAGAGTAATTAGAATGATATATATGATGTAGGCATATTATATATATATATATATATATATATATATATATATATGAAACCCTGTATATGTAGAAGTGCCAAAGAAAAATTCAATATAATACTAAGGAGAAGATAAAAATATGGCAAATTTTTCAGTTTTAAAACCATTCTTTGGAGTCCATATTTCATAAGGTAATTGCTACAACGTATGTATTTCATATATATCAGGATACCAAAGAAACCTTATCCCTTTTCTCATTTAATTCCAACTTTCTAACCATAATAGTCACTTAATAGTTTCAGTTTTACTATATTTATAAAATTTCACGGCAAAAGCACAAATCTGAAAGACATGCATTATTTAAAAGATAATAAAACTTTCACATTTCCCTCTGACAGCCTGTGTCAAGTATTTTTGATACTCAGCTTGCTAATTTAAATTCCTGCCCACAGATTCCTTTATTAGCTAGTCCTTTGTCTAGTACTTAAGAAGTATGACTTTCAGCTTTGCTGAGCAGATTGTTTCTAAGGTATGGCATTTCAGGTCTCCTAATGATCAGTGTTGAAAACCAGGAAAAACACCTGTCTGAGGTCAGCTGAAGACGGAGATAGAGCACACCTGCCCTTTTCAATTGCAGGACACATTTCAGACCACCTCAAACGCACATTGATTCATCTCTGTCCGTCCTCTGCCTTCTAATTGGTGTACCTCTTTTCTGGTTTCCCTAATCTTATAACCACCAGGCTTTTTAAAAAAAAAAAAAATAGGGACAGTATAAAAGTTTCAACTCATGAGCACTGATGTAGAACAATGTGAATGTCAAAAATGTCAATCTTGAGATTTGAAAATTGCTGTCCAAACTGTTGTGACTCTCACAACCTGCCACTTTCCCCACCAACACCAGAATTGAAATACAAGGAGCCACGGTTATGTTCCTGCATGCGCTTGATGTCTCTCTAAACATAAAGGAAAGTGGCTCGTTTTGTATTCAGTGAAGGACTTGTTTTTTGATAAAGTAAAAAATCGTCTAAATCGTCCTCTTTCTAAAGTGTCGCCAAGGTCTCTGATGCTAATTATTGCTCCATCATTGTCAGGCTTTTATTTCAGGTGAGTCACATCTCGGGATTGCTGCTCAGAGCTGCATTTCCCTGATCCAGCCCTCTGTTCACCTTATATCTATTCACTCTACAAGAAAAATGTTAACTTGAAAACTCAAAGTGAAAGCTGTGCTTAGGGGCTGGCGAGATGGCTTAGAGGTTAAGAGCATTGCCTGCTCTTCCAAAGGTCCTGAGTTCAATTCCCAGCAACCACATGATGGCTCACAATCATCTGTAGTGGGGTCTGGTGCCCTCTTTGGGCGTCTTCTGCAGGCATACACACAGACAGAATATTGTATACATAATAAATAAATAAAATAAAAAGAAAAGCTGTGCTTAATAAAAAATTATCAAGCTATATATTATTTATGGAATCAAATTTTTCGGTATTCTCATGGTAATTGTCCCTGAAAAATCAATAAATATAGAAATTGAAAACAATTACCTGTTATAGACATTGAACTAAAACTTTAAAAGCATGCTAAGCACTAACATTTACAGCAAATTAAGTGGCATTCAATAATAGTTTGTGAATTTTTACATAAAATTAATGGGGTTATACTCCTTTTAAATGAAAGATATCCGTGACTTGTCAAATGAATACCTCATGTTTATTACTTGGAATCAAAATGCAAATACATATGTTTCATTGTACTATTTAAATAACTTTGTCCTTAAGATGTCAGATATACACATATACAAACACACACAGACTGTAGGAAGGACGCAATTCCAGTTCATAGATTTTATTTTTGATACTTCTGCATTAGCCGGCAAGAAGAAAGCTCATTGAAGATATAGCAGAGCATGAACAGAGCGCTTGAAAGGATCACATACTGATTTTGGTCACGTTTGGGAGAAAAATATGTTTTCAAACTTTCAACAGACTGCTCTGCTAACCCGAGAGAAGCATGTGAGCAGAATAAGAATGTGATTACCAATTCTCATTTGTTTGAATTCTTTGGCTTTATTCTTTATATGGTAGGTTTCTAACATGTTTTGTTTGCACGCCAATGTTGTATTCCCTCACAGCTATGCAAGCAGAAGGAATCCTAGGCTGTTCCTTTGGCAACCACAACTACTCGCTGGGGAATGTACTTTTGAAATTTTTGCTACAAATCTGTCTTTTTAGGATCTTGTTAAAATTTTTAAATTTCTTTGATTAAGTACTAAAAGTTGGTCTTGAGAGATGGTACATTGTATGAAAACATTTACTGGGAAATAAATAGAACCTGAGTTCGAATCCCTATAACCGACTAACACAGGGCACAGATCTGTCTTCATCACTGGGGAGTAGAAACATGCTGATCCAGGAGCTAGCTAGCCATCTACCCGAGATGAAGCAGCAAGCCTCGGTCTTAGCAAAAGACACTGTCTTCAAATATAAAGTGGAGAGTGATGGAGGAAGACATCAGGTGTCCTCTTCCTGGCTTCTGACTGTGAACTGTATGCATAATGTGTGTAATATAACTAGATCACACTCACACACACACATACACAGCTGTACCACTGCATGTTATAAGTGGTCAATATGGTTTTTCTTTTATGGGAGGGGGGGTCACAGGTAGTATATTGTCTTGAGACTCAGGAGAAAATTTCAGTGCCCGCTGAGATGGTTCAGCAGTTAAAATCATTTGTTACTCTTCTAGAGTACCCAGTTTTAATTCTGAGGGTGCCCATAGAAACTAACAACAGTCTACAACTACAGTTCCAAAGGATTCAGCATCCTCTTCTGGATCCCACAAACAATATGTATGTGACTTTCATATGTACAAGCAGGCAAGGCATCGATACACATACAATAAAAAATACATATTTAAAGGGCCTTTGGACTTTTGAACAGTGTTTTGACTATTGATGATTATGTGGATCTTTGAAATTAGACTAAATACGATCTACATCATTACACTCACACAAGCTTATTGAGAACAATGAAGAATGCTAACGTTTGAATGAAAAATGTCCTGCATAGGCTCACCTATGCTCCCAGTTGGTTAAACTTTTAGGAAAGCTTAAGAATTGTGTTCCATCAGGACCAGTAAACCACAATAAATGCCATCTTGCCTATGTTGTTTTCTGGCAGATTATTTTATCGTAGCAGCAAAAAAGTTACTAATATAATATCACATCTTAAATTTTAGACTTTGGATCAACAAGCATTTACCATTTCTCCAAAGGACATCTAGGCATTGAGAATCATTTCTCATCCCATGCTACTATGTCCGTTATTATTGTCATTGTTTAATCTGGTTTGTGCAGTCATTTCTAGGAGATTTCAAAGCAGACTTACAGACACTCTTGCCCTTATAACCATTTTGTTCCCTTTTCTGAATTGTGCCCTCAGTCATAGATGCAGGAGCTATGATATGGATGTGTCTGTAGAGACTGAGATTACCATGAATTATTGATCTCTTTGTTGTGTCCAGTTGTGTTTAATTTGCTGTAAAGAGAGGCTACTTTGATAGGAGTTGCTATACTTTTCTGTGGGCATTAGGTTTGGATTCAGAACGTAGTAAGAAATTATGCTAATCTAGCAACATGGCTATAGTAGATTTGAAGATCCATGATCTCACTACCCCCAAGAAGCTGGCTAGGTTTCCAGTAGCAGGCAAGATGTCCTTCCTGTTGAGGGGGTTTAGGTGCAATTAGAGAGTTGTTGATCACTGCTGATAAATGAGTGCTAGTTCTTTCATCTTTATTCATATTTTGCCATGTTAGTCATTGTCGTGGTTCATAAATGTTGCAGCTAGATTTACTCTCTTGGTAGCTTGTTGTATTTTCTGATAACATGAAATATAGGAAAGAGACTTTTAGGTCAGATCCAGCTTGGCTCATGCTAGTCCTGCATCCTAACTATCTTCAAAATTACCAGCCCATCCCCAGGCCCTGAGATGCAACAGGAGACTACATAGATAATACACATTACTCTAGGGTTCACTTGGACTACCTACACCAAATATTCTAAAGGAGATATTTTATTCAAGGTACTGAGGGTTTGCTTAGTTTATGGTTGTTTTAGGGAACATTGTTAGTCCAAGTAGTTTAACTTCTTTTAAGACTGTGTGTGTGTGTGTGTGTGTGTGTGTTTTATTTTCCCTTAATCATCCTTCTCCACCTGTATTGACTTCCATTCCTTCTACCTATTTATAACTTCCTCCACATTATTTTATTTACCATTTCATATCACCTGTATTTTGATATTCTCCTCTTAGGGTCATCATTCACCAGCCCATTTTTGTAGCTTTTCACCAGCTTATGAACCCTTCTAAATTTTTACATATTATTTTCACATTTTTTCTACCCCCAATTTTTTTCATAATAATAATGTCTTAATTTACAGAGATTTATATTCATTTTCAGTTTAAAAATTCTTTATTTATTTAATGTCTGGGGGATAGTTGGATAGGTACAGGAGTGTATGTGATTATACACATTCACAGCCTGCATGTTAATATCAGAGAATAACTTATGATAGTTGGTTCTCATCTTCCCCCTTGTAGGTTCTAGAGATCAAACTCAGGTCATCTAGGTTAGAGGCAAGAGTCCTTATATACACAGCAGCTGTAATACACTTCTATACTTTTAACTAAAAGGGTGTTTGCTTAAAATACGTTGATCAATTTTAGAGTAATAACACATGACCAGGTTACCTGCACAGCTGCCCAGAAGCAATGGCCCACCTAAATTGTTCAGGAAGATTATCCTTGGATCCATATGATTGTTTCTTGTTCATTCTTCCCATAATGCATACTTCCAAGAGTTCCTGAGTTTTAATTAAAGCAAATATAATTCTGCGTTGGATTGTTTGTAGCAAATATTCTTCCAACTTTAAACATTTTTATTAAATCATTTATTTATTGTTTTAATTTGTGTGCATTTGTGTATGCACGCTATGGTGTGAATGGAGGTCAGAGAACAGTTTGTGTATATTCTTTTTTTTCATCTTGTAAGTCTCAGCGATTATTCTCAGGACATGATATTTAGTTGCAAGATTATTTATCTGCTAATCCATTGTACAGTTCCCTTTCAGGATTCTATTGACAGTTTCTGCTGGAGGCCTTGCTCTGAATGAATTTGTTCGGCTGAGACTGATCTCTAGAGTTAGCATCATGAAGAAATTTTGACCACCTGTTGGCATCCAACCAAGTGCCTCTGGATACCTTGAACTGTCTTTTTTATATACAATTTCAATGCTTTGCATGAATAATTTTACATTTACAGCTTTTATTTCCTAAGTTTCTAATAATGCTTATAATAACTACCGGTTTGTTCCTTGTTTCTTTCCCCTGCTGTCTTCCCAATATCCCACAAGTAGCTATTGCCTTTTTGATCTATATCTCTATTGTTAGAAACAAGCAGTTTTACAAGCTTCAAAGAAACTTTTCTAACTAGGCACACCTACAGGTGGATCAGTGTACCCAACAGTCAGCCCAGACATGTTACAACGTCATGCAAAGGGAGAGACAATTTTGTCTTTTGTGGTTAATATTTATATCTAGTAGAATCTGGACTCTCAAAATCAACTCACCAGTCAAAGTTAGATCATCCATTCTTCATTTAAAGTACTCTTCTCTTGGGGGATACCTGGTTTTTCTATTTATCCTATAGGCAACACAACTTGCAAACTTACTCTTAATAGTTGGCAATGCTTGTCCTTTGTCCTTTTGTCCATTTTCCTTAACATCTTGGGGTATTGGCACCATCATTGGAAATGAGGGAGCTGGGTTCCTATGATTCTGCTTCATTCCCTGTCCCTTGAATGTTCCCATTAACTCCTGGTACCATCTATTTTATAGCATCTTTTAAAAACTCTTATGGTTTAAACCATTCTTTCCAGAACAGTTATGCAAACATGCAATATTAAACTTCATGATCTTTTATGACTCTTTCAGTCCAGCAGTATGAATAGAATCATGAAAACAAGTAGAACATATAGCACACACCCTCCTGGGGTCATGCCCAGAATCATGCTATGATTTGTCTACACATTCTTGCCAAGTAGGTTAGAGTCTTTAGGATCTTATCACAAGGTGAACCTCAGGCTATTTTGAAGCCTCAGTCACCAAAGAACTCACATAGTTCCTGCCAACTTTATATATTCTTAATCATATTTTCATACCTAACTCAGCTATAGCAAACTTATAAGGCATCTTTTGCATACTAATATATAAGATAGAATTTATCATTTCTATTTACATAACCCCACCAAACATAATGCATACTAAAAAACAGAACCTGCATTTTATAAATGTTTTTATAAGTATCTTCTTAGTTCAACACTCTAATCAAGAAGAGAACTAATATTGTTTTTTCCTCATTTTTTTATTAAAGATTTCCATCTCCTCCCCCTTCCCTCCCCTCCCTTCCACCCGTACCCCACTCCCTCCCTCTCCAGGCCAAAGAGCCATCAGGGTTCCCTTCACTATGTTAAGTCCAAGGTCACATAGTTATCCTCCTGGATATTGGAAGTAGACAAGATTGCCGGACAAAAAATGGAACTTGGGGGTGGGGTGGGATGGGGAGATGGGGGAATGGGGAGAGAAAAGTGTGAAGTGGAGGATGGGGAGAGCTTGGGGGAATAGGATGGTTGGGATATAGGAAGGGTGGATATGGGAACAAGGAATTATTTATCTTAATTAAGGGAGCCATCTTGGGTTGGCAGAGACTTGACTCTAGAGGGGTTCCCAGGTGCCCAGGAAGATGCCCCCAGCTAGTTCCTTGGGCAGCTGAGGAGAGGAAGCCAGAAATGTCCAGATCCTATTGCCATACTCATGAATATCTTGCATATCACCATAGAACCTTCACCTGGCGTTGGATGGAGAAATTGACAGAGCCCCACATTGGAACACCAGACTGAGCTCTCAAGGTCCTGATGAGGAGCAAAGGAGGGAGATCATGAGCAAGGAAGTCAGGACCTTGAGGGGTGCGTTCACCCATTGAGACGGTGGGACAGAACTAATGGGAGACCACCAAGTCCAGTTGGAATGGGACTGATGGAACAGGCGACCAAACCGAACTCTCTGAATGTGGAGAACTAATATTGTATTCTCAATACCTAGCATCAGTTTTATGTCCAAAATCAGGTTCAATAACTGCTTTGGGTAGTAGTTTTTAAGAATGTATATAGAAATAATTATTTTTTCTCTTTTATTAAAAGTTATCAAATACACTTCTTGGTAAATATCTATTCTGTAAAACCCTAAGTATACTTCTTAAATTAAAAATAGTTTTACAGTTTGACATGAAACTTGTTATCAATTCTATAGCTATAAATAAGATTCTATTGACAAATAATTTCTCAAGTACCTATTATAAGTTTTATTGTGTGCTATATGATAGAACTACAGAAATAATCTTTATAGCATAAGTCCAAAAACTTTAATTAAAAAAGCACATGTTTCCGGCTGCATCCACTATTCTGAACTTGAGATAAAATCTAGGGCAAGTCCTACAATTTATGCAGGCCTGCTTAGAGGACAGAAATCCCTGCTGTCACTTCTGCTCACTGGCATAATCTCTTTTGAAGAGTGAAGTCTACAGACCTTTTTTGAAGGCAATAATTTCCTCTAATTCTACTTTGTCAGCACTAGGAAAAGAAGGTCACAGTTTACTACTTTGTTATTTTTTTCAGAGAACATTTTCTTTTCCTAATAACCAGTCATCCTTTGAAGTTTACTTAAATAATAGAGAAAGGTTAAAAGGCATGAAAATTTCTATTAGAGTAGTACAGATTCAAACTCACATTGATTGCCTTCAGCCACTTCCCCCTTCAGAGTGGCCGTGGGACCATTTGAGGCTTCCCACAATGGCAGACATTATTTCATTAGTGCAGGCTATAGCAGGTAGAACACTCTATGTACTATACATACTCTGGCTCATTACTGAGTACTTCTACTGTATACAAGACTCTGACTCATTTCCCCAAGTCCTGCTAATCATGGCACACACTAACACTCAGAGCATCTCTATGCTAATCTGTAGTGTGTAAAAAAGGTTTTCAAGTCAAAGTCACTTAAGTCAGTTGCAAGTATTCATTTTTTTTTTCCTTTACGGCTTTATATGCCACTGGGAAACTCAGCTTGGAATCACAATCAGTAGAAACATTTTTACTAAGATGTGCACAGTTCTCTATCTGTGACAACACCAATTTTCTTCAAATTGTCTTTCACATTTCTGCACATTTAATAGGTCTTGAATAAAAATACAATGTATAAGAAGCATGAAATATGAATATTTCTCAGCAATAAAGAAAAGGGAAATTCTGAAATTGGCAGTTCAGTTGATGGACGTAGGAAAGAATTTTACCAAGTATAAATCACTCAGGTTAAAAAGACAAACATCTTACGTGCTCTCTAATATAGGTGTTCTATCTGAAATAGTCGTTTTACATGTTTAACTTGGAGTCAATGCAAAAGCCGATAATCTACTCATGGGCCATGGGGGTTGTATTAAGAAAGTGAGGATAATAGAATATAGGAAAAATGAAAGTAGAAATATTGAGTATAGAATAGCTTAGCAGGTAGTGGAGCAATGAGGATAGGGAACAGAGGGAATGGAGAAGTGTCTGACTAAAATGGAACATATGAAAGTTTTTACTTATTTATTTAAATGAATTATCTTATTACCTTATGAAATTAAAGGCACACCTTTAATCCTAGCACTCGGGAGGCAGAGGCAGGCAGATCTCAGTGAGTTTGAGGCCAGCCTGGACTATAGAGCAAGTTACACAACAGGCTCCAAAGCTATACAGAAACTCTGTCTCAAAAAACCAGCTCCGTATTATCCTAGCAATTCAAGAGAAATATGATAGAAGATTTGAAAGAATGGAGTACAACTCTGAGCACTAATGGTTTAAGCTGAGATAGAGCAGGATATAGGGCATTGGTCTTTTGCAAGGCTGAACAATATATGTCCTCCAGAAGACATAAATTATTAAAAGAAAATCTAGTGCCAGGAACAGGATATTTCTGTAAAAGTTATTAGTCTGGGAAGCCTAGGGGCAATGAAGTCAATGCAGGATATTTAATCAGATGGTAAGACTATAGATAAAAACACCACCTACTTTGGTTATAGGACATAGATACATCAATCTTAAATAACAAGGAATTGTACTCCGTAATGGTGTTTTTCATAGTGTGGGAGGTGCTATGCAGGCTGCTGAGTAAATAAAGATATCAGTGGTCTTACAAAGTCTGAGACCCTGCATACTACAATACTGACCTGCCAAGGAAGATTTTTCAATGCTAAAATCATCTGGGAGAAATCAACCACTCCTGATTGAACTGAAGAATGTACCACAAATGGGAATTCATGACTTTTGTATTGTAAATTTGGTCAAAAACATAACTAGGGAGGTCATTGACTATGGAGGAATCTAATGTTTTCCAATGCTCATGTTTTCAAACTGACTTCTAAATATTTGTGCTTATATCCATAGCTGTTGGCTGCTCCTGACTTTAGTCAGAGAAACTTTGTATTGCAGTGGGTAGTGGTTAACGCAGAGATGCATTATTTTTCAAAGCACTGAGCCCAAAAAGCAGTGAATGCTCAGTCATAGACAGTACATCTATATCAGCCATCACATCAAGGATCAGGGACCATCATGGAATAGTAAAAGAAAGACTGAAGGAGTCAGAAGATGGGGAGCAGTGCTACACAATGCTGCTCTCCTGACATAACATGACTACTGCACACATGAACACACATCTACTGTGGTACCTGCATAAGATGAACCCCTCTAAAATTCCCATCATTGATGGTACAGGGCATACAGGGACCTCATATTTAGCTAAGCAGCTACTGGCACTTGATGGCTACTAGGGAGAAAGTCTCTTTTCTTTGGTCATTTGCTTCTTTTTGTTCTAGAGCTTTCAGGTATGTTGTTAAGATGCTAGTATGAGATCTTGGTGATTTCTTTATGAAGGAACTTAATGCTGTGAACTTTCCTCTTAGCATGATTTTCATTGTGTCACAAAAATTTGGGTAGGTTGTGCATTCATTTTCATTGAATTCTAGGAAGTCTTTATTTTCTTTCTTTATTTCAATCTTCTTCAAATAGTCCTTCAGTGGAGATTTGTTCATTTTCCATGAGTTTGTAGGACATCTGTTTTTGTTGAAATCCAGTTTTAATAACAGATAATCTGATAGGATGCAGGGGTTAATTAAATTTTATTTTATATATTTGGACTTCTGTTGTGAGAGAGTACATGGTGAATTTTGGAAAATATTCCATGAGATGCTGAGAAAATAGTGTATTTTTGGTGTCTGGGTAAAATATTCTGTATCAGTTATGTCCATTTGGTTCATAATCTCTGTCAGTTCTAATATTTCTCTCTTTAGTTTTTCCTAGAAGACCTGCCCATTGATGAGAGTCGAGCATTGAAGCCTCCTACTCTCAATGTATGAGGGTCAATGAGTGATTTAAGCTTTAGTAGATTCCCACATCACTTTACATAAATAGATGCCCTTGCGTTTAGGGCATATATGTTAAGAATTGAAAGATCGTCTTGGTGGATCTTTTCTTTGATGAGTATAAGGATCAGTTCCTGTTTCTTTTTATTCATTTTGGCTTGACGTCTATTTCATTACATATTAGAATGACTACGCTGGCCTGTTTCTTAGTTTCATTTGCTTTGAAAATATTTTCCAACCCTTTATTGTGATGTAGTGTCTATTTTTGGTGGTCTCTTGTAAGCAGCAGAAAGATATTTGCATTCATCTTTTAGTCCTTATTGTTTTTATTGGAAATTGAATCCACTGACATTCAGTGAACAATGAGAGATATCAATGACCAATGATGGCTGATTCCTGTTATCTTGGTTGTGGAGGTAGTGGCAGTGTGTGTGTGTGTGTGTGTGTGTGTGTGTGTGTGTGTGTGTGTGTGTGTTCTTCTCTGGTGGGAGATTACTTATTTCCTATGTTTTCACAGGTGTAATTAACCGCTTTAGATTGGGGTTCTTCTATTGTATTATCTTGGGATGGATTTTTGGATAGATATTCTTTAAACTTGGTTTTATCATGAAATATTTTGTTTTCCCCATCTATAATGAGTGAAAGTTTTACTCAGTATAGTATTTTGAGATGACTTTTGTGGGCTCTGGGAGTCTGCAGGACATCCGTCCAGGCTCTTCTGAGTTTTAGAGTCTCTATGGATAAGTCAGGTGTAATTTTAACAGGTCTCCCTTCATGTATTAATTACTTGGCCATACCCCTTTGCAATTTGTTTTAATAGGATAGTTGGGCTCTGGTGAAAACATATTGTCCCAAATGTTCTTGACTGTGATCTTCCACCAGAGCCTAGGCATCTGGGTTTGGGATAATTATAGGTCTAAGGGCCAAACTCTGAGTTTAACTTAGCTGGATGTGTGCTTTTTACCTTTGTTTTCTGTTTCCTTCTCGTCTTCTGGCCAGAGTGGCCTGGGGTTCTGGGTGCCAGCATGACCTCAAGTGGAGCAAGAGAATTCTTTTGGAATTGTGGGCCAGGATATGGTTATAAGGAGAGGGGTGGCTTTTGGAAAAAGCCTAGGTGGGAACTGAGAGAGTGTTGGTCTGTGGTTGGGGGGCTTCTTTGGGATTCTGGGTGCTTACATTTCATCTGTTAAGGCAAGGGGCTGCCAACGGAGTTATTTTGGAGAATAATCTTAATTATGGATGTAACCATTGGGTTAATAAGTTATATTAATAGAGAAAATTTATTTTGTAATCTCTCAAAGGACAAAACTGAGAAATGATAGAAGGGGCAAGATGTTGGCAAAGATCACTCATTTGTTTCCCAACTGCCCAGACCCGAAATAACCACACAGAAACTGTATTAATTAAAATACTGCTTGACTATTAGTGTATGCATATTCCTGGTTAACTCTTATATATTAAATTAACCCATTTATATTAATTTTTGGATTACTATGCAGTTGTGGCCTGCTGGTAAGGTTCCATCTGCATCTAGCATTTCTCTTCTGTGGTGGCAACATGACACATCTCTCTGACTTCACCTACTCTCTCTCTTTATCTTTTCCAGCCTAGCTATATACTGTTACATCATTGTCCAAAAGCAACTTTGTTATTAATCATTGACAATAAACATATTTACAGAATACACAGGGGAATACCACAACACCTCCCTTTTTCTGTCTAAATAAAAAGGAAGGTTTTAACTTTAACATAGTAAAGTTACATATAACAAACAGGTATTAACTAACAATTACAATTACAATATTTATATCTTCATTATGTTTTATCATAACTAAGGAAGACTATGATTATAACTATAAGTTCTTCAACTCCATCAAAGACTCCAGAAATAAAATATTACCTAAGTTAACAGGAAGTTCATTGTAAGCAACTTCCAAAACTCTAGAATTGACAGAGACATCTCATTGCCTGGACAGTCACCCAAGTTCTCCTGTGTCCTTGGGGCATCCACCTTGAGCCTACAATCCCATAGATAATATCCAGCAGACTTTTCCATGAAGCAAGAAATTTCAAAGACAGTTCTGTCTATATTGGCACATTGTCAGTCACTTTCTTCTGTGCCATCCAGAATGTCTTACAGACTCTTTTATGAAGCAGGAGCCCTGAAGGACATTCTCACCTGTAAGCATGACAACAGTTATTTCTTTGAGGGTCCTGCATGTTCAGCTCCTCAAGCAACCCAGATAAGAGCAGTTTCTTGCCCAAATGGCTAACAAACTCTTCGATGCCCATCTTCCTCTTTTTTTTTTTTTTTTTTGTTTTTCGAGACAGGGTTTCCCTGTAGTTTCTAGAGCCTGTCCTGGAACTAGGTCTTGTAGACCAGGCTGGCCTCGAACTCAGAGATCCGCCTGCCTCTGCCTCCCGAGTGCTGGGATTAAAGGCATGCGCCACCACCGCCCGGCCCTATCTTCCTCTTGAAGTAATTAGTGCTGCCAGGAGCAGATGTGTCATGAAAATTCCTATGTTCTTAAACATTTTTAATCCCATATTCCGAAGATCTCTGAAAGATTTGAAGAATAACTGTCTAACTGAAATATATCTCTATATATCTAGATAACCTATCTGACTACAGCTTGACTATTATAGATTATGTATTAACCTATACTTCTTAAATATGTATTACATTTTAAATGAGCTGCACAAACACAATACCTTGATCAAGAGCAGAAATACATATTTAACAAAATTGACTTTAAATTTTTATCAATAAACCAAGATCTATACCAATGCAAATATGTATAGCATATCCCCCATTAAATGTAAAGAAACATTTACAAACAGTATTTTAGAATTTGGTACAGGTCTCTCTCTCTCTCTCTCTCTCTCTCTCTCTCTCTCTCTCTCTCTCTCTCTCTCTCTCTCTCCAAACTGCTTCCTGCTGTTTATTGGGCAAAGTAATTTTTTGAGAGTTGTTCAAGGCAACCTTTCAGGGGATTTTGGTCCATCAAACCACATTAGATTGGAATGAATCCACAGGTTCTCATCTCTGTGGAAACAAAAGAAAAACCAAAGTTCTGATGTCAAGATAGCTTTATAATATACATGCTGGTTTATCTTAGCAGCCCATACAATGAAATGTTTCTCTGTACTTAAAAATTTAATGAAAACAAATTAATATCCATAATCCAGACTCTCTTAGCATATTCCATCTTTATGTGACTCATTTTTTTACTTTTACTTTTTATATTTATTTTATTATCTTTACTCTGTCTCTTTAAAAACTTTTTTAAAAAATGGTTGACTTCTTTTCCAACTCTCTATAATCTTTTTCTTCTCTCTCCAAGCCTATGTCCATTTATCCAACACTGTGAACCATTTAGAGGTCTTTCATGTCTGAATCTGTCCAATTGTGTATTAGTAATTCTTTACTGTCCAGTAGATCTAAGCACCTCTTAAAAACGTAAGCTGTAGCATAGCTATGTCAAGTACAATCCTGCCTGCTTGCTCCTCCCAGTCCAATATGGCAGAGCTGTTAGTTGCCTCTGAGATCCATGATCTCAGTCCTAGTTTTACGCACACAGCAAGCCTATATTGTCATTAATCAAGTTGTAGCATGTTGCTCACAAACCCCTTTAAATGCTCAGCCTCCTAAAAAAGCCAGAAGTCAAGCTGTCAGCGCAGCCCAGAAAGCCAGCATGTCAAAGTTGAGGCATTTTTTTTAGCTACCACTGAACCAGGAAAACTTCTCTTAAAGGAATCATGCTTTGGATTGTTTCTAGCAAACCGAACCCACCCAAGAAAATACTGCTACCAAACCATGCTTAACTTTATTCTTTTGTGTCTAGGATTATTTTTTAAGCTTTCTCAGATTTTACTTGGATCTATTTAACCACGTTGGGCACCAATTTGTTGGAGGAAGGCTGCTTGTTGGTTCCCAGCTGCTCAGCCATGAAATAGTCACACAGAAACTATGTTATTTGAAACACTGCTTGGCCCATTAGCTCTAACTTCTTATTGGCTAACTCTTACATATTAATTTAACCCATTTCTAGTTATCTGTGTATCACTACATGGCTGTGGCTTATCAGGTAAAGTTCCTTCTGGCTCTGGCAGGGCTACATGGCTTCTATCTGACTCTGCCTCCTTTCTCCCAGCATTAAATTTAGTTTGCCCTGCATACTTAAGTTCTGCTGTATCAGCAAGCCAAGGAAGTTTCTTTATTCACCAATGGCATTCACAGCATATAGAGGGGAATCCCACATCAAACAATTAAAGATCTGTGAATAATGAATGATTATCATTGGGAAGATGACTCTGTCAACAAAATTTCAGAATTAATTTGAAATTACAAAGTAGATATATTTATTGAGTTGACTGAGAGAGGTAGATTTCTGGGTCTCTGACTTGTTAGATTAGCCTACTCTGCAAACTGTAGGTCAATAAGAGAGACTATTTCAAACAAAAAAAATGGTTTATTCCTGAAGAATGACATTTGAAGTTATCTTTTGATACATGTGCAAACACACACACACACAGCATTCAGGAAAATTATATCTCTATCCCACACTCAGCATGCTCTTGAGCCTTGGGAAACTTCTTCCTGAATAATATCAATATAAAATATTTTAACCTAGTGATTTGCAGAAAATAAATCCTGCCTAGGTGAAGGGCATGTCTATAATTGGTATCATCCACACTGCATATATCTTTCTGATAGTATCTAGTTTCTGAGACTGGGATTTCCAAGATTTTGGAAATACCAATTCTTGTACTTTGAAAACGAAACCTTTCTTTTCTGCTGAAAGCATACTGTGCTTTCTATTTCCAGTAGCTTGTGCTGACTGCACATCTGAGAAAAAATGAAATAGATTATAGAGAAAGGCTTTTTACCAATGCATAGCTGACCTTGCCAACCATTGAGGGAAATCCTCAGAAATAGAAACTGGAAAAGAAACTGAAAATAACTTAAGTGTGTCCTATCATTTTGGGGCCCTGAGGACATTTTCTGAGTTCAGTTACCCAAACAGTAAGTTTTGGTGTCTGTAAAAGGAAGAGGTGAGGAGGCTTTAGGCATATAAATGTGAGAAAAGAATACCAAAAATTTATCATTCAGCCACACAAAAAAGATTATAAAGTTTCATAGTGAGGAATGTGGATTTAAATAAAATCTCTTCCACAGTCGTTGCCAGACATCAATAATGCATATCAATTTCAGACACGAGTCACAGTAGACATTCAAAAGTAGATTAAAAATATAAAGGATTTACTGATTTTAAAAGTATTGTGAACTTCACACCTACAATATATTTTGAGTATTGAATTCCTGAATAGTTTATTAGGCTAAAGACCAATTTACACCAAATAAATATTTTAAAGCATTTTAATGTACATAGAAGAGATAAATGGTTTCTGGAAAGAGATGCATTTGTGTCCTTTCAAATTTATTAAATGTTATGAGGATAAATAGAGACTTGGAAGCTAAAAAAGGATTGTTGTTCATGAAAGAGGGAAATTAAAGAAAACTTCAAAGTTCATAAGCATTTAGAGCATTTTACAAATCAACAAAATATCCAAGAATACTTATGTATATCATCATAATAGAAAGTAAATATTTACCCATGATTCTTTGTTCAAAAAAGCGATAGCAATTTACAAATACAAAGCTACTCATAAATATGACATCAAAGACTATGCAATACCCCTGGAAAGATACTTATTTGTATATTATTACTTATTTAATAAATTGAAAAAAACAAACAAAGAAGAGCTACAAATTTGCCAGATTTCTTTTGTTTGATATAACAGTAAGATAGACAAAATGTAAAAGCACAAAAGGTAGAATTAAAGTCAGTTCTAAAAAATTGTATTCTAAGTAGAGAAAAGCAATAGAGGTCAAATTACCACAAATATTTTAAAATTATTTACAATCATACATTGTGTATAAGATCATACTATCTAGAGTAAATTTTGTATCAAATAAGCAATAAGTTAAAGTAAAGTCAAATAGATCAATTGCTATGTAATTGTTTTAATTAGTTGGTAAAAAGTATACCTTATATCATGAACTACACAAACAATTATTAAAAGTTATTTAAAATTGGGTCTACAAAGTAACAATTAGTTCATTTAATAAGTAACAGAGAGATCCTCAATGATATTATATGATTAATTAATATTTTATGTTATTAAAAACTTAGTAGTCCAGACTGAACCCCTTTCTTTGGCTCCACACCAGGTCCCATAGTCATGGGATCTTTAGTGCAAGACACTGTGGTCCTAGGGACCCCAGGTAGGATACCTACCCCTACCCACTAACATTCCTTAAAACCTGCTAAATGACCCCAGAATGTAACCTTCCCTGGCCTCCATACTAAGGCTTACAGCCCCAATAGCTTTATCGGAAGCCATACCTGTCCGCGGGACCCGAAGTAAGACACCATTCTCATGCTCCACACACTCAATCCCTTTCAGCCTGAATAACAACCATAAACTGTACCTTCCTCCAGGTACATATCTTAGTCTATAATTTCAAAGAAGACTTTAGCCCTATTGGAGCCTAGGCCAGATCTAGGGACTTAAAGACTATTATACCTTAGAGGAACCACCCTCCTGGACCTGAAGACTTTCTAGTCACTTGAATCCTTGACCACTTAGGCAAAAAGAACAAAGAGGAAAGAGAAACCAAGGGGGGAAACACACATCCAACAAAGACAAATGTAGGGCTCAATACCTAAACTTATAATTATCCCAAATTCAAATGCCCAAACATGAGTGTAAGAATACAATCAATTACAGAAAGCACAATATGGTACCACCAAGCCAAGCTATCCAATAACATAAATAACTGAGCAATCAAATGAAAGCAAAGCACAAGGAAACAACATTAAAATAACTTTATGAAATGATATATATCCTTCAAGAAGAAATAAAAAAAATCCTTTAAAAATCAAGGAAAGACAACAAAATTTGGTGAAATAAATAAATCCCTAAATGAGTTACAAGAAAGCAAAACTAAACAAAAACACAAGGAACAGGTGAAGGAAATAGTTTAGGACCTGAAAATAGAAATAAAGCAATAAGGAAAATCCAAACATAGGGAATACTGGAGATGGAAAATTGGGATAAGTTAGCAAGAACTACAGGTGGATGCATAACCAATAGAATACAAAAGATGGAAGAAAGAATCTTAGGGGTTGAAGACATGATAGAGAAATATATTCATCAGTCATAGAAAATGCTAAGCCTAAAAAAAAAAATCTAACCTAAATCATCCAGGAATTATGGGACACTATGAGAAGATTAAACCTAAGGATAATAGAAATAGAAGAAGGAGAACCAGAGGATATATTTAACAAAATCTTAGAGGAAAACTTTCTCAATCTAATGAGGAACGCCTATAAAGGCACAATAAGCTTACAGAACACAAAATAGATTGTATCATGAAAGAAAATCACCAAGACACATAATAATCAAAAAACTAAACATATAGGAAAAAAGAAAGAATGTTAAAAATTGTAAGGAAAATGTAAGCAGAGATTGTTCGTTCATTTCCCTGCTGCTCAGACCCTAGTAATTACATAAAATCTATATTAATTACAACACTGCTTGGTCAATAACTTAGGTGTATTCCTAACTAACTCTTATATCTTAAATTAACCTATTTCTATTAATCGGTGTATCACCATGAGACTGTGGCCTACTGGTAAGGCTCTGGCATCTCCCTGATTCCACCTTCTTTCCTTCTCTATCTCTGCTTGGGTTTTCTGCCTTGCTGTATTCTGCCCTGCTATAGGCTAAAAAGAGCTTCTTTATTAACCAATAGTAGTAATAAAACAGATTCATAGCATACAGAAGGGAATCCTATATCAGTAAAATGGCCACTTAGCATATAAAGGCAGCCCTATTAGAACAATACCTGACTTCTCAATGTAGATCCTAAAATTCAGAAGGTCCTGGTTTGCAGACTCTTAAGAGACAACAGATGCAAGTCCAGACTGCTATACACATAAAGACTTTCAATCACCATAAACAAGGAAAGCAAGAAATTTCATTACGAAGTCAAATTTAAACAGTATCTACATATAAACCCATCCCTACCAAAGGTACTAGGAGGGAAATTCCAACACCTGAAAGTTAAATGTACTCATGTAAACAAAGACAATAGATAATCGTACACTAGCAAAACCCAAAGAAGGGAACACACACACACACACACACACACACACACACACACACACACACACAATCACTACCAACATAATAGCAAAAATTTAACAATCATTGGTCATTAATATCTCTCCATATCAATGGATTCAATTAGCCAATAGAGAGACATAGGCTAACAGAATGAGTATAAAAACAGGATCTAACTTTTGATGTATACAAGAAATATTCCTCTACTTCAAAAAGAGATATTTCCTCAGAGTACATGGTTGGAAAAACATTTTCCAATCAAACAGACCCAAGAAGATAGTACAGCTATCTGTCAAAATAGACTTCAGCCCAAACTTAATCAAAAAAGATGTAAGGGCATTTCATACTCATCAAAGGAAAAATCCAATTCTAAACATCTATTCTACAGATGCAAGGACACCAACATTTGTAAATATTAGTAAAAAGAAATATTAGTAAAGTTTAAATCACACATCAAACCCCACACAATAATTGTGGGAGAATTCAACACCCCACTCCCAGCAATGTTGAGGCCATCTAGACAAAAAATAAACAAAGAAATAATGGAACTAACAGATGTCATGACAAATCTAACATATATCTAAAAAACATTTTACCCAAATACAAAATAATATACCTTCTTCTTAGCACCCTTCTTCACATACTTGGCCACAAAGCAAATCTCAATAAGATACGAAAAAATTAAAATAACCCCCTTTAACTTATCAGACCACCATAGAAAGTCAAAATGTTGCTAATTGCAGATATGATAGTATACAGAATCTACCACAAAGATTCCACCAGAGAAACTGTATAGCTGATAAACACTTTGTGAAGTGACTGGATACAAAATTAAATTGAAAATCTAGTACTACTCCTATATATAAATGATAAATATACTGAGAAAGAAATAAGGCAATCAACATACTTCATAATATCTATGACTAATATAAAATATCGTGGTGTGACTCTAACAAAGCAAGTGAAGGACCTGTATGAGAAGAACTTCAGGTCTTTGAAAATAGACATTGGAGAAGATTACAGGAGATGGAAAGCTCTCCTATTCTCATGGGCCAATGGGATTAACATAGTGAAAATGGCCATGTTACCAAAAGCAACCTACATATTCAATGCATTCTCCATTAAAATCCCACCACAATACTTTACCGACCTTGAAAAAACAATGTTCAACTTCAGATGGAAAATCAAAAGAAAAATAAGAGAGAATAAAAAGCCTTGGATAAGAAAAGCAATTAAAGCAATCCTGCACAAATAAAAAAATCTTCTAGAGTTATCACTATCCCTGATATCAAGCTATATCTACAGAGATATAACAATAAAAACTGTATGGTATTGGCATAAAAACAGACAAGTGGATCAATTGGATGGAATCAAAGTACCAGACAGAAGTCCACACACCTATGGATACCTGATTTTTAACAATGAATACAAAAGTATAAAATGAGGAAAAAAAGAAAGCATCTTCAAAAAATGATGTGGTATAGCTGAATGTTGGCATGTAGATGAATAAAAATAGATCCATATCTATTACCCTGCACAAAAGTCAAATCTAAGTGGATCAAAGATCTCAATAGAAATCCAGTTTCACAGAACCTGATAAAAGAGAAAGAAGGAAATAATCTCAAACATATTGTCAGCAGAGACAACTACCTAAACAGAACACCAATAGCATAAATACTAGAATAAGCACTTAATAAATGGGACCTCAGGAAACTGAGGTTTCTGTAAGACAAACACCATCAATAGGAGAAAATGGCAGCCTAAAGAATGAGAAAATATCTTCACCAACCCCATATCTGTCAAAGTACTGAACTCCAAAATATATAAAAAACTCAAGAAACTAAAAATCAACAAACACATTAAAAATAGGGTACAGATCTATACAGAGAATTGTCTACCTAAGAATCTCAAATGACCAATAAATATTTTTAAATGCTCAATATCCTTAGCCATTAGGGAAGTGCAAATAAAATGACTCTGAAATTTCATTTTACAACTGTCAGAATGGCTAAGATAAAAGTCACAAGTGGCATCTTACACTGGAGAGTAAGTATGTGGAGCAAGGGCAACATTTCTCCATTGTTGTTGGGAGAGAAAACTTATACAGCCACTTTGAAAAATCAATATGGTAATTTCTCAGAAAATTGGGAATCGATCTGCTACAAGACTCAGTTATATCACTATCGGGCATATATTCAAAGGATGCTCAATTATACCGTAAGAAAACTTGTTGAATTGCGTTCAGAGCAGCTTTTTTTTCATAAGGGCCTCAACCTGAAAACAACCAAATCGTCACCTGAAGAATGGATAAATGAAATGGGGTAAATTTACACAATACAGCCGTTAAAAATCAATGACATCATGAAATTTGCAAGAAACTAAATATAAGTATTAAAGATCATCCTTAGAGAGATAACCCAGACCCAAAAACTAAAACATGGCATGAACTCGCTTATAAGTGGATATTAGCTGTAAAATAGAGGATAACCATAACCATGCTGCAAGCTACATACCCAGAGTGGCTAAGAGGTTTCAAGTGGGGATGCCCAGTAAAAGAGATTTTGTGAGTGGACTGTGGCACATGGGAATTAAGCTAGGGCGTATAGGGGAGAATACAGAAAGAGACTAGTGGATAAAGGAGAGAGTATTTTGAGCTCAGGTAAAAACCTGGCACAAGGGAATCTCCCAGGAATCTGCAAGGATGACCCCAGTTAAGAGACCTAGAAAAAGCAGATACATATCCCGAACTGGCCATTTCCTGTGATGAAGCGAGACTTCAAGTGGAGGGAGTCTGAAACTATCCTAGCCATACAGTCTGTCATGCCATGGGGAAATGCTGGGGTAAGGTGTAATTCAATACCAATAAATCACAAACAAGAAAAACACCTGAACACTGATTTTCTACATTGTGTCAGAATGAGGTCAGTATTCCTCAAAAGAGCGTAAGATCTGATCTACTAATCTATTTTTAACTCAGCAACTAACATCTAAAAAAGAAAGTAGCTTAAAATAGGTCTATAAAAAAACAGGACAACTACAATGGAACTCACAGGATATTTTAATACTATTTTCACACACAGATACACTCACCATTTTCACACACACACACACACACACACACAAACACACACACACACACACACACACACGATAAACTGAAGAGGAAAACAGAACTATAATAGGGATAGGTGAAAAAAGGAAGCACTGCACAAAGCAATGGCCTGAAGTTTAGCCATAACAGAACACAAAGAAAATCATCTAAACATTTACATGCAAGAGATTAAACAAAACACAAAGGATAAAAATCAGAACACAAAGTATAAAACCTCATCACCTTGGTATGGCTAAAAGTTCTCTATATACACCAACTTATGAACTTTGAAAATGGAAGAAAAAAACAAATTTATATAGCAACTTGGAAATTTATTAGAAGACATGTTAAGTAAATACAGTATCTTGCAGATTAGGATATTGTATTTGTAAATAACAAATACTGAAGGAGCCTTAGATGAGCAGAGTAGTCCTCCATCTTAGCTTTCTAGTGTTGTTCACATCTTGCATACAAATAAAAACATACTTTAACAGTCACGGTGATATACCTAGGGAAGTGCCCTGGCATTTCGCCTACTTCCTCCCTCTCCCTTGTTTGTGGTTTATTTTTCTCATGAGCATTTAAAAGACAATAATAACTGGGATTTTCACTTATTTGAGATTATAATACAATATAGTTATTTTCCCTATTCATTATCTACCTTAAAATTGCTAATATATTCCTCCTTGTTCCCCTTCGAATTCATGGCCTGTTTTCTTTATTAATTGTTGTTAAATATATATATATATATATTTATGTTAAATATATATTCATAATATATAAATATGTATATATTATACATATACATACATAAATACAATTTGACCATTCTGTATAATATTACTTGTATATATGTTTTCAGGATTGATGCTTTGTATTGGATCACCAATTGGTGTCTCTTTCCCTGGGGAAGACTGTTTCTCCATTCTCAGCATTTCTTAGTTGCTTTTTTTGTGTTTGTTTTTTGTTTTCTTTGGTGGGATGAAGTCTCATGGGTCTTTCCCTCTACTTCTACATGTCTATTGTGAGATTTTTCTCCCAGGATCCAAGTAATATCAGCAGCTAATTGCTAGTTTTAAATGTGCTTAATTTCAATTAAATACACATCTTCAAGTAAAGGCAGTTTGGAGTTTATTACCCACTTGGAGTCTTAAAATGTGAATTACATTAAGTAATGGTTTAAAATAAACCCATCATTGATGTAGAAGTTTACTATGCCATCAACAGTTGATGAATTCTTTTGCTGTTAAACTCTAAAGGATGCCCACATCACTGACAATTTAAATCTCCTTAAATACTCTTAGTGATTTGTCTGGTCTGCAGCCATGTCCAGTTATCAGGAATTAATCTCATCAGCTAATAGTTGTATATTTTTAGAGTTCTTTTCTATATTAAGTAGAAATGGAGTTCCATTACCTTTGCATTCATAAGTGTTCTCTACACATCTGGTCCATGTAGAACAAGGTATCTTCTTTGGCTGATGCCATTTTCCCTCTTTACGGCTTTAGTTTTAACTTACGCGATGTTTTCAAATTTTACGAGAGATGCTGGGAAGTGTCCCAGGAATTTTAATGAGTACATAGAGAGTGAGAAAGAGAACACAAAGAGATGGGAGTGTAGGGAATGCTGGCCATTCTTCACCCCCTACTTTATCCGTAGGGTTGTGCAATTTGTTCTTTTGACACTAAAATTGTACATTCAATTTGACTGATGCATTAATGGTATATATTTTGTATGGAACTCGTAAATATTTTTAAGTAACACAAATTGAATCGTGTGGTTTATGACAGTGATTTCTCTCAAAATATTAAAATGTAGCCACTTGAATTTGAAATCAGTAAGATTAAAGTGTACTTCAGACCTCAGGTGTGGAATAAAAAATTCATTTTTGAAAGCAATGTTCTTTTTCACGTCTTTGAAATGCTGTTAACTTACCTTGGAAGTCCTCCATTCGTTCATTAAGGAATAATTATCTTTGGGGCCAGGGAAATGGCTTTACAAGTGGAAACAGTTGCAAGAAAACAGATAACCTGACTTCCATCCATGGATCCTATAATGTGGCAGAAGAGAATATGGACACACACACACACACAGACACACATACAAACTCACTCATGTACACACACATCTTCTCTCCCCGGTCAACAAAAATAAATACATTTTAATTGTAGTGGTTATGCTCGACATGTAAAGTGTTCGTAACTGTTTCTGCAGCAGTTATAGCCAATGTGATGAGCAGTTATGGTTTTTCCACGCACAAAGCATGAAGGCTCCTTTACATTAATAAAAATGCCATCAATCCTCTCATCTGTAAATAAGTAAGTGCTATTATGTCTTTTTATGGCTGAGTCACAGTGGTTAGCATCAATTCAAAGAAATTAATTTCTCAGGTAAAAACCAGTAATGTCCATGTATGGCATATTTATTATCTTGATCTCTTGACCATCAATAATGACATTATCTGTCATTGTTTTGTCTAGACAACAACCCAGATGAAATTCTCACAATTTAATGATCCTACAAGCAGTACTGCTTCGACTTTTATGAGTGTGAAACCATGATAGGTGTCATCAATATTTTTGAAATATGTTTGATTTCAAAATATGTTATTGCTCATGTCTATTATCTTAGCAACGTCTCACTGTTTTAGACTATCTGGTATGTTGGTTATTTTTACATTGCTGTAATAAAACACTATGATCAATAGCAGTTTTGAGGAAGACAAGCCTTCCTTTAATTTTTAGTTGCAGGGGATACAGTTCAGCCTGAAAGAAGACATAAGAGTAGCACAGTGAGACCAACCTGGTATAAGGAAGCAAAATAACCATATTTCATCCACACACACAAGAAACAAAGAAAAAGAACATGAAATGCATTTGGGTTACAAAATCTGAAAGTCTTCCCCACAGACATACATCCTCCCTCAAGGGTCAACATTTTAAAGGTTCTATAACCTTCCCAAATTGTGCCACCAACTGGGCACCAAGTATTCAAACACATGAGTCCACTGGTGATATTTCTTATTCAAGTCACCACATATGGTGTGTATAAAACAGTTTTCTACATTTTAGGAGAGTAGTTTGACATGTTTCCCCCCTAATAAAAGAGGATCATATTCCCAACTTTCTTAAATCTAAGATCAGATGGTTAATATAGATTTTATGGTATACGTGCATCATCTTGTTCTATATACTAGAGAGAAATAGAGCAGAAACCGTGAAAAAAAGTGCGATAGGGAGTCATCCTGGGAAGAGATCAGCAATGGCCAAGGTCCTGGTAGCACTGCTATAGTAATCACTGTCATTCTTCAACCAAGCAGAATATGAAGCAGATTGCTCTGGAAAGTATTCATGTTGTCAAGTCTGAACATTTTTCTAGGCTTTACTATGTATTCTAAAAACTTCCCTTTTAACTCAGGAGAGATACAGTGAGTTTTATGCTCTATGACTATTTCTTGACGTTTGCATCCATAGGGCTGAACACTTGAATGAAGCAATCAAAAACACACGCACTAAATAAAAAACAAATCTAAAAATAGTCCATAGATTAAAATAAAATGTCAAGCTACATGCAGCATAGTGCTTGAAATGTCAAACATATTTTCAAGTCATTTTTAAATATAATAAACTGGGAGGGCTAGAGAGGAGGGCACGTGGGGATGGGCACATGAGATGTCAGGACTGAGAGTTGGCGGAGGGACTGAGAAGGAAAATAATGAAAGAGAGATCTTGATAGAGGAAGCCATTATGTTGTTAGGAAGAAAACAGGGAAACTCCAAGAAATTCACAACAATGACCCCATCTAAGACTCCTACCAATAGCGAAGAGGGTGCCTGAACTGGCCTTCCCCTGTAATCAGATTAATGACTACCCTAATTGTCATCATAGAACCTACATCAGGTATCTGATGGAAGCAGATGCAGAGATCCACAGCCAAGCACTGGGCCAAGCTGCAGGATTCCAGTTGAAGAGAGGGAGAGGGATCAGATGAGCAAGGGGGGGATCAAGAAAATGACAACTGGGAACTCATAGGAGCTCACAGACTCTGGACAGAGAGCTAGCAAGACTGCATGGGACCGACATAGGCCCTCTGCATGTGGGTGACTATTGTGTAGCTTGGTCTGTTTTTGGGGCCCCTATCAGTTGGACCCGGACCTGTCACTGGCACATGAACTGGTTGTTTGGAACCTATTCCCTATGGTGGGATGTCTCACCCAGTCTTGATGCAGACGGTGTAGCTTGGTTCTGCCTCAGCTTAATAGACCATGCTTTGGTGACTCCCGTGGGAGGCCTTTCCCTTTATGAATGGAGACTGAGGAACAGTAGAAGGGGTGGAATGAAAGGGAGGTGGGGGAGGGAACAGGAGGAGAGGAGGGAGGGGAAACTGTGACTGGTATGTAAAATAAATAGAAAATTATAAAGTAAAAATTACAAAAAATATTAATACAAGAGATTATCTCACCCTTCATGACAACCCTTATTTTTTGTTACCAACTCAATATTAAATGTAATTTCTGTTTTGGCATATAGAAGCAGGTTTGTAATAAGCATTTTGTACCTATTTCTTTATTCATTCCTTTATGCTGTATATAATATTCTATCAATGGGAATAAACTAATGGACTAACTGTTTTAGAGGTTTGATTTGATTATATATTACTTATCACCAGTTAAGTGCCAGGAATCATTATTCTTTAATATCCAATTTGCAAAGAAAGTTGCTATAAATGAGAGAATGGATTCTGAGGTAAATTAAATTACCTTTATGAATTCTGCAATGAAAATTATATTTTGGTATTTATTGAAATGTTTCTTCATACAGACTTTACATGCATCATTTTATCAATAAGAAGCAAATAAATAAGATGAATTGAATGTATTAAAAACAAAACTAAACAAAACATTTTTTAATGAGGATGACTAGAAAAGGTAACTGTGATACTCATGTATAAAAATCTAAAAAAGTTAATGAACGTAAAATATTTATTAAAATGCTATTTTTACAAATTTTATAATCCTGTTGGTCAAGAGTTAGATTCATATCCTGAGTAACTAATGTCCTACTGAGAAGGTTCTTGCCTATGCCTTTCATCTTGCTTATTTTTATCTAAAAATTTCACTATCCGGTCTTACAGAAAGGTTTCTGATTAGTTTGGTGTTGATGTGTGTGTGTGTGTGTGTGTGTGTGTGTGTGTGTGTGTGTGTGTGTGTGTGTGTGTGTGGAGAACAAGATATAAGAATCTAATTTTATTTGTTTACGTGTGGATATTCAGTTTTCAAAGCAGTGCTGTAAAGAGAGTATCTGCACTCCAGTGTCTGTTTCTGACATTTGCCTTCAGAACCTAGACGTCGGCCGCTCTGCAGGCTGCAGCACTTCCTTATGCTGTTCTACTGGTGTAACTGTCCTTCTGGGCTGCTGTGACAGTGTTGTAACTGTGTCTGTGCTTCTCCAGTACAGCGTCCAAATGAAACATGGTCATTCCTCCGGTGTCATTCTTTCGCTCACGATTCTGCTGTCTTTCCACACAAATTTTATCTTTTCCCCTTCTTGTAAAGAATAATACTGGCCTAGGAAGCTTTGCATCCAAATAGACTAGGGTCCCAAAAAGCCAGTATACATGCAGTAGAAACAAGTCCCAGTGCCATTATCAATGGCTTCTCAGTCAGCCCCCATTTTCAGCCACATTCAGAGCATCCGATTTGATCCCATGTTCGTTCAGTCCCGGTCCAGCTGGATTTGGTGAGCTCCCATTAGAACAGGCACACTGCCTCAGTGGGTGGACCAACCCCTTGTGGTTCTGGATATGGGGGGGAGGGCCTTGGACTTCCCACAGGGCAGGGTTCCCTGCCCTTTCTTAAAGAGGGAGAAGGGTGAACTGGAGGGGAATGGGAGGAGGGGAGGGAGTGTAAATTTTTGAATGGAAAAATAAATAAATAAATAATTTTTAAAAAAGAATAATACTGTCTGCGGTAGGATGGCTTTTTCCCAACTTTAATATATTGATTATCATGGGAGACCTTTCTTTCTAGTGGTGACCTCAATATCTTTCTTTGATATTTTAAAGTTCTCTTTGTAATGTGTACTTCCCAGTTATATTTATTCCAAGATATTAATTTATTTTAAAAACTATTATGAATGGAATTGTTTCCGTTTTCTTTCTTGGGATATTCCTCATTGGTATGTAGAAATGCTTTTAAGTTTCCAGGCCAATTGAAATTCTTTTTACATATTGAATACAAAGATCTCTTATTCTTAAAGTTAATTCAGTCTTAATATATAAATTTATGTTTATAAAGTATGAGATTTTAAAAAATGGATGACTAATTGATATTAGTAATATATATTATTGAATTCCACAAATTTTTATTTTTGCTTTTATATTTATACTTATTATTAGTTAAATTTCATTTTCTCTTTTGATGTGGAATCTTGCTGTCTTGCCTAAGCTGGCTGCATAAACTTCTGGGATCAAGATACATCATGCTTCATCCTCACGTGCCCTGTGAATATTAACAAATGTCTATTCTGGGCCTAATATCAAATTTTCAATTCACTAATAAAAATGTGGATAATACATTTGTAGAAAACATGGTAAGATAAAAGTCAAGAGAATAATTTTTAACATTCATAGAAAAGAATAAAAAATATGTATAGAAGCAGGTGAATACATTCAATATAAAATAATGTAAGTGAAGAAAACATGTTGAAACGGCTTAAGAATCAATTATATATATCGGTCTCTAAGTACTATTGGTGAGTGTAAAAACTATATAAATTTAATTACAGATGTTTCACTATTCACACACACTCATATATATATAATCATTACAGGAGCTTGCAATCAATTTTTTTATATCACATTAATAAGTGAGAGGCAATTCAAATAGTTTCCACCAACAAAATATGCTCTCATTACAGTATAAATTAATTCTGGAGTAAATATTTCATTTAAATTGGGATTTTATTGCAGTTGCTGCGTTTAACATACACTTTTTTTATCACAAAAATGTTACAGGATAAAACATGCTGACGGTCACAAAGTGCCAGAGTCTTTGTCACTGTGTTCGCTGTGTATCAGTCTCTGTGTCATTGCGTTATTCACTTTGTGTCAGTGTGTTTGTCCATTGTGTGTCAGTGTCATTGTGTATCAGTCTCAGTGTCATTGTGTTGTCCATTGTGTGTCAGTGTCAGTGTCATTGTGTGTCACTGTCAGTGTCATTGTGTTGTTCATTGTGTGTCAGTGTCAGTGTCATTGTGTGTCCATTGTGTGTCACTGTCAGTGTCATTGTGTGTCCATTGTGTGTCACTGTCAGTGTCATTGTGTTCACTGTGTGTCATTGTCAGTGTCATTGTGTTCACTGTGTGTCATTGTCAGTGTCATTGTGATCACCGTGTGTCATTGTGTTCACTGTGTGTCATTGTCATTGTGTTCACTGTGTGTCATTGTCATTGTGTTCACTGTGTGTCACTGTCATTGTCATTGTGGTCACTGTGTGTCATTGTCAGTGTCATTGTGTTCACTGTGTGTCATTGTCATTGTGTTCACTGTGTGTCATTGTCATTGTGTTCACTGTGTGTCACTGTCATTGTCATTGTGGTCACTGTGTGTCATTGTCAGTGTGTTCACTGTGTGTCATTGTCATTGTGTTCACTGTGTGTCAGTGTCATTGTCATTGTGATCACTGTGTGTCATTGTCATTGTGTTCACTGTGTGTCAGTGTCATTGTCATTGTGATCACTGTGTGTCATTGTCATTGTGTTCACTGTGTGTCAGTGTCATTGTCATTGTGTTCACTGTGTGTCAGTGTCATTGTGTTCACTGTGTGTCATTGTCAGTGTCATATGTTCATGAAACCTAGTTGTGAAAAATATCAGAAAGCATTTCTCGAATGGCAGTGTCTCGTGTCTAGAGGGGGAAATGGATATTGCAGCCTGGCTTCTGGAAAAGCTTATCCACTGACTTTCCTTTCTCTCCTTTCACATGAGACTACTGCTTCAGCGAGCAATTTTCACTCTGCTGCTGCAGCATCTAGAGATAAAATGATCGATCACCTGTCAGCAACTGGAATGGCTACATGGATGAAGAGATACTGTACGAAGTGGACTTGCTGATCGTCATTTTCCCACAATTTTTGAAACTGCAAGTAATTCAAACATCCTAGCATGACAGCTTTCAACCAAGAGCATCAGGACATTTCTATCAGTCGCTTGAAGAACTCAGTAGAATGTGCACATGCGTGGTGCTCTCATCATCTAATAAATATACTGCATTTCAGCCACTATTTGACACTACAGGCTGCATAAAATTCAGTACTTAGTGTCTTGATATATAGAGATGATGGAGATGACCCTGTGATGGGCAAATTTAAACAGAGATGAGGCAGATACAAACTGAACTTCAAGCAAGCCAGTTTTATGGCTACTGAAATGAAGAGGGGTAGAGAAAGGGAAAATATTTATTATGAATTGAAAACATCAGCTCAATTTCCTCTCAATAGTGTCATGAATTTATCAGCACTTAATCAAGGTTTTCACCATGGTGATACTGTTTAGCAAGTATTTATTATTTTGGTAATAATGTTTGCCATTTGTTTGGGGCTTTTTTGTATCATGACAAACTATTTTCTGCTGTGAGGCAAGAGAGCGTAAGGGAGTTTAGTAATCTAGGATTCTACTTGGTTTGAGTTATGTGCTTGGTAGCCTAGCACATTAACCTGTATGTGGTATATAAAATGAACAATGGGATAAATTTCTATTTTCTTCAATGCCATCAAACATGGACAGTTTCCATTCAAACATATCATCAAAATATGCATGCATGAAGATAGGAGGCATGACCTACTATGAACCAGAATCTGTATCTAAGTGCATGTGTGGCAAACTAGATCTTTAAATGAACCTCAGAGAGAATCCCACATTTACCCTCCTATGCCTGTATATGATTGGGCATGCATATAAGATAAATTATGGGAAAGAAAATGCACATTATAAAAATGTTATATGAGATGAACCATCTTCACTGTTCCCTTAGTAAGCAAACTCTTCCTTCTATTTATCCCATAAAAGAAATCATAGGCAATTGCTGTGGGACAGTCATCTTTTATCACGTTATTTGTATGATATTTAATAAAATGCTCATTGGCCAGTAGTCAGGCAGGAAGTATAGGTGGGGCGACCAGGCAGGAAGTAGAGGTGGGGCAATGAGAATTCTGGGAAGAGGGAAGTTTCAGTCTGAAGTCATCCCTCAGCCACTAGCAAGATGTGACTGCCTTGCTGAAAAAGGTACCAAGCCACGTGGCTAACACAGACATGAATTATGGGCTAATATAAGTTATAAGAGTTAATAAGAGGCTGGAGCTAATAGGTCAATCCATTTATGATTAACATAGACCTCTGTGTGCTTCTTTGGGAGTGAAGGACTGCAGGACAGGGTGGGACAGAAATCTCAGTCAACAGGTGGTTATCAGTGTGGGCCTGTGAGAATCTTCACGTATGTGCTTACTTTTGTCTTGCAGTGCAATATGACCTTGCTATTGTGCCATGCACTGCGGCCCTGGTCTGTGGTCTGTGCTCTGTGTGCTAGACCCCAGTTCGCAAGCCTTGGGCAAGGGGCTGGAGGTTGAGAATACACAGGCAGAGACAGACCGACACACAGACATTTAAACACTGATACCAAAGCCCCTCTTTATTAGCACCATGTAGGCTAATTACACTGCAGTCAATGACCAACAGGTAAAAATCGCATCCTCTGATCCTCTAAGCTAGGCAGAGCTTCTAGTAACTGGACATATACAATATATACCCATATATATCCAGGAGTGATATACTGAGTAATATGATAATATTGAAACTGAAGCAAAATAAAAATGTATTCTACGACTTATTCACCCATTATTATCTTTAAAATTAGCTATTTATAAAACTGTGGTCATCTTAACTTGGTTATCGTAATACCACCTCTGGCTAAGCTAACTCTGATTTTTAGAGTTATATGCAATAAAGCAATTTTCATTAATCTTGTAATTTTAGAAACTAGACCAGATATATGATATGGAATTGCTTACGTAATTTTTTTTCCAGTTTATTTATTTTTTATTAAAAATTGCCATCTCCTCCCCTCCTCCTCCCCCTTCCCTCCCCTTCCCTCCACCCATACCCCCACTCCCTGCCTCTCCAGGCCAAAGAGCCATCAGGGTTCTCTACATTTTAGCAATATTAGAAATGTTGTCAAAAAGGAACAAAAACAACAAAAAAAGAAAAACAAACTAAAAGAGTTTAAGTGACAAAAAGAGGAAGAAAGTAGGAAACGGATTTAAATGACATTGTTTTCCACGCCACCTAAAAAAGATATTACCTATAGCTGATGTGGCAGGAACTTAAAATATGTTTAAAATTTTTTGAAATTATAAAACCAGGGAGAAGGACAAGAAAAAAGGGAGCAATGGCAGGGCCATGGATAAAGAATTATAGGGGCAGTTTGATAAGTTTTGATGATAGGTTTTGAATCCCTGGTTAATTCCACCACTGCTTATATAATAATCCAGTCAAGCCAAATTAACAAATCTAGTTTTGATGAACAGAGAGGACTCTTGGGTGACCCTTAGGACTGCAGGAAGAGGCACATTGTCAAATATGGTGACATGGTCTCATATAGCCTCTAGGCAGAGTTTTGAGCAACCCCAAGGAAGGATTACTTTTGGTGGGCTTTCTCAGGAGCAGAGTTTAATAAGGGCAATTCCAGGGGTGGGACCGCCTCTTGGTACACTGAGGATGGCGTTTGGAAGGGGCAGCTACAGGGGAGATGCTGCTCAGGGTGCTCAGTTGGGGTCTGGAATGGGACCCCCGAGATGAAAATTCTAAACACAGTGTAGTGATACAGGTGAAATGGATGTGGAACTATCGTAAAATATACTCAGTGTATAAATTGTCTTAGATTACATGACAGTGCTCTAAAAATCTCACAGTAACGTAGAGGCAGTTCCTTAAGGAAAAAGTAATTGACATCTATAAAAAGTTCTCAAAGTTTAGTGAGACTAGAAGTGGTATAGGAGTCTAGAAGAGAGCTCTGTTTTTTTACTTATTTATTTATTGAAAATCATGCATTATTGTTGCATGCTGTGAATAGTTTTTATTACCATTGGTAAATAAGGAAGGTGCTTTGGGCCTATGACAGGGCAGAATATAGCCAGGCTAAAAGAGATATATAGAGAGAGTAGGTAGAGTCAGGGAGATGCCATGTAGCCGCCGAAAAAGCAAGAGGTAACAATCACGAGCCTCGTGGTAAATGCAAAATAATAAAAATGGGTTAATTCAAGATCTAAGAGCTAGCTAAAATTATTCCTGAGTAATAATTTTAATAATTTATAATTAATACAGTTTCTGTGTGATCATTTGGGTTTTGGGCAGCCGGGGAACAAACAAGCAGTCTCTGAGTACACATTATAACTTTTACTTTGTCTTCCTTATAAAGGTTCAATTTATTTATTTATTTATTTTATTTTCTCTCAGATATTACATACAGACCTCAGTTTTCCCTTCCTCCACCCTTTTCCTTCCTCTCCCTTCCCCTTTACTCTCTCCTAGTCTCTCCTCTCTCCTACTCTGCTTCCCTTCAAAAGAGGAACAGCCATTCCAAGGATATGAATCAAACACAATATGATTGGACACAAACCCTCATATCAAGGCTGAAGGAGGCAATCCCATAGGAGTAAAAGGTTTCCAAGAGCAGGCAAGTTTCAGAGATACTCTCATTCCCACTATTGAGAGTCACATATGAAAACCAAGACAAACAGGGCGGTGGTGTCACATGCCTTTAATCCCAGCACTTGGAAGGCAAAGGAAGGTGGGTCTCTGTGGGTTTGAGTGCAGCCTGGTCTACAAGAAGTTAGTTGCAGGATAGGTTCCAAATCTACAGAGAAACCCTGTCTTGAAAAATTCCCTTAGTGGTATTTGGTTCAATCCCGGGTTTCTGTGCTATCCGATCTCTGATTCCTGGCCATGCAGGGAGTGTCAGGAATGGGCTCCCTTTCGCTGTTGCTTATTAATGTAAATTCTTTGTTTTAACTAGTTTACCCTAAACGCATGCATGAACTCCCTACTAACTGCTAAGAAAAACAAATGTAGACCAAAGGGATGCAGACCTACCTAACATTCCCACTTGTCTGATGATCACTCAGTTGGACCAGTTGGAGGTTATGACTACTGGGAGCCAGGAATTCTGAGTGGGAAAACCACAAAAGTCGCAGTATGTGTTTTGATGACCACAAGGAATTGCAGCTACCAAATGGCTTTATGCAGAGGACATAAAAGAAAAAAGCAAACAACATCTATTCCAAAAGAAGGCATATGGTTTATACTTGCTTAATAAGAAAGCAACAAATTTGTGCCTCAGAGTGTACAGTTAATTATAATTGGAGTAAATAGCTATCAATTTCAACTAAGGTAGACATAATTGTATTGGGTTAAATAGGATGATTTCTTTTCAATATAAAAATTTCTTAGGGGGCTGGAGAGATGGCTCAGAGGTTAAGAGCACTGCCTGCTCTTCCAAAGGTCCTGAGTTCAATTCCCAGCAACCACATGGTGGCTCACAACCATCTGTAATGGGGTTTGGTGCCCCCTTCTGGCCTGAAGGCATACACACAGACAGAATATTGTATACATAATAAATAAATAAATATTTAAAAAAAATTTCTTAGAAGATACTGATATAACTCCCAAGGCAATGTGAAATTTGTGGCCTTGTGTTTCTGGTTTGAAATAATTGTATTTGGATCCCTCCTAGTCTAAAAGCCATATCAGCCCTTGTATGGAAGACAGGGATGGAAGGCATAGAGAGTTCTCAAGATCTGAGCTTGGTATTAATACAATCATCAATTTTAAGAACATTTTTTTTCCATCAAGTGATTTTGGTAGCTCCAGCTATTTCCGTGCCTGTTTGTTATGCACAGATCTTTGCAGATTCTAGAGCTCTGGGAGGTAAACTTGCCTTCAGCTCTGCAGGCTACAGCTGCTCCTAAATACCAAGGAATGTGTCTGATCTAAATCCCTGCTGTTGTGGGAGGGCTTATGTAACCCTCAGTGGAAAGAGAACAGTCGCTAATTCGAGGAGAGAATTAATCTCTTTTAGTTTTCACTTATTCAGTAACAATATACTTGGAAATGGTTTGTACTGTGAGCCTCCTTTTAGTTTTGAAATATGGGACTTTGTTGCCTTTTTAATCTTACAATTAAATGTGTCAAGCATGCACGTAATTCACGGCCCTAACAACACTTTATCACACAGACTTCTCTGTGTTACAATCTTTTATTATTTTCAGTTTTAAACAGAAAAAGATCTGGATGGTTTATATTTTAGTAATTAGTATCTATCTTATCAAATATCACATCAGATAATACAGAGAACTCACATAGTAGAAAAATCAGCATTTTGAACAACCAGTAGTAGCTAAATCTGAATCTAATCATGACTTTTTTTATTTTTTAGAAGTTTAAAATTTGCGGAAAGACCACTGAAAAGTTTCTGCACCCCTGTTGTCAGAGGTTTCTGTCCTGCCTGGTTCCGGCAGTTGTTAAGTCCCAATGAAATCACACAGAGGTCTACATTAGTTATAAACTGATTGGCCCATTAGCTCAGGCTTCTTATTAACTCTCATAATTTATATTAGCCCATTATTCTTATCTGTGTTAGTCATGTGGCCTAGTACCTTTTACGGCAAGGCAGTCACACCTTGCTTGCTCTGTGGCTAGGTCAAGACAGAAGACTAGGACTTACTTCCTCCCAGAATTCTCCTGTTCTCCTTGACCAACTTCTATTTCCTGTCCGGTTGTCGCGCCTACACTTCCTGCCTGGCTACTGTCCATTCAGTGTTTATTTAAAATATAATTGACATAATACAAACCATTGTCCCATACCACACCCCAATAAGCCTCTCTACCTACACAATAATCCGAATAAGATAAAAAAAAAAATCCCTGGTTTAATGGATACCAATACTCCCTGGCAGCTTTCCGGACCTGGAAATGGAAGACTGGAAAACCACATGTTTGCTCTCTGGGGAAGTTTAAATACCCTGTGGGAGTGGTCTTCAGCATCCCTGGGGAGGGGTCATTGTGGAGTCTGAACTGAGGCAACTCCCTGGAGAGGGTACCTGGGATGGAATTTCCAGTGGAACATTCCAGACTTTCTGGATATACGGGGTTGCGTTGTGGCTTTAAACCAAACAACTACTAATCAAATTTCACACAAAAATATGCTGCACTATCATAAAAACATATAAGAATAGCTGCAGGTATTTACATCACGACGCACTAACTGCTATAGAAGTCTGGAGAGAGTACAAAGGGTGTTTTATATTTTACAAGTATCTATGACCTGTGCTAAAACATGTTTTTTTTTCTTTCATGAAAGCAAAAAGCAGAAATAAAACCAGAATCTAATACTCTAATTCAGAATACAGGACTGCAGTACGTGTATACAATTGAGAAATAGGCTGAGGAACTGATGCCTATCAAGCTGAGAAAAATCTGCTGAACCATATGCCTATGAGCTGTTTTACATGGATTAGTGATTTTATCACCTCCTCCAGAATAGAAGCAACACTCTGTAACTACAAGTAGTCTTAAACTAAAAAAGAATACCTGAATTCAGGTCCTAATATAAATGGCCACATCATCAATTTTGCTTATCTTTTCATCCAAATTCATAACTTAGGGGGTGTAGGAAAGAGTTAATACTCAAAATCTTATGGTGTTAATCTTTTATAAGACTAATAATTAAGGATAGTTTTCCACTCACATTGAACTAGAACCAAGGAAGTGAAGTTTCCAACATTGATTTTTAAAAATAATTTATTTTATTTTGTGCATGATATTTTACATGACTATAGATGTTCGTCACATGCTTACCTGGTGTCCAAGGTCAGAAGAAGGTGTCAGAACCACTGGAAATGGAACTACAGAGACTTTTGAGGTGTACTTGGAATCAAATCCAGGTTCTCTGGAAGAGCAGTGGGTGCTGCTATCCATGGCCATCTCTTCAACCCTTCAACATTAATTTATAAGAGTTGTTATTTTTTGTTTGTTTGTTTGTTTGTTTTGTTTTGTTTTGTTGCTATGTCAGAAAAAGTATTTGCATAAATAGTACTATTTGTACTCAACAATTGGTTTCTTTCTGGGAGTCTGGAACTTGGATGTTTGTGAATTATGACTGGGTACATAACCAGACTCTGCTCCACACCCTGGGCACTGACACGTTAGAGAACTTTCCTGTGTAATAATTCACATGCACTGTCTCCAGACTTTGCAGGGAACATGCCATGAGTCCTTGGTGAGTCTTTGGAAGGAGTTTTTGGAAGATGGCTTCTGGTCTTCATTCTTCAAATTTTCTCTTTTGCGGTTTGTGTGCGTTCTTTCTCTTTCATTAGTCTGCATTCTGAGTGTGACTACAGGCCTTTTGCAAAATCACAAAACCAAAGGCAATAAGAAATCCCCCAAAACAAGAAATAAAATTAAAGCTATTATTTAACTGAAATAGTGGTTTAGAGGCTTTTTGAATTTTTGCCAAATAGAAATTTACGATGCAGAAATAGATGTAACTATTGATTCAGAGAATGCAATGATATATTTTCTTTGATAGCAGAAAGTTTTTTCTTATTAAAATCAAATTCTTTAATTAGGCAGATTAAATGCAGATTATTATGCAATTATGCATTTGAAATTTTTCATCCGTTTGTGTGTTCTATCTTTGAGATAATAAGTAGTGAACAAAACAGTCACATTCATATTTCTTCAGACAGATAAGCCTGTGGTGTTTCTTTAAATACAAGAGTTACCACCACCACCTCTTTTTTTATTGTTGGCAAACTCTCACAAGGATTACAACTTGACTAATGTCTGTCACTCATTGTATTTTAGCTCTTGGAGCTAAAGGAATGAAGCTAAAATGTTTCCAGTATAATTTTTTTCCTGGAGTAGTTCTAGTTGCTTTGTCCAAAACAAAAACAAAAACCTATGAGCTTTCTTATGGCTACTGCTTGATCATAAAGGCTGATATGACTGACATTGATGGCAAGTCACTGATCTTGGACTCCTCAAAAGATTTGTGTTCCTCCTGGGTCTCTCATTTTGCAGTCTAAGATCATCCCAGATATGAGATTCCATTTCAGTGGAAATTAGTCTGTCTAATTAGTCAAGGAAATTAGTCAAAGAAAATATGAAACTACAGGAAATAAAAGAATAATAGTGCTGAGAAAATCATTAGATCATGTGTGCGTGCACACGCATGTGTGTGCATGTGCATGTGTGTATGCGAGTGTGTGTGTGCGTGTATGGATGTGTGTGTGTGCGTGTGTATGCGAGTGTGCATGTGCATGTATGGGTGTGTGCGTGTGTGTGCATGCATGTGTGCGTGCATGTGTGCATGCCTGTGTGTGTGCATGTGTGTGCATGCCTGTGTGTTTGCATATATGTGTGTGTGCATGCGTGCATGTGGGGGTTGTATGTGTGCATGTGTGTGTGAATGTGTGTGAGCGTGCATGTGTGTGTGTGTGCATGTGTGTGGGGTGTGTGAATGTGTTTGAGCGTGCATGTATGTGTGTGTGTATGACAAGAGCCCAGGAGAAACTGTGAGTAAAAGTCTGGAAGGAAATAATGGAAGACAGTAGGAAAAGTCATGAAGTACTTCATTCAGAACAGCTAAGAAATAGAAAGAGCAACACGACCATTACATAGCAGTTCAAGCAGGTGTCTGTAAACAAGGGCCTCTGTTAGTATAACCAACTGAGAAAGTATTCTCATGTATTACCTGTTTTATGTAACACACCCATCTTCTCTCATTGGCAAGCTCTGATGACATGCCACAAAAAGAAAGGGAATTATAGGATAATTAAACCTGTGACTTAGAAGGACTCTCTAGCTAAAATATGACAAATTAACACATAGGATATAGAGGGGTTTTAGAAATCTTACAAATATGCACACTCCAAGGCTCTGGAATTTATGTATGTACTGCTATAATATCATTATAAGAATATAAATGAGTCAATTTCCAGTAACGTTTTTTAATCTTCAGAGTAAAAGAGGATGCAATTTGTTTTTAAAGAGTTATTTAAAAATTTAAAAATATAGATTAAAACACCACCCAATTCTAATCATACAGTACAAGCATAATGACATTTAATTATCTCAAAATTAAACCAGAAGTCTTACAAAACTATTGACATAGTTCAAACTAAATTGTTGTTAAAGAAAATCAGAATCTGCATAGAAAACCATAAACTGTTTGTCTGGCTACATTATGTGGCTTGCTGTTTAGATGTTCTTGCACAATAAAAATCTTATTTGACAAAAACTTTTCATTCAAATTTTTATTTATTTTTATTTTTTTATTTATTTATTTTTATTAAAAATTGCCATATCCTCCCCTCCTCCTCCCCCTTCCTTCACCTCCCCTCCACCCATACCCCCACTCCCTCCCTCTCCAGGCCAAAGAGCCATCAGGATTCCCTACACTATGTTGAGTCCAAGGTCCTCCCAACTCCCTCTAGGTCCAGGAAGGTGAGCAACCAAACTGACAAGGCTCACAGTGAGCCCGTCCTTGTTGTAGAGACCAAGCCCATCGCCATTGTCCTTGGCTTCTCGGTCAGCCTCCACCATCAGCCACTTTCAGAGAGTCCGGTTTGGTCGGATGTTCCATCAGTCCCATTCCAACTGGACTTGGTGATCTCCCGTTTGTTCTGTCTCGCCATCTCAGTGGGTGAACGCATCCCTTATGGTTCTGACTTTCTTTCTCATGATCTCTCTCCTTCTGCTCCTCACCAGGACCTTGGGAGCTCAGTCTGGTGCTCCAATGTGGGGCTCTGTCTCTGTCTCCATCCATCGCCAGATGAAGGTTCTATGGTGATATGCAAGATATTCATCAGTATGGCTATAGGATCTGGCCTTTTCCGGCTCCCTCTGCCTCAGCTGGGGGCATCTCCCTGGATACCTGGGAACCCATCTAGAGTAAAGTCTCTTGACAATCCTCAGATGGCTCCCTTAATTAAGATATCTGCTTCCCTGCTCCATGTCCACCCTTCCTATATCCCAAGCATCCCCTTCCCCCAAGCTCTCCCCATCCTCCCCTTCACGACCTTCTCCCCCCATCTCCCCTTTCCCCCATCCCACCCCACCCCCAAGTTCCCAATTTATGCCCGGCAATCTTATTCCAACATCCAGGAGGATAACTGTATATTTTTATTTGGGTTCATCTTCTTATTGTCTTCTCAAGGATCACAAATTATAGGCTCGATGTACTCACTCATAATCAGTTTCTAGCCATAATCATTCAAATTTTTATATTCGCCAGTTTTGAAATGTATGAGTGAGTTATCAGGGTTTATAAAATTGCAGTAACAACATTTGAAGAAATCATCTTTTTAAATGGCAATAAAGATTTGCCTTTTCGCATGATTGCTCTAGGTTTACCAATTGTAAATCTTGATACTTTCAAACATATTTACCTATAGAAATTTGGAAGAAAGGATTATTTAGTCATGTTTACATTTTAAACAAGCTTCCTATTTTCTCTAAGTATAGGACACAGATGTTTTTCACTGAAGAAAATCAGTTTGTCCAACAAAAACATAAAGTCAGCAATTGATAATCTGTTTCAACACCTTATCAAGGAATAGCATGAAAGTCTGTATTTATAAGATAATACAGCTAAATACTGCATTACTTGATTGTGATTATTGCTGTCAAAGGTTTAAACACTATGAAAACAGTGACTAGGTCCCTGGTGCTTGAGCAGGCTTTTGGAAACCTATTCTCCATGTTGACTTGTTTAGCCCAGCCTTGATGCAGCAGGAGGAGCTTGGTCCTGCCTCAACTTGATGTGCCATACTTAAATGAGGCCCATGAGAGGCCAGCCCCTTCTTGAAGGGGGACAGTTGGAGGAGGGGTGAATGAGGTTGGGGGAGACGAGATGCAAGTGGTGGAGGGTAAACAGAAAGAGAAGAGGGAGGGTAACTGCCATTGGGATGTAAAATAAATGAAAATTTTAATTAATAAAAAATATTCATGCCGGGCGGTGGTGGCGCACTCCTTTAATCCCAGCACTCGGGAGGCAGAGGCAGGCGGATCTCTGTGAGTTCGAGGCCAGCCTGGTCTACAAGAGCTAGGTCCAGGACAGGCTCTAAAAAAGCTGCAGAGAAACCCTGTCTCGAAAAACCCCCCCAAAAAAAAAAGAAAAAAAGAAAAAAAAATTCATACAAAAATAGGTAGCATACAAAAATAACAAGAAAAACCACACATTACAGCTTAAAATAATATACTTATGAAATCTCAGAACTACAAAAAAAATCAAAAACAGTTTCAAAGTAATTAAAAGTCTCAAATTTAGAAAATACTAAAATGTATTTGAAAAATCATAAATCTTAAGGCAGCATTGTGTGACTTGAAATGCCTACTATCTAACATTATAGGAATCCAACAAGTCAGGTTCATAAAGAGAATTCTTGAAAGGCTAAGGAGAAAGAACAAGGGATTGTTTCTTCAGTGGTAGAAGTTGCCCGGGATCCTGTAGTAACCCTCACCTGCTCATTGGTTTGCCATGCCAAGCAAATAGCTGCCTCCAGGGTTAGTCTAAATATTAATATTGAGTACTTTTCATAATTCAAAGAATAAGTTGCAGAATTTTTAAACAATCAGTTTTTGTTGTACTAGTATTATTGTTGATGTGGATTTTTGTAACACCCAATTCTGTGTTACCCCCTCGGTACAGTTCGCGCGCCACTGTACCTTACGCGAGTCGGACAAGGGCCTGGAGATTGAAAGAACACACAAAGAGACCTGGGTCATTCGAAAGGAGATCAGCCGAATGCCGTTTATTTAGCCTTGGGGAAAATCTTATATACCCCACTCCTGCCTAAGGAATTCCACCCAGGCAGGTGGGAAATTACCATATCTAACTGCTGCACAAGGACTCCCACCTAGGCAGGTGGGAAATTACCATACCAACAATAGAGTCAACAATGCCCTACAACAAATCACCAGGCGGGGCAGAGGGAGCACAGGAACAAACAGGATGCTTAGTCATCTGACCAGAAACTGTCCTCAAGGTGAGCCCCAGGAACAAGGGCAGACCCGGGCCCTACAGATTTTGATACAATATGTTCACTTTTCAGTAGTAGATTTATAGATAGAACATTGCAAGGGTGTGAAATGAATTAATAAAATAGATCAAATGTTGAAGTTCTTGTTGGATTATTAAATGTATTTTTTATAAACAAGCTATAAGAAAACCTCCCTTTTATTGTTAAGCCTTCAACAAGTTATAGAAAATTAGTTTACCTTAAAACAACTGAAAGAACACATTCATAATGAACCAAAAGAAGCTTGCTACTAATGGTTTGAGGGGATAATTACAGGTTGAATTTATGCATTATTTGTGTTAATTATGTATCTGAATTTCAAATTTGCTTTACACTTAAAGTATTGCTTTCAAAGTGAGTTAACATCCAAACAACATAAGTAGACTACCCATATTTTCCCATCTATCCATGGATCTCAAATGTGGATTAATTGAACATCAATGTCTCTGTTTGATATTTATTGAGCATTCTCAGGTACTCACAACCACACTCACATGTGCAAAAATTACCCTTCTTCCTCTATTTCTCCCTCTCCCTCTACTTTCTTCCCCTTGTTAACACACACATCACATCATTTCAGTACTTCCCATTCTTATACTCAACCACACATATTTTAAATATACCACAATGTGGGAAATGTAGCATCAAATGATGAATAATTAGGTAATATAAGCAGCAACTTCCTTTAGTTATCATATTATTTGGGCAGAAGAAAGTTGCTTACCTCTAAAAACTTCAGCAATCTTATGAATTCTACATAGCTTTCTATGAAAATATATTAGAAATCCTCCGTATCTCATTTTATGGCCTAATTTTAACCCTCGGGGCATTCTTTTAATACAGTACATAGGCCATAAAATATTTCCTTAACACTCAGCAAATAAACCCACTCTTTCCACACAGCCTTAATCGAGTATGTGATTCCTTAAAATCCACAATTCTTTGTAGACTGAAATAACTTCATTTTTGAAATTTTACTCCTTATAATTGAAATTCATTGCTTATTCCAAGATTAATATAGGAAAGAGAGGTCCTTTCTAAAATAACTGAGACTGTCCAATGATAAACTATATTTTATAAAATGCTGTGTTTTAGAAATTAATTCCTCAAAATTCTTTTTTAGAAATTTTCTTATAACTTATATAATTTATTATAAAGTATTAATATTAGAATACTATAGTGTTGTGGTATGATGTCTACTAGTACTGTACTGAGAAATGCAATTGCTATGAAAAGTTTTTGTTCCTAACTTTAGAGGGCTTTTTATACCTCACAGATAGGAGATATGAAATAAGCAGATGTTTAAATATTTGTAAAAGTCCATTTAATCCACACATCGCACAGCTGCTTAAATATGGACACAAGAATTCATTCCTTGGTGAGGAATATTAACCTGGTTCAATCTTAAATAGGTATCTATGCTCAAGAGATTCAGGACTCAGTTCTGACCTGTGGGTAGCAATTAGCTCCAATGTGAAGGACAATTCATAATAATTTTCCACTTTGTTTAGTTTTCTGTGGCCTGTCAAGAAACATATTCAGGCATTCTAAATCCTAACCTATATTTCCCATTACAGTGTCTCAAAAACTCTATATCATTTTGTTGGAAGGTTTTATAGAATGTATTATTTAAGCCAAAGACACAGTTGCAAAAAAACCGTGAAAAAGTATTAAAAAGAACACAATCTCTAAAATGTAATTGCTTATTATTAATAAAGCCAGCCAAAATTTAGGCATTCTCAGCAACGATAAAATAAATCCTATTGCTGTTTCCACCAGTTCTTGTCATTAATGCTCCTCGGAATGGTGGCTACATGGTTACTCTGACACATGTTCTTCAGCCTACTGTTTGGCATCCTGGTTCATGAAGCCACCTGCTCTTCCTCCTCAATCTGTTCAGGTGTCTTGGACACCTGCCTCTAGAAACCGCTCCTGCTCTCTGTCTTCTCCTGGGGTTTTATATATTCAAACGAGTTCTTATTTGTTAAATGCTTCTTATTGCAGAGCGGAGAGCTCAATTTGACACTGTTTCAGAATATAATTGTGGTTGGCACTCAACATAACCCTCCTCAGCCACCTTTCATTGTCCACATTGTGGCGTAAAATTACTTGCTAATTGCATAGATTTTTTCCCGAACTTCTTCCTGGGTCATTTGTAAGATAATAACTCCGATATTCTCCTATATACTCATAACTACAAATTCTATCCTCATAGAGACTTGGGGATGGGGATAGGAAGGGTGAATGCTTTTTCTGCTTTTGAAATTTAAGAAGCAAAAATAAATGATACCGAGGCATGCCTTAAAAAAGAGAAAATCAAAGTTATGGAATTTTAGCCTAGGCTAATAAAAGACAAGGGTAAAGATTTGTGACCTTACTACCTAGAAACAATGAGCTTCTCCAACTCTGCTGATTAGAATTGGCAGTGAGTCCAAGCCCTCTGAGTTATGATGGCATGCATTAATTTTTTTGTAGTAGTAATAAAATATCCTGTCAAAAGTGACCCATTTGAAAAAGTTTCTGTTTGTCCACATTTAAATGGTTTGGTATGTTCTGCATTGAAATCTTGGTGGCAAGAATGTAAGGTAAATGGTAACTTTGTGACTGAATAGTTCATTCCTCACTGCCATATCTGCAGGCTTGTCTCCTAGGTGATCCAAAGTCTCATCAAATTAGCATTCAACATTAATGCTTACAAGGTTACTTTGTCGTTTCCTTAAAACTGAGAGGTTAGGGCACAACATAAATTGTTTTATAGTTCAATTTCAATCTCTAACATTTCTTCATTATAAGTTGTCACTTATAGAATTTATAGTTTTAAAGTATAGTGATTTATTGTGTGGAACAGATAAATTCCCGAGTGAATGCTCATTATTTATATGATCTTGGCTATGTGAAGGACTCCAATGGCTTATACACATGACTTCCCTTTGTCAGGCTCAGAAGAAAGTCAAAGTCTTCTCATGGTCACAGTATAGATGTTAAGGATGGTTGACCCTTAGCTTAAGCCAGTGTGTGCAGAACTAGCGCACTATCAACCACAGCTTGTCCTCCCAGAGACAACACCACTGAAACTGCCCTGTTACAGAGACCACCTGCTGAGATTAGCTAGCCCACTTCCTACTCCTGCTGCTGTATAAAATAAACCTGTCTTCTTGGCTCAGGTTCATAAAATAAATGTGCTGGGCTTCCAGGCTGCCCCTGGTACTTCTCCATCAGTGTTCATGAGCAACCCAGCTTGTGTGTGTGTGTGTGTGTGTGTGTTTGTGTGTTTTCTTCATCACTTTATTGCCAAAGTCAAGTCAACTTTAAAGCCATACAGATCTACACGAGGAAATTCATTTGACTTTTCTCAGTTTCGGGATCATTTACATAGGGCTGGATGAGTCAGCTGTCACAATTATTCCAGTGTTTGGGACTTTTATTGTTGCTAACAAAAGTTTTTTTTCTTCTGAAATTTTATATCATGACGCATTACTTCCATTCATGTAAAACTGCTTGTGGCAATCATAGCTCTATTGCAATAAAAGTAAGCACATTTTTGAGTAATTAACCCCAGCCAAGAGGTTCCTATCACCAAATTTAGCATATTCTGTATCAATAATACTTTTCTATTCTAACATTTTGTTTTATTTATTTTTAATTTTTAAAACTTTAAAATTTTTTTGAAACAATCTTTTTTCATTTTACATACCAATCCCAGTTCCCTCTCCCTGCCCTCCTCCCACTTCCCCAACCTTCCCCCACCCCACTCCCCATTCATTCCTCAGAGAGAGTGAAGCCTGATATAGGGAGTCAACAAAGTCTGTTACATCACTTGAGGCAAGACCAAAACCATTTTCCCTGTATCTAGGCTGAACAAGGTATCCCTACATAGAAAATGAACTCCAAAAGCCAGTTCTTCTTTTTTTTTTCTCATTTTTTTTATTAAAGATTTCCTTCTCCTCCTTCCCTCCCCTCCCTTCCACCCATACCCCCACTCCACCCCTCTCCAAGACAAAGAGCCATCAGGGTTCCCTTCACTATGTTAAGTCCAAGGTCCTCCCAGCTCCCCCTAATCCAGGAAGGTGAGCAACCAAACTGACAAGGCTCACAGTGAGCCCGTCCATGCTGTAGAGTTCGTGTTCATTGCCGTTGTCCTTGGTTTCTCAGTCCTCCTCCACCGTCAGCTACATTCAGAGAGTCTGGTTTGGTCCCCTGTTCCATCAGTCCCATTCCAAGTGGACTTGGTGGTCTCCTGTTAGATCTGTCCCACCATCTCAATGGGTACACGCACTCCTCACGGTCCTGACTTCCTTGCTCATGATCTCCCTCCTTTTGCTCCTCATCAGGACCTTGGGATCTCAGTCCGGTGCTCCTATGTGGGGCTCTGTCATTTTCTCCAACAATGCCAGGTGAAGGTTCTATGGTGATATGCAAGATATTCATGAGTATGGCAATAGGATCTGTACATTTCTGGCACCCTCTCCTCAGCTGCCCAAGGACCTAGCTGGGGGCATCTTCCTGGACACCTGGGAACCCCTCTAGAGTCAAGTCTCTGCCAACCCTAGAATGGCTACCTTAACTAAGATATATAATTCCTTGTTCCCATATCCACTTTTCCTATATCCCAACCATCCTATTCCCCCAAGCTCTTCCCATCCTCCACTTCACACTTTTCTCTCCCCATCCCCCCCCTCCCATCCCACCCCATCCCCATGTTCCCATTTTTTATCCGGCAATCTTGTCTACTTCCAGTATCCAGGAGGATAACTATATGTTTTTCTTTGGGTTCACCTTCTTATATAGCTTCTCTAGGATTTTTTACGAATTATAGGCTCGATGTCCTTTATTTATGGCTAGAAACCAATTATGAGTGAGTACATCCCATGTTCATCTTTTTGGGCCTGGGTTACCTCACTCAGGATGGTGTTTTCTATTTGCATTCATTTGCATGCAAAATTCAAGATGGAAAAGATCTTTACCAACCCCGCAACAGACAAAGGTCTGATCTCCAAAATATATAAGGAACTCAAGAGACTAGACTTTAAAATGCTAATGAACCCAATTAAAAAATGGGGCACTGAACTGAACAGAGAATTCTCAACAGAAGAAGTTCGAATGGCCAAAAGACACTTTGGGTACTTTCATAACACAAACTCTTAACAGCATAAAAATTAATTGATTTTTCTGGCTTCTTGACCTTTAATTATCTGTCAACTCAAATGATAGTGATATGTTTTGAAATCTATATGCCTTGTTTATTTACATTCTCTTGTTTTGCATATTCTAATACATTCAGCTTTCCTCTTGGATTTCGGTGTGGGTGGAATGAGGTAAGGCTCAGGTCGCCCTAGTCAAAGGGCTTCCACATGTGACAGTTGTACATCAGAATCTTCCTCTTTAAATTCTTGTGTATGTCTTTAGTTTATTCCCTTTTAAACATCTTGCTATTATAAATCAATTTCCCCAATTATATTTCATTTGTTTTTATATCAAATAATATATTTGCATTTTTATTGCATATAAAATACAGTTTTGATCATATCTAACCTCAATTACTCCCAGCAACTTTCTTTAGGCCCTACTATATAAAATTTAGAGAATAATAATGTTAATTTAAAGTTTTACTTTGTCTGATAGGAATTCAAGTCCCAGTATTCACACCAGTATATCAGTATATTTACACATAACTAAAGGGCAGGTATGACCAAATCCTTAGTTATGCAAATCCAAAGTTCATAGTTGATGAAATATTTTCATATTGTTTTTCACTACTTTGTTCATTGAACATATTTCTAAAAGCATAGAACACTATGAGCATAAAATAAAGAGCTTGGAAACATAAACAATTTTAGATTCTTAATAGAATATTAACTTTAAGAAATGTCATAAAATTCCACTAAATATCAGTGGTTTAGCTCTGTTAACGCTTCCCACCCTTGAAGTATTTATATTTTCTACTTATCCTGGAGATTTTTCAATTTAAGACTTTGGGTATTTTTGGCAAATTACCAATTAAATTCACCCTGTGAGTCTATTCCCCATGTGAAAATAATAGATGTGTGTGTATTGGTTTTGCTTCATTAGCTGAAATTTAGGCTCAGGAGAACAATACCTTCGGTAATGTGCTTAGAATTTAGTTCATTCCCATTGAGAATTGAGATGGGCAACTCAAAAAAAAGCATCTTAAACAGGCAAAGCACAACTGATGCTTTTGTTAGAAAGGAAAATATAATGTGTCTGTGGGTACACCCTTAGTGTGAAAGCTAGAAACAGTTCAGCGTCTGAGTGGAAGGAACTCTGCCCACTTAAAATGCATGTCCTGTGCATTTATGATATGTAGTTTGGCATTCATAAAACACCAGATTGTCTTCTTAAACAGAAGCTTCAGATGCTGTATTTTTTTTTAAATTTGATTAACTTATAACTCCAGGGATGCATCTTTCCTTGTTACTATTAGAAAACCAAGTAATTAAAAACCTTTATAAATAACAGAAAATAAATTTCCTTTTCACGTTTCTTAAAACGATTCAATACAAAAAAAATGCAGCCTATGTAATTTGAAGACACCTGAAGGGTTGAAAGAAAATTAATTTTGTTTTTAACTGGACTTTTTATCTTTTCATAGTTCATTCATGAATTTCAATAACTCTGATAAAACATATGGATTTAAAATTTATAACAATCAAAAAAATCTCAAAGACAAATTACAAACAAAACCGGAGTCTGTGCTGTACATTTTGGATGGTGATGGTGATTAAAGACGCACAGCTTTCATCCCAGCACTCAGGAGGCAGAGGCAGGCATTCAAGGCCAGCCTTGTCTGCAAAGTTACAAGTGAGTTCCAGAATAGCCAGGGCTGTTACACAGAGAAACCCTGTCTTGAAAGACTAAAAAATTAAAAATAAAAAAATAAAAAAAATCTCAAAAATTTAGAACACTTTTATCTAATCTAATATGTATATATGAATATTATACGACTACTAGAGAGAGGTGTCTGTATTTAAGCTCATGTTACCAGAGGATATATATGCTTAGCATTTTGCCTCTTCCGTGACTATTGTAACACCCTTCATCTTTGTCAGTCATTCCTTATCAAAGCTAAGAAAACAATACAGATTCTGTAATTTTCTGCCATACTCATAAAACAGTCAAAGTAAATTCGAATGAAAATTACTAGTGGAAAGCATAATATTAATTTTAAGGTAGCAGCTTAGAGCTATGTGACCAGGATGATCAATTCTGTGGCTCATAGTCTCTATAGTCTTTAGAACTACCATTTGTCTTTTTCCCCTTGACAACTTGCATAGCACCTTCTGATCCTACGGGATGCAGGACTCGGGAGGGGGAGTTTCATGTTAGTTCCCACTCAGTTCCTTCAATCCTGTGTTCAAAACTTTGTGGCATCTTCAGAAATAGCATCCTACCTTCAAGTTCTGGAAGGCCGTCAAGAGCAATGGCAATAGCTCATAATATATATGAAATTCTTCTATTCCCCTGGCCAGCATTTCGAGGAAAAATTCTTCTATTCCTGTGCCTGGTACTGAGGGTTTGAGTACCATTGCCTATGGGATGTGCACTATCACCCCAATTGACATAACTCCAATTGAGAATGAAAAATATATGTATTCATACACAAGTTGTGGAATATTTGATCACACTGTGAACCCTGAATTTGTGTTTGTATTAAATAAAAACAATCATTGTTGGGTCAGAAGTCCAAGTTAGCAACTAGTTGACAGAAAGCAATCATAGAGAGTTAGGGTCTCTGTAAGATAATATAAGTATGTACAGAAGGTAGTAGGGAGGGACTTGGTGTAGAATGGGTTCTTTTGTTTGGACTGAGTGGAAGAATGCTCTCTTTCAGAGACACTTGCATAAAGAGCAGGTCAGCTAGTTGTTTCTCAGCCTCTCTGGGCAAGCAGGCTTTCACCCCAGCCTCTAACCCTGAGTTTTATTGATAAACAGAATGATAGAGATTTAGCTAAAAGTTTTATTTGGCAGCAAAGACATAGCCACTGCCTGTTGGAAGAGAATTCCTGCCAGGTCAAGGATTAAGCTGCCTGATCACTGCCAGAGAAGCAGGCCAGTACTGCAGAGCCATATTTGCTGGCTAAAACGACAGCAGATTAGAGGGCATCCTCGGTGCTGACAGAAAAGCAACAAATAGACATGAACGAGTATATGTATATTGTGCTACATATGTGTTGCCTATGGATTTTTTTAAATATTTATTTATTTTATTATGTAAACAATATTCTGTCTGTGTGTTTACACCTGCAGGCCAGAAGAAGGCACCAGACCCCTTTACAGATGGTTGTGAGCCACCATGTGGTTGCTGGGAATTGAACTCAGGACCTTTGGAAGAGCAGGCAATGCTTTTAACCTCTGAGCTATTTCTCCAGCCCCTTGCCTATGGATTTTTAAAGTACCACAATGTGTTTCACTATATGTTTTGCCAGCCTCCCTCATGTTGTTTATCTCTCCTTCCCCATCTCCTTCTATTCCTCTTCCCTCTCTAAAGCCTTTACGTTTATCCATTGCTCACTTCATAGTTCTGGTTTCCTATTATCCCCTGCTTTGAGGAGCCCTCTCCCTCCCCCAACCATGATCTCTTCCTACTTTTTTTTCTTCCTTTGGCTATTACAAGTTATAATCAAATATTTAAGACTTGGAGCTAGAATCCTCAACCAAACTGGAACATGTATATTTATTTTACTGTGGATGGGTTATTGCACTCAGTATTATGTTTTCCAGATCCATTAATTTACCTACAAATTTCATGATTTTGTGTAATAGTGACACTCTATATTGGAAGTAACAGCTGTCAATTGGACTTAAGACCTGTCTGATGGGAGGGAGTCCATGTCTGATAGTGGAAAATTAATCACAAACCCATGGTTAGAGAGGTAATAGACACTAGAGGAAAACCTATTCAGCCATTTTCCTGGATTAATATAACTTCTAAATTCTAGATACTCTTCATTATATTCACAGATTTATGGGGAATTTACCTCTGTGAATATGTTTGATTACTATTGGTTAAAAAGAAGCTACTTTGGTCTATGGAAGGGCAAAATATTGGTTGGTGGGAAAACAAAACCAATTTGTATATGTGCCACACCTTTATCCATTCTTCTATTGAGGGGCACCTAGGTTGTTTCCAGGTTCTGGCTATGGAGCCATAAACATAAAAAGAAATTTGGTATTGAATATGTAGTCTCTCTCTCTCTTTGTCTCTTTCTCTCTCAATCTCTCTCTGTGTGTGCGTGTGTGTGTGTGTGTGTGTGGTGTATGTATATGTTTGAAGAGATTAGTTCCAAAGTGGAATTCACTGGATTAAGTGCCAACGTAGGAGACCTCTACAGAAAAACTCCTTTGAGAACATAAAATATCTTTTAATCTAGAATCAAAGAAACTAAAAATATGAAATTATGGAGTTTTAACTTTAGAAGCGTTATTTTCAGATACGAGATTTCACTGATAAAACTTTCTCTCTGACTTATTTTGGTATTTTAAATAGTACAAGTTAGGCATTTTGTGAACTTGAGAAATATACTTCTCAAAAGTTGTGGAGGCTAAGGCATTTAAAACCAGAGCATATAGAGATCTGGTTACTGGTGAGTTCCCTTTCCCTGGTGGATAGATGACCACTTTTTTGTAAACAGAGACTGCTGATTCATGTCTCAGCTGCCTAGACCCCAAATAATCACACAGAAACTTTATTAATTACAACATTACAATACTGTTTGGCCAATGGCTCAAGCATATTTCTATCTAACTTTTATATTTTAATTTAACCCATTTCTTTTTTAAATTTATTTATTATGTATACAATATTCTGTCTGTGTGCATGCCTACAGGGCAGAAGAGGGCACCAGACCTCTTTATAGATGGTTGTGCCACCATGTGGTTGCCAGGAATTGAACTCAGGACCTTTGGAAGAGCGGACAATACTCTTAACCACTGAGCCATCTCTCCAGCCCAATTTAACCCATTTCTATTAGTCTGTGTATCATCACAATGTTGTGGCTTACCAGGTAAAGTTATCAGCATCTGTGTACTTCGGCAGCTACATGGCATCATGGCATCTCTTTGACTCCATGTACTCTTTATACTCTCTCTCTCTCTCTCTCTCTCTATATATATATATATGTGTGTGTATGTATATATATACATACATACGTATATATACGTATACGTATATATACGTACATATATATTTATATATGTACGTATATATATACGTATGTATGTGTATGTGTATATATATATATATATATATATATATATATATATATATATCTGTTCTGATTTCCTGCCTGGTGTTACTCTGCTAAGCCATTGGCCAAAACAACTTCTTATTAATCAATAGTAATAAAACATATTTACAGCAGTCAGTGGGGAATCCCACTTCACTTCTCATTGCATGCTCTTGCATTAAGAGCAACGAGCCCCTTTTCTGAGAGCCGTTTTACAAGGGCCGTTACCTTGTACATGAGAGCTCTACAATTATAACTCAATAGCCTCACTCATACCCGCCTCTTAACCACATAGACTCATAGACCTGGTCCTTTTTTAAGGTGTATAATATCTAAGGCATACTAGAACATCATCAAGATGCTACAGATGAAGGAAACACTACATACATATGACAGAAACTCATGTTTAGAAAAAGTAAGATCTCTTGATAGCTTTTATATAATAATTGTAGAAAATAATCAATTAATGTTTTTAATATTTCTATTATTACCTTTAGATTCCAAGTCTTAAAGCTTTACTCACCATAGTGTGCTTTTGTCTTTGTATGTGACAAATCCATTGGTAACTTTTTCTTTTGCAGAAAGGGAAGGATCTGTGATAGTCACAGGTTCACTTTTCATAAAATGAGTGAGTTTATGGGGATAGCAAAATGGTAAATAGGAAATAGTAGCTAGGTAACACAGCTCCTTTCAAATAGGGCACTTACAATATCCAGAGGAAATAGCTGGAGAAGCTCTCCTGAAACAGTTGTGCTGGAACTCCTAATGGTGAGCTCTGGACATAGCATCTTTGCCCTCCCCAGAGCTGAGCTTCTGGCTCCTCATTTTCACTATGGGAGTTCATTTTACATTCCACCCACAGATCCCCCTCTCTCCCCTTGTCATTTCTCCCCCACCTTACCTTCATTACTTCCCACAATTCAGAGAGGGTAAGGCATCCCATGGGGAGTCAATAAAGCATGGCACATTAAATTCAGGCAGGACCAAGCCCCTCAACCCTGCATCAAGTCTGAACATGCCATTCCATCATAGAGAATGGAGTCCAAAAAGCCAGTTCATGCACTAATGAAAATCCTGGTACCACTGCCAAGGGCCTCACAAACAAACGAAGGCTCACAACTGACACTCACATTCAGAGGGTCTAGTTCAGTCCCACACAGGCTCCTCAGCTGTCAGTATTGAATCCATGATATCCCATTAACTTGGATCAGTTGTCTCAGTGGGTTTCCTCACCATGCTCTTGACCCCCTGTGCTCTTATAATCCCTCCTCCCTCTCTTCGACTGGACTGCAGGAGCTTGGCCCAGCACTCGGCTGTGGATCTCTGCCTCTGATTCCTTCAGTTACTGGATGAAGTTCTATGATGACCATTAGGGTAGTCACCGATTTGATTACAGGAGAATTCCTGTTAAGGCCACTATTGCTAGGAGTCTTAGCTGGGGTCATCCTTGTGGATTCCTGGTAGTTTTTCTGGTACCAGGTTTCTTCCTACACCCATAATGACTCCATTTTTCAAGATATCACTTTCATTGCACTCCCTCTCCATTTCTCCCCGAACTATCCATCCTGTTCCCTCATATTTTCATCTCCCTTCTTCTCCTCTCTCCCTTTCCGCTCCAAATTTACCCAGGAGATTTCATCTATTTCACCGTCTTAGGGCTATCTATGCAGAATATTTATACTGCAGGACAAACAAGAATAACTACCACTGGAAATAATTTAATTTCCAGCTTTTACAGGTTATCATCCAGGGAAGTCAGTGCAGGAACTGAAGGAGATGAAGCAGAAAAATGTAGGGATACTGCTTACTGGCTCAGACTCAGCTAGGGATGAGCTCATGCTCATTCCTAGGGATGGTGCTGCCAAGTGTGGGCTTGACCTTTTCACATTAATCATTAATTACAGCAGTGTTTTATAGATATGGGCACAAGCCACTGTGATCTGGGCAATTCTGCAATTAAGATTTTATCTGCTCAGGTAGCTCTAAGATATGTCAACCTGGCAATAAAGCATGTCTAACACAGAGTCTATCAGCTAATGGATGGAACATTTTAGGCCTTTATTCTCCAAAGCAATTTAGGTGTTCTTGTTGCTGAATATCCAAAGTTGGAGAAACTAATACCATGCCCCTAACTGAACATCAGTCTTTATGAAAGTCAATCAGTCACTTAAAGGTTTTTCTCACTGAATCACATACTCTGGAAAGGTAGCAATTATTATTGGTTGGCATAAATGTGACACATATTTCAGGCACAGATTAGTCTTGCCTTCTACAATATTATGGAAGATTTATTATATAAGGTCTTATAAAATGTTGATTCAGCAAGACATCACACCACATAATATCACTTCTGGCCAGAGAAGCTGTGCTTTACCAGAGGTGAAATGATGACCAGTATCTAGTAATCATATCACATTTCCCAGAGGCCACAAGCTTCTAGCTTGGTGTTCAAACCTATACAAGAGCTTTCTAACCTCAGGACTATCAGGATTTTGTGACAAGAAATTTTATTTTCACATGTAAACTCTAGAGGAGATTGCTGTGTTGGTTCAATTGTAGTATTTCAACTCAAAACTGAACTTTATTTTCTCTCCCAAATATAAATACTTCAATTAAGGCTGGACAGTTGGCTCAACAGTTACAAGCACTGACTGTTCTTCCAGAGCATCCAGGTTCAATTCTGACCACCCACTTGCAGCTCATAACTGTCTGGAACTCTAGTTCCATGGCATCTGACACCTTCCCACCAATGGACATAAAATTTAAAAAAATGAATAAATAAATAAAGTACTTCAACTAAATACTGGTTAAAAAAAAGTGACCAAACTTTAAGATAACACTACTGCTGATGTATTAGGTTTGTTCTTTGTGCCTAAATTCAGAAAAGTAAGAACATAAACTACCATAGAATGGAAAAACTCACTGCCACCTTTTGGAGGAAATAGCGCTGCTCTAACAAAGTAATAAATAGAAAGAATGAGAATTAAATTTAGCTGATCTATTTGAGTACTTCTTGATATTTTTGGCCATATCTTAAGGTAAAAATATAAAGGAAAAAGAGTGTGGTGTCTAGAGCCTCTGGTCAAGTCAACAATGAGGTACTAGATCATTTCATACATTAGGCTGCCTGCTCTAGCAATTAAAAAAAAGAGTGAGAAATCTTGTATGAGTTATAGAGAAATTAGCAAGGCATGTTTACTATGGCCACCCCAAACAATTTGTGACTGCCATGAAATTAATCCCACCAATTTCCTTTCCCATTAATTCAGAAACTGTATTAAACATAAATTTGAATGAATTGTTCCACAGATCCTATGAATTGGCATAGGAAACAAGCAGATCTGAGAAGCACACTGGGTGGATGTTAAAGACTCCCCATACACAGCCACGATTATTCCTTCAGATGCAGACTCGGGGATTTGGCTCACAGGGGAGATCTGCATGGGAAGTTGCTCCTAGCAAGAGAGGGTCTGCATACTGAGTGTCGCAGGCAGCAGGAGCAGAGTACATTCTATTAATGTTCAATGTAAGGATCTAATTGCTGGACCCCTCACCTGAGCATGAGATGACACATTTTAGTTCTTACTAAAACTGAGTGTTGCCTTTTCTTTCAAATACACTGGAGTTAACTGCTAACTCCATTTTTCTTATTTCATTACTTGTATATGTTCAGCCAAAGCATTCTGCAATAGTGTTCTTTCAAAATCTCCACTCAAGATCACCTGAAGAAGATATGAGAGTCAACATAGACCCATATCAATACTCTTCCATATTATACTGAATTTTGTTTGGTGATGTGGGATTCCCTTTTGTATGCTGTGAATATGTTTTATTACATTTGGCTAATAAAAAAGCTGCTTTGGCTTATGGCAGAGCAGAATATAATCAGGCAAGAAAACTAAACTGAATGCAGGGAAAAAGAAGGCAAAGTCAGGAAGACACCAGGTAGTTGCTGAAGGAGATATATGACAAAAAGTTTTCTGTAAGCTATAGCCTCATGGCACTACATAGACTAATTGAAATGGATTTATTTAAGGTATAAGAGCTAGCTAGAAATATGCCAGAACCATCAGTCAAACAGTCTTGTAATTAATAGTGTTTGTGTGCTTATTTGGGTCTGGGTGGTCAGGAAATGAAAAAGTAGTATCCATTTACAGTGTGAACAAAATAAAGATAAATTTTATGACATATGTCCAAACTCGGTGCTTAAAATAGATATTTTATAAACATAACTAAGAGATTTTCTAGAAAAATGTAACTAATTTTATATAAAATTGTATAAAAATAATCCAAGGTGTAGTGTTAATTAAAATGACTTTTTTACTAGAATATAAGTGAAATGAGTTGGCTGTCATAAATTGGATATCTGTATAAAGATTTTATTCTTTACTTTTTGTCTAAACCATATTCATTAAAGATCCTTTGGGTTGGGCTCCTGAAACAGAGACTGACTGGATTGTAATGGAAGTTGAATATATAAAGGTTGACACTCATAATTCTAACTTTTAATGTTATCTTACTGTCATTTTATTCATTTAAAATAGTTTTGTTTGGGGGAATATTTGAAATAACTTAAAACTCACCATAGATAATTCTTGCATTTAAAAGAGAAAATCAATATAGTTTTTAAATAAAATGTACTAGTTTTAGCATATTGACTAGGCTGAATTTTAAATTGCATATTTCTCCTTGAAACATAATAGTTGGATGATTTCATATTTGTAAAAAGAATTTTAAAGTCTTCAGATGACTAAATCAGACATAACTGTGCAATTTCACTACAGATAACTGGGCTTTGGAGTGTTTAGTAAAAGAGTTTGCAGATACTTGTAGTATGGTCTTGGACTACTTAAATAGACTTATAATTTCCTTAGCAAAGAATAAATCTGAGTGGCTATTTAAGGTCTTTGTTACATTTATAGATGGAGAAAACACAATACTTCTATTCATAACTTGTATGTGGGCTACAGTTCAATGTCAAGAAGTTTCCTAAATTAGTCTCAGCAATCCTTAACACTATTTCTTGTGTCTTTCCAGGTTCTGAAGAAGTTTTTCTGGGAAAAAAACTACTAGTAGAAAAATTCAGGGAAGTTAAATAGGATTGAACATGCACACATTCAAAGAAGTAACTGAGCATAGCAGAACTCAGCCCATTATCTGAAGTTGGCAAGGATATTTCATTTCATACATCATTTAGAGTTTAATTCTCCACAGTGGTTCTATAAATGCAGTTGCTCTTAAAATCTTAATGGAATGAAGGGCAAAAAAGATTTGTTTTCAATAAATGTCTGTGCCAAGGTGCATAGAGCCAGTGAACCCTCCAGGCCTCCCAGGGACAAACTCACATCTGACTGAGCTAATATCCCCAAATCTCTAACTATTTTTTAGTTTTAAAAAAAGTAGAAAAAAGACACATTGTTCTTAAACAATAGGTTTTCATTTCACGTGAGGGTTTTGTATTATAGTAGCAGAGCATAAATTACATATTAAGAATGTAACAAATCAGTTCATTGCATTGTTGCCCAGGTCAATTTTTTTACATTTTGAATTTGTATACATACATACATGCAGCAAATTTAAAAATGTAAAGATGTGTTACATTTTTTGTGCTGCAGAATATTACTTGAACTGTGTAAAGCTGTATTGCTTTTCCTTTTTGAAATTGCAATGACATTATTTTCCCTGGCCTTTCCTTCATCCGCACCCTGCTATATAACCTAGATTTTACAAATGTGTGTGTGTATGGTGTGTCTGTCTGTGTGCATGTATGTCACCTGTGTATGTGTTCTGATAAAAGTCTTTGGGAAAGGTGTTGGATACCCCGAACTGGAATTCCACGGAGTTGTACGTCAGTCACCTCTTTGCGGATGCTGGGAACTGAACTCCCATTCCCTGGAAGAGCTACAAACACTGAGGCAGGTTTTAAGATAAGATAACAATTGGTCTGAGTTATAGGAAGAAAAATCAAAGTCAAACCCTGTTCAGAAATCAAAATTTCAAAGATACAGGAAATGTGACATAGAAGTCAAGAGGTGCATTCCTTGCTTCTCTCATTGTTAAAGAAAACTCTGAGTGTCTCTCTGCTTCGTCACTGAAATAGGAAACCTTTTGGTTAACCAGCACATTAAGACCCTGGTGTCATATAACAGAAATGAACATAGAACTCCTTGTTTTAAAATGTCTGTATTGTGAATTAAGGAGCTTAATGTAAGCATCAAAATCTCAAAAAAACACAGAAAAAGAAATGTACAGCTATTAACTGGACATTGGGGAAGACTATATTGTTGGCAGAGGCTGCTCAAACATTTTTCTGGCCACCCAGATCCAACATAATCACACAGAATCTGTATTACAACACTTCTTGCCCTATTAGCTCACACTTCTTATTGGCTAGCTGTTATTTTATATTTTACCATGAGGCTAGTGGTTTACCAGTAAAGTTCTGGTTGGCAGCTCTTGTCTTTCTCCTCCTGCAGCACAAGGCATCTCCCTGAGTCCACCTAATCTCTTTTCCTCTATCTCCGTGGAATTCCCACCTTACGCTAGTCTATGCTGCAATAGGCCCAAAGTAACTTCTTTATTAACCTGTGTTATTCACAGCATGCAGAGGGGAATCCTACATCACCTCCCCTTTTCTTTCTAAGTGAAAAGGAAGGATTTAAGGTTAACATAGTAAAATTGTATCTAACAAAACAGTTATCAAGCAAGAATTATAGTTACAGTATTTAATCCATTCACATTTGGCAAATTAAGGAAAATTCTCTATTATCTTTCTTATCTTTGTGAGGCTAAAGTTTTATAACTAATTTATCTGTTATAATTATAGCTATCTTTCTTTAACTCCATCAAAGACTTCGGAAGAAGAATATAATATTACCTAAGTTAACAGGAAGAGCATTGTAAGCAACTTCCAAAACTCTAGAAATGACAGAGACATCTCGATGCCTGGATAGTCACCCAATGTTCTTCTGTACCATTGTGGCATCCATCTGCAGCCTACAGGCCCATAGTGTCTGGCAGATATTCCCGTGAAGCAGGAAATTTGAAGATCTTTTTTGCCTTGTAATGGTAAAGTTCATCAGTTGCCTTCTTTTATGTCCTTCAAAATGTCTGTCAATTCTTTTATTGAGTAGGAACCCTGAAGGACCCTCTCCCCTTTAGGCAAATTCAGAAGTCATTTTTCTGTGGGTCCTGCATGTCCAGTTTATACAGCATAACACCAAGTAGAGCAATTTCTTGCCCACATCGCAGACCAACTCTGTAAAGAGCCTCTTTGATGCCCATCTTCCTCTTGAAGTAATTGGTGCTACAAAGAACGGATGAGTCTCATTGTCATGAAAAGTCCTAAGTTCTTAAACATTTTAAATGTCATATTCTGTTAGTCTTTGAAAGGTTTTAAGAATAACTATCTATCTGAAATATGTCTCTGTACATCTAGAAAACCTAACTAACACGACTACAAGCTGGACTATTACAGATGACTATATACTAATCTGTATTTTTAGTTATTTATTACATTTTTATTTTTATTTTTTAACTATATTTTTAATATTTATTTATTTATTATGTATACAATATTCTTTTTTTATTTCTCTGATTTATTCTCTTTTCCTCATTTTTTATTAAAAATTTCCATCTCCTCCCCTCCTCATCCCCCTTCCCTCCCCTCCCTTCCACCCATACCCCCACTCCCTCCTTCTCCAGGCCAAAGCACAAACACAGTACCTTCATCAAGAGTAGAAATATTATTTCTACTATATATAACAAAATTTACCTTTAATTTGTAGCAAATTAACCAAGATCCATACCATTGTAATGTATTCATCTTTATATCATATCCCCCGTTAAATGTAAACAAACATTTATAAACAATATTTGGGGATTTTTGTCATAGTTCTCTCCCAATTGCTTCTAGCACACATGTGCACACAGTGTGTGTGTGTATATATGTGTGTGTGTGTGTGTGTGTGTGTGTGTGTATAGTATGTAGGTAGGTAGGCAGATAAATAGGTAAATAGATAGATAGATAGATAGATAGATAGATAGATAGATAGATAGATAGACAGATAGATAGTGCATGGGTAGAGGGGTGGATGGATAAAACTTTCAGACAACTTACTAATTTAAAATTGTAGTTTACAGAGTAATGATCAATCTTATATTATTAATACTATTAAATGAATGAAAAACTCAATGTTACAGTTCATACTTAAATGCCTTTAAACCTAGGTCTTTGGAGTTAGAGGACATTGAATCTCTGAGTTCAAGGCCAGTCTGGGCCACAGAAGAAATTCAGACAGCCAGAGCTACACAGAGGAATGTTGTCTCAAAATGAAGGAAGGAAGGAAGGAAGGAAGAAAGGAAGGAACAAAGGAACAAAGGAATGAAAGAATAGAAAAGAAGTTATGGTTAAGGAATGCATAGCATATCAGTCTGGATGGAAAACGAGGTCAGCTTTCTTCCACTGTATAGGAACTTTACATGCAAAAGTAAAATGTTATAATCACTCTGAGAATCCACAAACATAAGTCTCAAATATTTTTCTGGGTACCACTATACATTACAATTCTGAGTAGGTCATGGTGGCAGCATTATAATCTGCTTTATGTCTTGGTATCCAGGTAACTGTGTTATAATTGGTATGCCAAATATTTTTATGTCAACTTGACATAACCTAGAGTTATCTGAAATGATGAAACCTCAGTTGAGAAAATGCCACTCTCAGATCAAGTTGTATGGAATTCTCTTAATTAGTGATGGCTGGAGGAGAGCCTCGACTTTGTGGGTTGTGCCATCCCTGGGCTGGTGGTTCTGGGTTCTACAAGAAAGCAGGCTGAGCAAGCCATGAGGCACAAGCCAGTAAGCAGCACTTTTCCATTGACTCTGCATCAGCTCCTACCAGAAAATTCCTGCCCTGCTTGTGTTTTCCTGTCCTGACTTCCTTCAACGATGAACAGTGACTTGGAAGCATAAGCTAAAGACACCTTTTTTTCTTTTCCAGTTGCATTGGTCATGGTATTTCATCACAGCAATTGTAAGTGCAACTATGTCTGATGGAATACCATCCTCGCTATAGTAATATTCACAGAATTATCTTGCATAATATAATACTGTATGTAATATAATAATAATATACCACAAATACACTATACATATAAAGACATACATAAACTTATGTATACATAATAATACCATGAATATAAAATCACTTTCAGTAAAGAAAAAGTTAAGTGAATTCTGTTAGTTTTTAATCCTATTTTTCTCTTATAGCCCAAACATCTTCAAGCCAAGGGTTTTAAAGAAATCATCTGATGTAATCTCTAGAAGTAAAAAAATAGTCATGAAATTTTTCACTGGTAAAATCCACACCGTCATTATTCATCCTCTTTTCATTATCTCGTGAGGATGCCAACAGCTGTTTTTGTATTAACTATTTAGTTAGAGACAATTTTAATTTATGTGTAGCTTAAACTCTAAAGGGAAAATGTGTAAATTTCTTGCATAATGGTAGTATGTCACAACCAAAAAAATAATTCTTAGATAAGCTCTCAGTCTTATTCAAAGTTTACTAATTTTACATACACTCATTCATCTATGCATATCTAAAATTTTATTTCATCCATGGATTTTTGGACCACTATTACAATTACAAGATAGTTCTGTCATAATTGTGTGATTATACTGACATCATTCCATACTCATGTATTTAATGATACCTTCTAAAATTATGAGCCCAGCTACTTCCTTTCACATCCTTTCCAGTTCTCTTCAGCAATCACTTACCCGATTCTTATCTCTCCCATTTTACTCTATTCAGAAATATATATATATATATATATATATATATATATATATATATATATAATGTAACTTTTTGTCAAGGCTAGTTTTTCATTCAGGAAAATTCTTGTGAAATTGATACATGTGCTGCCTTACCAATGATTTATTTTTGATTTTCAGTTATACATTATAGATATGTAGTCTGTGCAAAATTATGTTTTGAACAATATCTGCATTGTAGGATGCATAAATTTATCTAATTAGCAAACACAATGGCTCACAATTGCTATGATTTTGTGTTATAGAAGTTTTGATTAAATTAGAAAAGTAAGTTCTTGAGATTTATTTTAAAGTGTGACTATCGTTAATAAACATACATTGTTTTCTTTCTTGACACTAGTATACTATAAAAAGTAGTATCACAATATTTCATCTATTTTTTAATTTTCCAAGCTATTATAAATAAATTTGCTTTTAAGATTTTATGACATTTATAAATACTCATGGGCATAATACAGTATGTGTGATGATATTTAGAGTTAGATTTTTCTAATTTAAGAAATTATTAAACACTTCTAGAGACTCTGCATCAGTGTTACCAACAATGTATGATATATCTTTCCAATATTCCTAGGCACTTGTCTTAATTTCTGTTTTATTTTGGTCATTTTGACTATAGATGTGGTGATAACACATTTGTCTTAAATTCACATGTTCTTAATGGAGAAGGATAGCTAGAAAAGGATGCTGTGCGTGCTTCATCTAGATACTTATCTTCAAGTGAGATGTCTCTTTTTATATATTTTCCAATTGTTTGAACAGTTTGGTTCACATGTTTTAAGAGTTCTTGTTTATTTGAGACACAGGCAAGACATTGAATATGTAATTTGCTAATTTTCAGTCCATCTGTTGATTTTTATCTTTACACAGGTTTTTGCAGACAGCACTTAATTTTATACAACAAATCGTACTTTACACAAGTCATGGGGTTAACCCTAGCAGAATAACAGATGATTTCAATACCATCTTTCACCAATGCAATTTAAGAAATTAAACCAAAAAATATACAGAGAAATATTAGCTATACATGGAATCATACAACAAATGGACCCATCCGATTACTTACATGATTTTCTATCCAAACACAGGAGACTATACATTCCTATTGGCAGGTCATGGAACTTTCTTCTAAAATAGACCACATAGTGGGAATCAAAACACATTTCAATAGATGTAGAGAATTTGAAACAGCCCCTTGTAGTTCATCTAAGTTCAATGTACTAAAGATAGATATTAACAACAGGAAAAACCTTAGAAAACATACACAATTATAGACATTAAAGAATGTAGTAATGAAAGTACAATAATGAGCTAATTATAGGATAAACACACAAAAAATTCCTAGAATTCAATGGAAATGAGAACATATACTCCAAAATCTATGGGATACATAAAGAAAATCCTAAAAGAATAGCAAATATTAGTGCATAAATAAAATATTTGGCAATTTTTATGCATCCATATAATGTAATTTGAGAATTTCTTTCCTTTGGTTGAATTCTCCATCTTCTCTTTTATTTGTCCACTTTATCTTCCTATAATGTTTGCATACATACATATATACATATATATGTATAAATATATATATATATATATATATATATATATATATATATATATAAAATCTAGAGCCCCGCAATTAAAAAATCCAAATTTTCTTTCTAACACTAAGCTCACTTAATCTGATCATTTCCAGTTGCATTCATTTTTGTACAAATGGTGGTTATTTCTTTCTTATGTCTGAAAAAAAAACTTCCATTGACTACATACCTCATTTTCTTTACTTATGGATCCATAACTTAGCTGTTGGTAAAGGACTCTAATAAACACTGGACAAATATTTAAGTGAGAAACCAAGCAGATATTTAAATAGCTAATATTTATGTTGCATATGTTTATCTCTTATGGAAAACTAAGATCTTATTCCATTTCATGAGTTTCTAGTCAATCTATATGGCCTTTGATCAACCACTCTTCTAGAATGTACAGCAATTATATTACACCAGAAATGATTTCCTGCTAATCATATTTTTGAAACTAAATTCTGAAGTATTATTGTCACTTAAATCCTTTCAAATATTTTCCTGGGGCCCTATTCAATAGTGATATATAACTGATTCTATTGCTATCTTGTTAATTAGACTGAACTCTGTAACTTATTAATTTAACACTTTTCATTGTAATTTTCCACCCCACCTATTACTTTCTCTACACTTTCTTGCCCAGAACTTTAAAGATCCCCTTAGAATAAGGAAGTAGGTCACTCACATGGTCCTGAATTAGGAGACGTTTGTATTTGTGTCGAATTACAGAGAGTTTTCTCCAAACCGTTAACCACAATGAAATGAACCACTGTTCATTTCTTTATTTAGAAAACGGGAAATCAGGCGCCACCTGAGAGCTCTTCATGTCCCTTCAATGGATTTCCATAATGTCTTCCAAGTTACCTGTGACCTAGTTTAACCTACTTTCCCTACAGTTTTGATAACTTGTTCACGTAAAGTTTAAATGTAACCAAGCCAGTTTCCTACTTAGTCATTCTTGGTAAATATCTTTCATTTGATATAATAAATTAAATTCCAAAATGACAGTTGTCTGTATCTCTACCACCTTTACTTAGTAAGTCATGTTGTAGCTGAAATCTGACTGTCCCTCTTGACATATTGTATTTTCTCAGTCCCTAATGCCATTGATGAAGAAATGTTCACTGATATCAATTGCAAAACACATTTCAAATCTCTGGGTATCTTCATCTTCATGAGACAGATTTTCTTTCTGCACTGCAGCCAAAAACTTTAATGCACAACTTTGGCTTTCTGCTAATCCATAGTTTAAAGAGTAAGCCAGGTCACTTTACAGTCTCTCAGAATTTCTTTCTGGGGTTTTCACTATATGAAAATTAAAGAGATCAGTCTGACTCCCCAGAGTTTCTCCATGACCTGTCTTTTCTCTCTGTTTTCTTTTAGTAACACAATTCTTATTCTTTCTGTAGTCTTTGCCCCCTTCCATTCCTTCCCTTCTCTTTCTCCTGATTATTCTCATTTTCTGAATATTCCAAGTGATTTTTAAAAAATATTCCTTACATATGATAAACTCAAATGTCACACTATGGAGAAATCTTATCCAACTCCTTCCTATCTAATATTGACACAAGTGTTCTAATTGCTTTAATTGACTAAACAACAGCTTTAGTTGACTCCTTTTAAGGCGATTTTACTACCTAAAATGACTTAATATCTTTTTTGTGAATTATTCATAAAATAATATTAGTCCACTGATGGAATAAAAATTTTATTCACTGTTACTTTTTAGAATATAAATTATATATGTATATATATACTAAAATAGTATTTTTGAACAAGCTAATATGTAAAATATATAAAAATACAAGCTAATCTATCTCTCTATATCTGTCAAACATATTTTCAAAAATGTGAATGAATGCTAATTTGAAAATCTTTTTCTGAAGATTGTGTATTATAAACTTTAAACACAGAATTTCTCATTACTCCCTAAATATATTATGACTTTATCAAATTTGAATGCCCCCATTCCTGTACCCATTTTTGTCTGAGAATTTTATATTTATATTATCTTGTACAGACAAAAGAAATGTCTCATTATCTTGACTGTAGAAAAACAATTTAGTTCCATGAAGTACTATTTATTTAATGTCTGTTTTAACATCTTTGCTACCAGGTATCATTGTTGAATCAACTCCTTATGTTGTTACACCCATAGACTCATGAATCTCTCAACACTCATCAAAGAAACTTCTTTTGCAGTAGATGGCATCAGTGAAGAAACCCACACCAATCAAGGTGCAGAAAGTAAGGAAATGCTCAGCCCTAATAGATATCTGTGACGTATCATTTCTCCCAGGTTTCAGGGATCTTTTGGGAAGAGGATACAGAAAAATTTTACGAACCAGAGTGGTAGATGACTGGAAGGAATCAGTGCCTTGTGTACATATCTGAACTCACAAGCTTTGCCAAAGAGTGTGTAAAAACAACAAGCATAACAAGGAGTGTATGTGTATGCTGCGGGGAAGGGTGGCATAAAGTCCCACTAGTAACAGAAGTATTATTGTCAATTGATAGCTGCCGGGAGATGAAGAGCATTTTCTTTAAGGATGTGCCCCGTGGTAAGTGTCCCAAGCTCCAGTGGAAGGGTAAGCAAAAGTTGTTGGGCAGCACAAATTAGGGTTGATTTTTGTTTTAAAGTAGAGCACACAGAGTTGGGTGGGTAGGAGATGGAGGGTGGATTTAGAAGGAGTTGGGGAAGGTGTGTAGAACATAAAAATATTTTGTATGAAGCTTTCAAAGAACTAGTTATAAAAAGTCTGTTTTAAGTATTACTTAAAGTAGTGGTAATTAGATATGCACAGTATTGTATAACTCTTATTAGAGTTATCAACAATCAACAAAGGGAGTTACTCAGAAACATTTTAAAGACCTCAATTTCTAGAATGCGAGACTTTTGTAAGAGAGGCGTTGGTTTGTTTTTCTTTATCAGAACTTCAGAACATAGTCTCTAGCTCTTATTCACTAGGTTAACACTGATAGGGTTTAGAGTTATCCAAACTGAACTTGGCAAATTTCCCATGGTCAGTGTCTCATAAGGAGAAAAAGTCATCTACCACCTCCAAAGCTTAAACTTTCTAAGGGGAAGTTAAGGAGTGTGAGAAAAATATGAAATTTTGCAGCAGACCAGAACTGCTTTGTAATATGCAAAAATTTTAATAACTCACTGTGAACTGAATAAATGTTAATGAAATCAAAGTGGATATATTTATAAATGACTCGATTTGATTATCAGTGACAAACGGGGACCCATGCCACCTAGGACAGTAGCCCTAATGGGAAGGGTTACCCGGGCTACATGGAAAACTTCATGTTGAAGGACCATGTCCTTATAAGATGGCATATTCGATATACCATTCTTAGAATTATAACCCTGTCAGGAGATTGTTGACATCAACCAGTTTGTAATGGGATTCATCTGGTCCCATAAGCCAAAGCCAGAACTGAATGACTGATTTTTATACATAGAAAACATAAAAGAAATTCCATGACAAATTTTAAATTGAGACTATTGTTTTTATTTTTCTATTTATATCTTAACTACAGTGGAAAAAAAATCCTAATTTTAGAGGCCATGCTGCCTGCAGACCGTTGAATCACTCTTTAAAATTTATCTTTATTTTATGTGTATGAATGTCTGATTGATTTTGATTGTATATATGTGTACTGTGTGAATTTCTGTTACTCACGGAAGAGGATACTAAGCTCCTGAAACTGCAGTTGCATACAGTTTTGAACACCAAGGGGGGCTGGGAAGGAAATCCAGGTCCTCTGTAAGAGAAGTATGGTCTTATTACCACTGAGCCATAACTCCAGTCCCATGACGGTATGGTTTTATAGTAAGAAATATTCTCCTGTATTCTAGTGATCTCTCCAAAACAGAGGCTTTTAAATGGCTAAAAGACATATATCTCAGCTCCTATCTGGGACAAACAAGGATGTTATAGTTGACAGCTCAGAACCCAACATACCAGTTCCAACTTACCTTGTTGTTATGGAAATGTACTTGCCAATCTATATTTAATTGTGTTCCAAGATTCTTAGCACGGTCTGGCTCTAACCCTGGAGCTGACTTGTGGACTCAGAGTGGCACCCTATACCCCAATAAAGCAGGTTTGGCCACCTATTGTCAATAATCCAATTAAAACAGCCAAATCAACAGCAAAAAAAAAAAAAAAAAAAAAAAAAAAAAAAAAAAAAAAAAAAGCAAAAGCTGGGAGTATTCAATGTGATCACATTGGAAAGAGGAGCAAGACAATCTATGACCACTCATCCAAGTCCATTTTCAGTGACTGGATAAGAGGAAAGCTTTACCCAGAAACTAAGAGGCACGAATAGCTAAGCCACCCAGCCAAGGCTTAATCCCTACAGCCCATCTTTGTCTTAGATCCACCTCTCTTCTGACAAGTCATTAGACAAGCAGTAGAGCTCACTCCTCGAGACAAGTTCATGCTTTGGGCGCATGTTTCTTCTATGAAAAAAATCCATGAGGTTTCAATTTTTCCACTCTGCGGTGGGAAATTAGTGGGGAAATTTTAATTTCCTTTAGTCCATCTTTTCAGTAGTTTGGTAGTCAGAGAGGAGCACTTGCTTCTCTATGACATATTTATTCCTGATAGTAGGTCCATTATAGGCACACCTTTGGGTTTTGCCCATCAGTACTGTTTGTGGCATTCGACCCTTTATCCATCTGTCCCTTACTAGAACTTTTGCACCATCCGGTGACACTCTAGGAAGCTACTCTTCCTGACCAGAGAACTCACTAAAGGTCCAGAGCACAGAGATGCCAGAGCACTTTCTAATGGGAAAGCCTCAGTGATAGAAGTTATTTTATTTTATTTTATTTTTTTGCCATTAAGAAGCAAAAGTCAGTCTGACATGGGTCATTTTTTTTAATTTCTGTGGATAATTCTTCATTCTTGGAGTTCTGTCTGAATTAACCTGTGGCTGATTGGTCGAAGCAGCACATTTTCTGGGTGAGGGGTCTTCTCTGCTTTCTTTTCTTAAGTCCCTGTAATGGTTTGTCCTAATCACCATGACTTTTTTTGAATTCACTCAGTAGGTGACCTCCTACCCTCTTCCCTCCTACATGTTTTATTTCTCCAGATGTGTGCCAACAGAGATGCCTTCCAAGCCGATGGCTTTCAGTGGATGTGGAGTTCAAGGAGCAAGTTGGACATTGTAGAAGCCACAATGCACAACTATAGGGAGTTGATGGAGGATAAGAGGAAATTGAGCAGCATGCATGAAAAAGAGCCCAGAGTAGCCTGTAGCTACCTACTGCCAAAGCAGGACAGCCAGACCCAGCAGCTTGGCTGCTGGTTGGACCTTGTTGAAACTCTAGGCATCTAACCTGAAGACCTTTCCCTGTTGTTGCCATGTATTTAATGCACAGAAACAGTAAGCAAGCAAGGAGGTTGTGAGAAGTAGTATAGAAGGGCCATATCATACTCAGGATGTACTCACCAGGCAGCTACCTGTCCTGATCATTCCCGAGTTCTCTAACAGTATTTTTGCAATTTTACTGCTTGGGGAACAAAAAGAAGATAATCGCTTTCTAATATACTCATGCTCACTAAGTTCAATTTTTTCATATTAGGACATGTCTTTAAAATAGATAATTTCAAAAGTTAGGATTTAGTTGAGAAAGGGATGCATAAGTAATAGGAAATGATTTCCAAATTGAGAGTTGTTCTTTGCCATTGTTCATTATTTATATCCTTATTTCTAACTCTCCCTGCTTACCCCCTCCTCTCCTGCTTCCTTATGTCCATGAAAATATGCTAGAGCAGCTGTCTTTAGATCACATAACGTGAGGTACCACCATTAATGAAGGAGAAACTTTAGCATAAGAAAAGCATTCTGTGTTAAAGTCAAATATCACATAGAAGCAACGATATGTTTATTTTTCTTAAATATGGAGACGCAAAAAAAACTGAGTTAAAAAATTCTCAAGGATGTAAGTACATTTTTGATGGCAGGCACCTTTTGCCAGCAGCCTATTTACTTAGAGGAAACCTATGACACTTTCTGTGCTTTGGTTGCCTAATAGTATTCTGTCAGAGCAAATTGGGTTTCTGGTAACACATTTGCTCTAAAACGGCATAAAAACTAATGACCATGTCAAGCTATGTACACTGCCAGCAGCTACAGTGTGCAAGGGTAATTGCTTAAATTTGGATATCTGACACCCTTGCTCAAAGATCCATGTTGGATGCTAGCAGTCAAAATAATGAACCGGCTGTGGATCTTTTTTTTTTTTTTACTTTTTTAAGATAAATTTTTATTTATTTATTTAACATCCTGGTCGCAGCTTCCCCTCCCTCCTCTCTCCTCCCAGATCCCCACCTCCCCCTCTGCCCCTCAATCCACTCCTTCTCTATTTCAATTCAGAAAAGGGCAGGCCTCCCATGGATATCAACAAAACATGGCTAACAAGTTGCAGTAAGATTAAGCACTTTGCCTTATATTAAGGCTAGGCAAAGCAACCCAGTATGAGGAATAGGGTCTCAAAAGCCAGTAAAAGAGTCAAAGGCAGCCCCTGCTCCCATTGTTAGGGAATCAAGAAGAGCAAGCTACAGAACAGTCACATATAAAAGGGCTCACCTAGACAAAACTGGCTGTGGATCTTATGGAGGGATACAAGTTCAGAAACAGGCTGTTCTTGCAAGAGATCTCTAACACTAACAATGACGATGCTCCTCCCTTATTTTTCCAGTCTGCCTTCCCAACATAAAACTCCAGCAATTTTCAACCTGTGGAATGAGACATACTGAAGGAAAAAGAAATTAAAAGGGTTTGGGGGATAAAAGAATTGTTACAAGTTTGTTAGAGTTCTATTCATTTATTTATATAAATCGTGGTTTCCCCTCCCCCTTTTCCTCTCAGTCCCTCCTCCCTCAGCCCATCCCCACACCATAAACTCCTCTGTTTCTTTTCAGAAAACGGAAGAACGCCCATGGATATCCCTTGGCCATGGTATGTTAAGCTGCACTAAGACTAGGCACCTCCTCTTCTATTAAGGCTGGACAAGGGGTGGGGCGGTAGTGGCGCACACCTTTAATCCCAGCATTTGAGAGGCAGAGGCAGGTGGATCTCTGTGGCTTCAAGGTCAGCCTTGTCTACAAGAGCTAGTTCCAGGACAGGCTCTAAAGCTACAGAGCAATTCTGTCCGAAAAAACTAAAAACACACAGAGTCAGAAACAGCCCCTGCTCCACTGTTAGGAATGCCACAGGAGGAGAAGATACACAACTGTAATGTGTACAGAGTCTCATGCAGAATTCCTGGTTGTCAGTTATGTCTTCCTGAACCCTTATGATCCCAGGTTAGTTGATTCTGTGGGTTTTCTTGGGGTGGCCTTGACGCCTTTGGCTCCTATAGTCTTTCCTACTCCTTTCATGAGATTCCCTGAGCTCTTCCTAATGTTTGTCTGTGGATCTCTGCATCTGTTTTTATCAGTTTCTGAATGAAGCCTCTCTGATGACAAATGGGATATGTACCAATCTGCATAAAGCAGAATATCGTTAGGAATCTTTTCATTGACTCCTTTTATGCCAGTCCTGTTTAGTTCTTAGCTTGGTCTCTGGGCTGTCCAACCTCCAGACCTTCCAGGCAGTGTCAGAGGTGAGCTTCCTCTGGTGGCATGGCTCTCAAGCTGGATCATTCGTTGGTTAGGTTCCCTCACTATTTCTGTGCCAATTTACCCCAATCACATCTTCTAGGCAGGACAAACTGTAGGTTAAAGGGTTTGTGGCTAGGCTGCTGTAAAATCCTGCCACTGTAAGTCTTGACTGGTTATAGGAGATGGCCAGTTCAAAGCAAAGAAATGACAAAGTACTGCATTAAGTCATTTTTTATATATATATATGTATATATATATACATATATATATATACACACACACATACACACACACACTAAGGAGAAGTTATGGAGAGACTAAAATATTTTAAATAATTTTAAACACAGGAATTGTAATTTTTTTCTTTTACTTACTCTTTCTAAAGATGCTATTTGGCACTCTAGCTTTGAAATGATCTATGTGATGATTCTGAATTTCATGAATTCAATATAATACCTTTACATAGTCTCTTCATTTGATCAATTTTAAACTAGTTAATATCTACACATCTAAGTTATTATCTATTTCATACTAGAGGCTAAAAGATACACTTTCTGGACTTGCCTCAACTTATTTTAACCTCAACCATGATCTGTGTTTCTTTACTTTTATCTTTAATATTCATAATCTCTCCTTTGTATTTGGATGATTGTATTTTAATGGTTTTAATTTGCTTTCATACCAAATCACAGACATATATATTGGCAAAAATTAAATGCCTGAAATTGAAAACAAGATCTCAGAGACACATTCTCATAAGCTGAACTTCTTGAAAAATAAAAGTACTTATTTAGATTAGACACTTTAAATGTTTGCTCTCTGGGAACTTGCTCTTGTTTCTTTTGTCTTAGTAGATTAAAAGAAAAGTATGCATTTTGTTGAGTGATATCCACGCACCATTGACTTCTAAAAGTTGTCAATTCCAAAAAATTACTTAAGGTGTTAGAAAGCTGTTTGAGAATGATTCTAGTCAAATGAAGAGGAAAAACTATTGAATTTCCTGAACACAATGTTTATTGATTTATGACACCTAAGCATCTCTTATATTGTCCTCTACTTTGTACTTCTGATAAAATCTTTTGGACTGTGATGTACAAAGCTCAGACTTTTAAAATTCATTACTTTGTTTTCCTTTTATTATTACTTACTCCTGTATACTTTTCCTTAATATATGAGTATTGCCTTCATTTTACCCTTATTAATCTAGTAAGTTATTTTTATTTACCACTTCCACAAAACTTGTCAATAGTTTGAGGCTTTGCTTTCTTTTATATTTTTAATGTCTAATACTAATACAATTGTATCATTTCTCCCTTTCCACCCTTCAAACTGCCGCACATGGCAGCCCCGGTCTCTGCTCTATGCGCTAGCTTAAAGTTCGCGAGCTTGGAGCAAGGGGCTGGAGGTTGAGAATACACATGCAGAGACAGACTGACACACAGACCTTTTAAACACTGATACCAAAGCCCCTCTTTATTAAAACCATGTAGGCTTAAATACACTGCAGTCAATGACCAACAGGTGAAAATCCCATCCTCTGATCTTCTAAACTAGGCACAGCTTCTAGTACCTTCAATTAGACGGTTCTAGGAGAGAAGAGCAGCTGAAGGCCAGGACTCATTAGACCCAACAGTAAACCACTCCATATCCCCCTCTCCAATCTCCTCCAAATTCATAGCTTCTTTTGTCACTAATTCTTAATGCATGCACATAAATATATACATACCGCACATCATACACACATATACATGCATGCATATATATATATACATATACATATACATATACATATACATATACATATACATATACATATACATATTCCTAAGTCAAACTGCTCAGCTCCTATCATGTTACCTGTATGTATATCTTTAGGTTCGACCATTTGGCACTGGACAAACAATTGTGTTATTTCCTCGTGAAGGCCACCACACCTGCTTCTAGCCTTCCTCAGTTGTTAAAGACCTTTATGTAGGGTTGAGGTCTCACGGACTTCCTCCAGTTCACTTTGGCCTGTCCATTGGGTTATCCTTGTTCAGTTTATATAACACCCCCCCACACACACCTAAGGCTTATGAACATTGTAGAAAGACAAAGAGTGGAAAGCGTATAAGGGCCATGAAGTGGCTTGTGAGATTGTATCCCCTGGCGATATCGGAAACTACACACATACATCTAACTAACATGACTGCCCGAACATGAGTTGAACAAGGGAAGGAAGGATGTAGATGATGACGGGTGAGACAGATGGAACTCCTGGCCCTTCTCACTGCTCTTATTCCATCTTTGGTTTCTCATTGTGACCATCTCTGGACTTTTCCATATTTGAATCTAATCTCTAGGATACTTATCAAGATAATTTTCTATAAAAAATTACATATGAGCAAGGGAGATCAAAATCCTGAGGGAGAAGTCTGCAGAGACAGTTAAACCAAGCTCATGGAAACCCATGGACTCTAGAGTAATGGCTGTGGAGCCTCTATGGGACCGACCTGGGCCCTCCAAATGTGGGAGACAGTGGTGATGCTTGGACTATCTGAGAGGCCCCTGGCAGTGTGACCAGGGCCAATTCTTGATGCATGAGCTAGCTTGTTGGAGACCATTCCCTATGGTGGGATGCCATGCTCACCCTTAGTGCACAAGGGAAGAGCATGGTCCTGTCATAACTTAATGTGCCAGACTTTGTTGATTCCCCATGGGAGCCCTTACCCATTGGGAGGCACAGATAAGGGGACGGGTTGGGGGTGGTGCAAGTAAGCGGGTATGAAAGGAGGTAGGAGGAGAACTGAGGTTGGAGGGTAAAAGAAAATTTAAAACATACAATGTTTTTTCTAATTTGTCAAAGAAAATTTTCAATAAACATGAAACTAATCTTTCTATACATAAATAAAGTTATTGAGGTGAAGTGAGAACATTAGGGTGGAGAATTTTATTGTTGTGCCAGACCAAACCACACGAACTATTACTTATAGAAGCACTACAGTATATCAGATGGAACTCATATTTTGTCAATTTTCCTGCACATTTGGCAATGGAGAGTATTTATATAGCTGAGCACACAGTTCTGCTTCTTTCATCACTTGGCATATATTTTTCCCACACACACTGAGCATGCTCACCTCCTGAGCTGCCCTCTTTTTACTTAAAGAGTCCCAGTTTTCTTCATCTGCCTTCTTTTTGACATGGTTAGGAGTTGACAATTCGCAGAAATAAAAACAATCCATCATTTATATTTTTACATCAAAATTTGTATACTCTCAAACAAAGTTTGTTATTTTTTCTGTGCTCTGTCATAAGCTCTTTAATCATCATGTTAAATTTTCTACATCATGAAAGGTATATTCTAAATAGCATTTTCCCAAAATCACGTATTGAGCATGCCCTTAGGGTTTTTGAATGCTTGAAAATAATTATTATTGTTACATAATATAGCTGCTGTTTGACATATAATTGTGTACATTTTACATGAATATGCATAAAGTTATCTTCCATCTTAAATTTCTTAAAATTTACTTGTGTGTTCTAATGCAACAATAATTTACCAAACCTGTTACCTTCCTTTGAAGGAATCACGTTAGCAGAGGTCTATCTTAGAAGGTTATTTGGCCAGTGTAGACCACTGATATATTCTACCAGGGAAACACTAGCATTCCAGGTCATTGTCGAATCTTTCTTTGAATCTCTGCTTGGTACAGGCAGTTTCCTTTGAAACACATCTACAGGATGTAAAGATTAAGCTGAGACAGAAAACCCAATGCTATAAAGTTCACTGATCATTTATCCAACACAAGTTCTGAAAAGAAGGCAGCTCTCTGAATGCTTATCAGTCCTGTTGTTTGATATCATGGCATTCCATTAACTGGTGCCCCAAGACTTTATCTCAGCTCCAAACACCACTAAAATAAAACTTACGAAACATCCCTGGGATGTTATCCTAGGACGTTACAGAATATAGCACTGTATTTGTACATTTTTCAGTTTATAATTTCATTAGTTTTATAAAAATTAAATGTCTGAAGTAAGGATACCTAGTAATTCTCAAAATATTCTTAAGAAAACAGTTAAGTCTGTGTTATGGTATTGACTCCTGGCCACTCAGCCAGAGTAAGTTCAATCCCAAAATTCACCAATGTCATAAACCTCAAGGACTAATTAACGTCTATGAGAAATGAGTGTTTCCTCAAGATTCATGCTCTTGAAATAATACAAACTTTCAAGGCTATTAAAGAACAAATATTTTAGAGGAAACAATGGATCAAGAAGCCATAATGTCAAGCAGTGTCCAAAAATTAATTTTGTAGTCAAGTACTCGAGCAAAATTATTAAGTAAAATGTAATTAGTTGCAATGATTATCATTCTTATGTATTTCATTTGATTGAGTGTTCCTCTGTTCTCTGTACAGGAGCAGGAGGGGATGTTGTCTTTCTTATATTTCAGTTTCACCTCCATATTGGATATCTGCTTTTGAATAGTTTGGAACCAAGGTTTAAAGGAGAATACACAGGGTATGGTATCAGTGAAAAATTTGCTCATTCACACATTTTATTTTCAATTTTTAGATTGTATGCTACAGACTTAACCTGGGGTCCTGTGCTAGGTAAGACTCTGTTAGTAAGCTATATACCCCCCTCTGTCTTCCTCTCTCTCCATATAGCTATAAAATATATTCTTGTATATTAAAATATAAACACATCTCTCTTCGTGAAAACTTTGATTTAAAGTTTTGTTATGCTTCTCAGGGTGGACATAAACTCACTATATAGGAACATAAAAATTTATAATCGTCCTTACCTCAACTACCTTAGTAGTTTGGACTATGACACATATGACACTCCGCCCAGACAGCACTTAAAAAATCGGGAATCTTATTCTGCCATGAGGAGACTATTAAAGCCAGTTGACTCATGTCTCTGTACAGTAATGAATAAATAGAAAAGTAAACAATAGCAATCTTCCATCAAATGAAAGGTCCAGAATCTACTATCTCAGTGATAAAACCACAGGGAACTGTAATTAAAAAAATCACAATTTTTATATTACTTTAAACTGTGCTCCCATGATAGCAATGTTGTTGAGGATATGCGGAAAGGAGCCCTATACACTGCTTATGTGTATGATATAAATATTCACATTGTGAAAAGCATTTAAAAATAGCTCAAACTCTTAAAAGTAAAACCCAGTGACCCAGTGATACCACATTATGTACACATTTATATATAAAAGACCCAATATATATTCACAAACGACCAAATATAGAATCAACTAAGACTCAATGAATAAATGCATGTAGAATCGTTGGTGTATGTCAAAGAGAAAAATTGTTCAAGTATAAAAAGTACGTATCATTTTGAGGACAACATAAAAGAACATGGAAGAGAACGCATCAAATCAGGTACAGAAAGACAAATAACCACATGACGTCATTCATGTAGTGTTTAAAAGTGGTTCACATGGAAACTGGGTACAGAAGGGTGGTTCCCAAGAATGTCATGACTAGAGGCAGATAGAGTGTCAACTGGAAAAGAACAATCATCCAGACAGGAGAAGCAAAATCAGAATGACTATTGCACAACATATTGACTCAATTTGGTAGCATAAGTATAACTGAATGACTTGCTGAGTGTACAGACCTTTCCTAGTAGGAAATTTTCAGTTGATTGAGCTATTCCACAACACCCTTATTTTATTAAAATATGAGCATTGGAAACTAGAAGGCATCGTGGAAAATTGTCCTATAGAATCAGTCAATTATCACTTTGTATTTCCTTTACTACTCAAATATTGCATACATGCATCCCCATGTCTTATGGTGTAAAACAAGGCCCATTTAACATAGAAACTTTTGAAGGGAATGGGAAGGGTTTACTTATGTGGAAGAGCCTCTACCATTTCCCACACTGAGAACTGTAGCTTTCAGAAGTGTACCAGAAGACCGCAGGCTTCGCATATGGGAAATGTCAAAATAAACTCTGCTCAGTGAAAATTGAATATTTTCCTACAGAGAATTTAAAATAGTCCTGTGAGCTGATTTCCCTTATATTCCAGCGCCCCCTGGAGGACAAGAATCTAACTGTGTGACCAAATACACAGAAATCTTATGTCATGAATTATCAAAAAAATAATTTTTATGGTCAAATGTGTATCAGAATCAATGAAGAAACACTTACTGTAAACTAGAGGACTATTCCATTATTGCTTTCTATGTACTATTGTTCTTGAGTAATAAAACTGCATAAAGGAAGTTTATCCTACTCAAAATTCAGATTTAAACCTTTTAAAGTTGTATATTTGTCATTACAGAGGGATAGTAAGTTAGATAACTTTGAGCTTCCATGGTTTTGTTAAATTTCAAGGTCTTGGTTTTTGGTGCCCTTAGCCTATCCATTTTCTCGAGATATTTCTAGATCCCTGGCTGTTTAGTCCAGTAGTAACAGAGGGTTTAGTGCAGGCTGTGGTACTGAAGAAAGCTTCAGATATTCAGATATTCAGGCTTGCAGTGGTGGCTGCTAACATACCAACTCTGCTCTGTGATTTGTACCTTTTAGTCCCCTTGTCCAAACACAGGGCTGGTCTCTCCAGCTTTTGGAAGCTCCTTCTTTGAGGGTAAGAACGTGTATTCCATCCTCTGCCAAAGTATTTTTCTGCTTCATCATTTCTTGATATACTCATTACATCTGAAAGTTCCTTTCTCCAAATATTCTACATTTTTAAACAGTACATAAAATGTAAAGACATCCTCATTCTCTTTCTTCTTTTCTTAGCATTTGTTCTTGTAGCAATGGATGATGGAATTCTTTCACCAGTCAAATGAGAAGGGACTAGAGAGACAAGCTACAGTGATTTTTCCTTTCTTTTTCTTTTTCTCAAACTGCTCTTACCATTTTCAGACACTTGTGATAGACATAGATCCTTGAAACTCTATTAACTGAAGAGATGTAACCAGTGATTTAATATAGTAGTCACATTGGTACTTTTTTCTTTTTCTAGATTTAAATTGATTCTTCCTTATTAGATATATGTCAAGATAAACATTTTAATATATTAATTCTATGCTTTTTATAAAATATCAATTATTAAATTAAATTAAATCTGGAGCACAAATAAAGTGTAATTCCCTTCCAAGTTTATAAGTATGCAAATGTAAATTTGTTAAGGATGGGAAGCTATTAAAATGCAGTGTGTCTCAGAGGTAAAAACAAGTTAAAAAGTTTAAAAGTTTAAATTAAGAAAGTTTGCAAGAGCAAGTTTGTGAACTATGTGGGACAATTTTTAAAAAGTCACAAAGGGTATCAAGTTTGAAAGTCAGTGTGAGGGGAGGAGGAAACACCATTTGGAATGCTGAATTCAGCCTAAAGATATGCTTGCTTCAGGGTAACATGACAGATTTTACAAAAGCTAGGTAAAACATTAAAAAAAAAATCACAGAAGTTTTGGGTTTCCATGAGTGATAATGAAAGCTGAGTTTCACATACTTAAGGGAAATTGTACTCATGCACACACAAATGAAGAAGGTGCCTACAAACATGGAAAACGTGATCTATTGAGACCTGGACGAGACGGATGAGGTACAGTAGTCTAGGACCAGCACAGTGTCTAGGACTGTTGTGGAGAAATACTTACGCACTTACCGAATGCTGACTCTGATTACTCAAAAGATCAATAACCTCCATCCATGCTGACCTTTCAGAATTGGAACAACAATACATTTTTATTTGCCAGGGAGGTCTGTCTCCTCTTCCCGTTCACGTTAGTCTGGACTGTACACGGGACTCTCTCCGGTTACCGCATTCCTATGATTCGGTTGTGTCATCGAGACATTTTGCTTGGTCATGAAAGATCAAGAATTTTCAATTTTCAAGTTTATCTTCAGACTAAATATAAATATTTCACCACAAATATAATTAACACTGTTTTCTGGTACCAGCAAGTCAACATATCTTATTCGTAAAGTGTGGCAATTAATATGATATTTCATGTGTCCTGTATATGATCATATGAATCAAAATCAATTATATATAAAACACATTCCAAAGAACTCTTCAAAAATACAATATCAATAATAATAATAATAAATAATAATAATATAATAGACAAGTCAGTTATAGAAAATAAGTGTTGTAAATTGCTTTACAGTTTGGATTCCATTACTCTGTCAGACATGGCCAAGGCTATTAAGTTAAAAAAAAAACCATTATTATAGTGGAACTTGGTAGTCCATGCTGTCCCTACAAGGTCAGTTGGAATGTTTTCCTCATAGCTCACACTTGACAATTTTATAAAAAGAATTTGTGGACATAAAACATTTGTATCTAATAGACATTTAATTAAAATTAAAATTTCTAGTTATTTTCAGATAAATGATAAATAGCATCTAGAGCTGGCAATTTTTTTTTTATCAAGAGATATGAGGAACTCCGTTTCTTCTGCCTGCTGTTAAACTAAAGCAAAAACACAGCAAACAAAACAATATCTGGTGGCTTGTGGCAAAAAGTATTCATTTTGTCACTATGTCAACGTTGTGCGCTTGAAAAATTCACCTCACTGGGTCAAAACTAAGCTTTCTTATTTAGGCTGAATGCTCTGATAGAGAATCAAGATCCTTGCCTTTTCTGATTTTTGTGGCTGTGGTTAATACTCGAATCTTTATGTCTATGTTCAGAGTGTCTTCTCAGCTTGCCGGAATGCCTCATTGTGGAAATAGGAACAGACCAGTGGTGGCTCAAGGTAGCATACTTAGGAACCGAGATACATGTTGTATGTCTTCAAAGAAATTCAAAATGTAAGCTGTGTACTTTAATGTTTATTTGTATTTTGTTTTATTGTTTGGAAAATGGTTCGCTTGAAGCCCAGAGTGGCCTTGAATTGCTACATAGCCAGGGATGACAGCGATCATTCTCCCTCTCTCTTTCCAGATTGTTAGGATTAAAGATTGCACCCCCACATTTGGGTTAATAATGAAAACATGAACACAAGACACGGGACTTCCATGATGAAATAATATCACCTGCACGCAAACTGCAGATATTAAATTTGATAGTAGATTTTATTCAGGAGCATTTTAACATTTCTCGAGATGCTTTCTTAAAACTCAAGCTTGTGTCAGTCTTGTTAATTCAGTAGTAGCAAATGTCTGTAGAAAAATCAAATATCTATTTAAGAAATAAATATTTCATAGACAAGAATGCAGTTTACACACATCTTGGGTGATTTTTATAGAATGAATCCTTACAGCCAGCACATTTTAATAGCTTGTAGGTTGAGAAACAGCAACAGATAGAACACAGAACTTACAATCATAAGGAAGGTTTAAGTCAAGGTGTTGGCATGCTAAGACTATTAATTAACCAGTCAGTAAAACAAAAAAATTGTCAGCATGAAAATTAATATACACAAAGCACTACACAACTGCCACAGCAGTCAGACCTGTCTTCAGACTTCACTTTTTTCATTTGCTAGCTATATAATCTCAAACAAAATCACTTACTGAGAATTGTATCTCTTAAGTCATTACTGTAGCAACATGCCATCTAATAGAATACACGAACAATGTAAGTTCAAGGTAAAAGACAATTAGATTAGTAACAAGAATATGTTTCTCTACGAATGGGAAGACACTAAATCTAGAAGTATTTTTGCAAACATCCAAGATCAGATTTCTTTCATTATTTGTAGTTTCAAATGACAACAATCTCAAATAACAGAAATCCAAAAGATTTATGGAATTTGACCTTAATTTTACCAATTCCTTCTTAAAGATTCCACTGTATGAAAAAGAAATAATCACCAAGTAGTAGACGTACCTTTGGACATCCTTTCCAGTCGCCATGATCATAGTTCTTATTCCCCAAAACTTGTGTCTCCAAGCAGAATTTCTCACAGCTCTTTCTAAAGGCTCTTATTTGGTTTCAAAAATGCATTAAATATTATGGAATATATTTGGTGTCAAATTCTAAATTGAATAATAAACATTCAGTTTTCCCCAGTATTACTGTTTTCTGCCATTACAATAAAAATGTAAATAACAATGGGTAGCTCAATAATATAAAAAAACAAAATAGATAAAATGATTTTATAATTATATTGATGCTCTTGGACATGGTAGTGTAGCCACTACACATGTGAATTTGGTGTGACTCCTACATATTTGCATTAAAACTGCTGCTTTCTGAATATTAAGGAACGTGTACCACAATTCTTTTGACTGGGCGGTGGTGGCGCATGCCTCTAATCCCAGCACTTGGGAGGCAGAGCAGGCAGATCTCTGTGAGTTCAAGGCCGGTCTCATCTACAAAGTGAGTTCTAGGACAGCTAGGGCTGTTACACAGAGAAACACTGTCTCGAAAAATTAAAAAAAGAAAAGTTCTTTTTTCTCTCACCATGCTGTTGCAAGTGTCTGGAGAATCAGAGCATTATAATTATAAGACTGTCTATTACCTGTTTCCCAAGGTTTTAAATTTTCCATTAGGATCCTAAGAGAATACATTGCAGAACGGAGTTCTTCATAAGACAAATTCCTGATTTAAGCACAACTTTTAAAAGCTTTTCTTTCCTTTTAAAGGTAGCATTTGAAGATTTCCCAAGCACAGTTTGTGTCTCCCATCTCTGAATAGTGAAGTTTCTCTGGTTTGACACTAGATGGCGGTAGAACACTTTAACAACTGAGCACATTCTAAACTTACAGAAATTCTAGTTTATCTACAGAAGTGAAATGAAAAACAAATGGAACATGCAACCAAACCGGACTCTCTGAATGTGGCCGACAGTGGGGGCTGACTGAGAAGCCAAGGACAATGGCGCTGGGCTCTGATTCTTCTGCATGGACGGGCTCTGTGGGAGCCTTCTCAGCTTGGTCGATCACCTTCCTGGACCTGGGGGGAGTTGGAAGGACCTTGGTCTTGACATAGAGTAGGGAACCCTGATAGCTTCTTGGCCTGGAGAGGGAGGGGGGGTATAGGTGGAGGAGGGGGAGGGAAGGGGGAGGAGGAGGGGAGGAGATGGAAATTTTAAATATAAAAAAATAAACCATGAAAAAAAAATTGAGAAATGACAGAAAAAAAAGAAAAACAAAACTACTCTGAATAAATGTGCTTTGTTTTTTTTAAAATGCAGAGCTAGAATTTGTAATCTTCTGAGAGCTATTATATTCTGGCTCAGATAATACTATGATTTTTAAAAGAATTCACACGAGCATAATCCATGAGACTCAACACATTTTGCATTAACATTTAATCTTCTCCTAGCAAAGTTATCAAGAAAATATTAAATATAAACCCTTACACAAATTCAACATAATGAAGTCTCTGAAAAATTACTATGATATTTATGATAAATTTATGATAAATTTCACAATGTGGGAAGACTGCACTGTGAAAGAATAGTGCTCCTTTTTATTCCTAGAAAAATATCTAAGTACACTACAGGAGTCCAGGGGGGTCGACAAAACCTACAGTACCACCCGAAGCTTACTTTTTTTGAAAAATTAGTATCGTAACAAATTTGAAACAAATCAGCCAATGAATCAATGAGTCAACCTTAAGTACTTGTCTCTTCCCCACACAGAAATATCTGGGGGATGATAATTTCCTTATATTTGGTTAATCAATCTAAGATTTTAATAAAATTTTGAATTGTGAATGCCTTAACAAAAATCTCTTAGCATTTACTTAATATGAAAGCTTAGAGGTTAAATGACAATTCAGCTGTCATAAACTAGAGCATCAGTCAAAAATTATTGCAAATAAATTATTTATGATACATTTCCAATTTACTTGCCTTCACATTGGGAGTTATCTTTATGATGTCTGGCCATTTGGGGTGTGATGTGGGCTATCCTTCTGTATATGTGTTGCTTTTTTTTCTTTGCTTGATGAATAGAGCTGTTTCAGCCAATGACTTAGCAGAGTAAAACCAGGTGGGAAATCAATACAGAGATATAGAGAGAAAGTAGGTGGAGGGACACCATGTAGCTGCCAAAGGAGAAGGACGCCACCAGAACCTTATCCGGAGGCCACAGCCTCATGGTGATACATAGATTACTAGAAATGGGTTAAGATATAAGAGTTACTTAATAAGAATCCTGAGCTAATAGGCTAACAGTGTTGTAATTAATAGAGTTTCTCTGTGATTATTTGGGCCTGGGCAACCAGGAAACAAATGAGCTGTCTCCATCTACAAAATGGTGCCCACAGTCTGGGGCATGGATCCACATAAGACCTGAAAATAAAGAGGGCCTCTAGACACAAAATCAGGAGTAAAGTGCAGCTTCCTGGTAACCTCTTTTTTTATAGACAGGTTCTGTTTCCTGGCAGTGAGCAGAGGTGCAGTTCTTCCTTAAGAAAAGGCTTCCTGACTCCGCATTAGCAGCAAAAACTGTACAGTTTCTTTAAGAACTGGTGGCTTCCTGGATCATGCTAGCAGCAGGAACTCTAGCTCTTTTGGGAGGTAATGAACTTAAATGGGTTTTGTGAGAAGCATGCTAATCGTTTCTTTTTTTTTTTTTTTTTTTTTTTGGTTTTTCGAGACAGGGTTTCCCTGTAGTTTCTAGAGCCTGTCCTGGAACTAGCTCTTGTAGCCCAGGCTGGCCTCGAACTCAGAGATCCGCCTGCCTCTGCCTCCCGAGTGCTGGGATTAAAGGCGTGCGCCACCACTGCCCGGCTTCGTTTCTTTTTTTTTTCATGGTTTATTTTTTTATATTTAAAATTTCCATCTCCTCCCCTCCTTCTCCCTCTTCCCTCCCCCCCCCCCTTTCTTAAAGGCGACATTGGCCCATTGCATCGCTGTAGCTGAAGTGCTGACCATGGCTAGCAGAGGAGATAAACAAACCTCCATCGTGTTGGATGGGGCAATGTCAATGAACAGGGCTTTGGAGTTGATCCTAGCCAACTCCAAGCCACGGCCACCTAGCATTTAGAGAAAAAGGTGATCCTGGTCAAAAAATAATTACAGACACACAATAGGACAGATTCAGACATAAAAGACCTCTAAACAAGACCCAATGTGTTTTAAAAATGTATGTTTTGGAGAGAGAAGAAAAAAATTATAGACAGTTTTAAAAAGAAGTAAAAAGTTTTAAAAAAATAAAACAAAGTCTTTACAGTAAGAGACAGTAAAATATAAAAGAGTCCAAACAGACACAGATTAAAGGAGTAAAAGTAATTTTAAAAAGCCACATAAAGATGGAAAACACACAGAGAGTCTGAATTATGTATATTATTATGTATTCTTTGATTTTTTTGACTGAATGAGCTAGATGCAGAGAGACATTTTATTGTACAGGCTGCTAGGCTAAACCAATATGTGCATGCGTGTGTGTGTGTGTGTGTGTGTGTGTGTGTGTGTGTGTGTGTGTGTATTTAAAGGTATCTTGACTTCAAAATTTGCGTCCAAATATATGCTATTTTGTCAGAGATCATGAGCCTACAGACAGAAGATGCTACAGAAGGACTTTGTGTGATTGTCCAGACAGTGAGGCTCTGCCAGTTCTCGAGTTTTGAAAGTTGATTACATTTTACTTCCTGTTTACTTATCTAAAATTGTATCCTTCTGAGGTCTTTGATGGAGATAAAAATGGACAGTTATATTTTTCCTTAGTTATTATAAAGGACAAGTTAGATATAAAATGTTATAAAATGTTAGATTCATAATGATAGGATTGATGATAGAGTATTTTCCTTAATTTGCCAAATGTAAATGGACTAAATATCGTAACTTTTTCTTGCTTGATAATTGTTTGTATATGTAATTTTACTATGTTAAAGTCAAAACCTTCCTTTTAAATTAGAAAAGGGAAGATACTGTGGGATGTCCTTCTGCATATGTGTGGCTTGTATTGGTTGATGAATAAAGTTGTTTTGGCCAGTGGCTTAGCGGAGTAAGGTCACGTGAGAAATCTCAACAGAGATATAGAGAGGAAGCAGGCAGAGTCAGAGAGATGCCATGTAGCTCCCAAAGGAGAAAGATGCCATCATAACCTTACCAGAAGGCCACAGCCTCATGGTGATACATAGATTGATAGAAATGGGCTAATTTACGATGTAAGAGTTACTTTATAAGAAGCCTGAGCTAATAGGCCAAACAGTGTTGTAATTAATATAGTTTTTGTGTGATTATTCCTGGTGGATGACTGGGAAACAACAAACAGTTTCCTTCTACATGGGTGTTCAGAGAAATAAACTTCGTGGTCAACATCTAGGTGTGTCCATTGAAATTTATATTCAATAATTACAAATATGCATCCCATACAAGCTGTGTAACTGTTTCCAAGGTACTATCACTATTATTTGCTCACCAATTGCCCAAGACTAAAGCATGGCATTTCCATTTACCATTTTTTACATTGGGCTAGCAGATGCGCGATTTACTGTCTCCCAAGCCAGCTTATTCCATTGCAAGACTACATAACTAAAGTGTACAGAATATTATAGTGACCTTAAACGAAAGACAGCGGTTAAATAAATAAATAGAAAACATGTGGAAATGCATACTCAGTGAAGAGCACATAAATTCACTACAGTAGAAATAAGCCTTAGGCAGAAGGTGAAGTGATCACCACTACTAATTCTAGTTTAGACTGGTGGGGGTCACTTGGATATTTCCATAATTGCTACCTCTCTTTGTAGAGTCGGCAGTTTTCCACATTCCTTAAAAAAGACAGAATTTAAGATGAAGCCAAAGTGATGTTCTTTTTAACAACGGTTCCACAGACAAAGGCATGAACACTATGCATAATTACTTCTTGATTTCCAGTGCACTCTTTTGTGTCATCTACAATGTACATTAACACATTAACGAAAGACTATCTTAAAGAAATAGCTCAGAATTATTTTAGCAAGATCCTTAATACATTTTAGTCACTTGTTTTAATAGACTATATCTCCTGGAAATGCAGTTTTCAGTTTTGTCTCAACACAATACCTGTAATGTTCTCAACGCACATAAAAGAATTTCCAAGTCCCACATGCTTATTTGTAAATATTTAATTCCTAAATAATTAATTTTGTAGTGATATATGTTTGTAGTCAAGGGACTTGACAAATTAGCACTTGAGAAACAGAACAATCATAAGTTTGAGGCCAATCTTGACAACATTGTGAAAACCAGTTCCCCAAATCATATTAATTTTCAAGTATGCATATTTTTGAAGTATATATACATACATATATTTTAGTTAGCATCCATATATGCTTAGTGTCTCATTATATTTGTTATTTCTTTTTTCCTTTCTCTCCTCTTTGTTTGTTTGTTTTCCTTTATCATTTGTTTGTGGATAGTTTCTTTTACTTTTTGAGACAGGTTCTCATTATGTTATCCAGTATGTCCTTACCATCATGAATGCTGAGATTACAAGAAGCTCCATTCTCTTTCTATGTGATTTTGTCAGTGTATAAATATAAAACCCATAAATACAATATATATATGTTACATATATATATATATGTTATAAATTATGGCCCAATTCTATATAAAACTGATATCAATATTTTATTATTTCAAAACAACTGAGGCAGTTTAGCACCAGCACAAAAATTGGTGAAATTAAATAAGACCAGAAGGTATTCAGACAGTGTTCAAATGTTCAGGTCTGAAAGAACAGAGAATAAGCAACATCATTTAAATTTTATTTATTTATTTATTTATTTATTTATTTATTTATTTATTTCATACCAATCCCAGTTTCCCTACACTCCTCCATCTCCTTCCCCACCCCAATCAGTCAATCAGAAAATGTAAGCCACCCCCCTGCAAAGTAAACTAAGTCTGTCTCAACACCCCTTGGTTAAGACAGGGCGAATGACCTCCCTCCACACCATCCTGTACTGAGGCCTAGCAAGATATCTCTCCATAGAGAATGGGCTCCCCAATGTCAGTTCATGCATTGGTGTTAGATCCTGGTCCCACCGTTAGTGCCTCCATATACTGCCCCAAACACATCTTTGTCACCTATATTCAGGGGGCCTAGTTTGGTCATCTCTCAGTCAATTTTCCAATGTGCTTGTCTTAGCTTTGTCCATAAATCTACTTCAACACATATAAGCTACACGTGTCCTGACTTCATATTATTATTTAACCAAAACTCAAAAGGATCATAAAGGATTATAATTTAAGATTGGTTCTTAAAATAAATGTATCATTCACTCTGTGTTTATCTTACATTTACTTCAAAACCATTTACACAAATTCCAATAAAATTCATGTATTTGATGTAGCTTTTCAAACAGTAAAAACCATAAACTGATAGTTATTCCGGTGTAAAAGAAAAGTGGTTGGTATTTTAATTTATATTCATGTTTGTGAATTTCTTGGATACCAAAGGAGATTTCCATTCATTTTTGTGGTGCTGGACCTCTGAAGTAAATATATAGCATGACTCTTCATTTGCAGTGCCAGATGATCTTAATGGACCTTGGATTCAACCACACTTTATAGTAAGTAGGAAAATTCTCCTTAGCCTGTAGCAAATTTTGCTCAAAGTGTTCACAAAATGTTCCCACAGGCTTCCAGATCTCTGAGGCTCATATTCCTTCACAGTCACTGAAAGATTTAGTGTGATTGCTATTTTAAAGTCTTTCAACCTAGACACTGAATTTTATAGTTCAAAATCAATTGTTGGCATTAGCATTCTCTTACAATTCCTTTGTGCTTTTTTATACGCTTGTTTCCTACCAGTTTCATGTGCCAATATCCATACCGAAATCTCATATTAACATTTAATATTTGTTGTTGTGATAGGTGCTTATGCCCTTTCCTCAACTAAATCTGGGTCCTTAGGATCTGTGTAGAGAAATGGGAAGGTGAGCACCCTTAATCTGGCTTTTGCTATAAGGCCAAGTCACACAGTTTAATTGAATAATTTTATTGGATTTCTTTTAAAAACTTGATTGTTTAATCCTTTGTTATTGGTGAAAAAAGAGGTTGGGCTTTAGTTCTTTTAAAAAAAATAAAATTAATGAAGTTTCTCTATGCCTTCATAGGCATGCTTGTAACTTCTCAGCTTCTAATCTTATCTCCCTTGTAACCACTGTCAAAGGAGTGTGCATAAATCAGTGCAATGAGACACTGGTTAAATAGGTCTATATTCTTGCTAAGTTATTGCAGGTGATAATTTTGCCCAGTGGTTGAAATTGTGTATATTGAATCATCACAGTTCAAATTATATAGCAGTAAATTACTCATCCACAACATTCACTTAATATTACAATTTTCTAATTGCTAAATGAATAATTATTAAATCTGATCTTAAGTTTAACACAATAACTTAACTCTACTCCATATTCTGATACAAATAAGAAAAATAATAAAGGCTGTTTTTCAAAGTTGTTTTGACTTTTGAGTTCCATCTACCATTTTTTCTACTAATAGAAATGTGCTTCCTCTCATCCTCAGTATCTGTACAGTGCAGTGGGAGAGAGATGAAGGGAGAGGATAAAATAAAAGAGAGACAGAGAGGTAATATTGATATAGATATGATGGATAGATAGATAGATAGATATATAGATGATAGATAGATAGATGATAGATAGATAGATAGATGATAGATAGATGATAGATAGATAGATAGATAGGTAGATAGATAGATGATAGATAGATGAAAGGAAGGAAGAAAATATAAATAAATAAGGTAAGTAAAAAAGATGAGAGCTAGACAATATAGAGGAGGAGTCTAGAATCTATATTCTAATCTGGATTTACTCAACTCAGATTTAACATCACTGTTCAAAGGTAAAGAAGATACCACACTAAAGCCTTCATGCGTAGAACTGAGGCATCTATAAGTCAAGGAAATGGAAAGTAACAGCTGTCAACCGAATCTGGGAAGTCAACACGGTGCAGGCTATCATGCAGAGCTACCTGAAGGAATCAACATATCTGACCCATGTACTTTAGGCTTCTGTCCTCCACAGCTGTTAGGCGAATACAGCTCTGAGTGTCTGCACACCAGGTTCTAGCAATCAGCTGAAAAACCTCTGGGAATCATTTAAAAATTGAATGTGAAAAGCAGTTATATAGACATATATACATTCTGCATGAAGAGGAGACGTTGGCTGAAAATTTGGCCATCGGGAAAAGCTTCTCATAAGTGCCTGACCACCTGAGTTGGGATTTGAATCCTATAAGAGAAGAGAAGCAATTTGTGAAAGTTGCCCACAGATCTCCATGTATATGCTGTGGCATGTGTGTGTCTCTCACTCACACATCATGTGACCCAACACACAATTGTAAATTTAATAAAATTTTAAAAATACTGAGATAATTTTGCCTGGCGATCGTGTCTACTTCCAATATCCAGGAGGATTACTATATCTTTTTTGGGAGTTCACCTTCTTATTATCTTCTCAAGGATCCCAAACTTATAGGCTCGATGTCCTTTAATCATGGCTAGAAACCGAATATGAGTGAGTACATCCCATGTTCATCTTTATGGGTCTGGGTTACCTCACTCAGACACGATCGCCAGGCAAAATTGGGAACTTGAGGGTTGGGCAAGACTGGGCCAAGGGAAGATGGGGAGAGAAAAGTGTGAAGGGGAGAGCGGGGGGAGCTCGGAGGAATGGGGTGCTTGGGATATAGGAAGGGTGGATATGAGAGCAGGGAAGCATATATCTTAATTTAAGGAGCTACCTGAGGGTTGTCAAGAGACTTGACCCTAGAGGGGTTCCCAGGTTTCCAGGGAGACGCCCCCAGTTAGTTCCTTGGGCAGCTGAGGAGAGGGAGCCTGAAAAGGCCAGTTCCTATAGCCATACTGATGAATTTCTTGCATATCACCATAGAACCTCCACCTGACGATAGATGAAGAAAATGACAGAGCCCCACCTTGGAGCACCGGACTGAGCTCCCAAGGTCCTGATGAGGAGCAGAAGAAGAGAGAACATGAGAAAGAAAGTCAGGACCGTGAGGGAACCTCCAGCTGGCGACAGATGGGGAAGGTGACTGAGCCCCACATTGGAGCACTGGACTGAGCTCCCAAGGTCCCGATGAGGAGCAGAAGGAGCGAGAACATGAGGGAGAAAGTCAGGAACGAGAGGGGTGCGTTCACTCATGGAAACGGTGGGACAGAACTAATGGGAGATCACCAACTCCAGTTGGAATGGGACTGATGGATCATGCGACCAAACCCGTCTCTCTAAGTGTGGCCAACAGTGGGGGCTGACTGAGAAGCAAAGGACAATGGCTCTGGGCTCTGATTGTTCTTCATGGACGGGCTCTGTGGGAGCCTTCTCAGCTTGGTCGATCACCTTCCTGGACCTGGGGGGAGTTGGGAGGACCTTGGTCTTAGCATAGAGTGGGGAACCCTGATGGCTCCTTGGCCTGGAGAGGGAGGGAGGGAGGGGAGGTATGGGTGGAGGGGAGGGGAGGGAAGGGAGAGAAGGAGGGGAGAGAAGGGGGAGAAGGAGGGGAGGGAGGGGGGAGGAGGAGGGAAGGAGATGGAAATTTTTAAATATGAAAAAAAATAAACCATGAGAAAAAAAAATACTGAGATAAAATTTGTGAGTAAAACTAAAATTCAATGTTTATAGCATTCTCTCTCAATGAGATTGCCTTGGATGACAATATTGTGATCACTCTGAGAAGGAACATATTCGTGTAAATGATAGCATATACTGTGCCTTCTCATGCCATAGTCACCTATAGGAATATATCCTGGTAAATGAGATAATAAAATATAAAATGCCTAGTTGCAGAATATGCATAGAGAGACTATGGGAAGTAGGAAAAGATAAAATAAGCAAATTAAAAAATGTGAATGAACCAAATCAAATACTTTTTATCCACTAAGACACAACCTGTATTAAGATCTATGCCAAAGAGCACAGTGCAGAGAACAGTGCATTTATACAAATACTTATAAATATATAGGAGGGCATGATTTAAGGAATAAAGAAAATACTATAAGTATTATTCAAGATAATTTTGAGAAAGTGAAGAGTATAAAATGGATATTTTACAAAAATATTCAATGTATATTGAAATAGAATGGAAGACAAATGGATAAAAACAGTTTATGTAAATCTTTGCTTATGACTTGAACTCTGGAATTTCTTTCTTCTTAGCAAGTTATTTAACAATTATTCTTATGCATTTCAAATTTTGTAGACATGTTTATACTTATAAAATGACAGGAACATGATTGAGAGGCTGAAGCAGAGAAGGGGATGGATGGGTCAGAGATAAATACACTAAGTATATTTGAGAAAGCAATACTAAAAAGTTTCTGTTTATAAATTTATAAAATGTATATATGAATATTCATATTAAAAATCTAATTGGAATTTACTTACACAAAGAATAATGCTTTTTTCAGAAGTAATAGAACACCAAATAAAGAACCCAGTGTCATACTTGGGGCATTTCTCCTTAAGTTGCTGTCAGGGGTGTCACACATGCCCCCACATCATAATTTGATAATAATATCAAACAGGTGCCTGATTGTAGTATGAGGCTGCTTTTTCATTCCCAACTGCCCAGACCACAAAATAACACAGAAACCATATTATTTGCAATACTGTTTGGCCAATAGCTTAAGTATATTTCTAGTTTGCTCATATTCTAAACTAGCCCATCTCCATTAATCTGAGTATTAGGTAGTAATACCATAACCATGTGGCTTACCAGCATGGTTCTAGTGTGTCTGTTCCCACAAGTGGCTACATGATGTCTCACTGCTCTATCTTTTTTCTCCCAGCATTCAGTTTAGCTAGGTCTGTTTTTCCCTGCTATAGGCCCAAAGCTACTTCTTCAGTAATCAATGACAATCACAACATACAGAGGAGAATCCCACATCAACTCCCCTTATCTGTCTAAATGAAAAGGACGGTTTTAATTTTAGCATAGTAAAATTACATATAAAAAGACAGGTATCAAGCAAGATTTACAGTTATCATAACTAAGTAAAACTATAATTATAACTATAACTATAAAGTATAACTATAACTATTCTTCAACTCACCAAAAAATTCCAGAAGGATATAATATTGTCTATGTAAACAGGAAGTGCATTGTAAGCAACTTCTAAAACTCTAGAGTTGACAGAGACACTTCACTGCCTGGACAGTCACCTAAAGTTCATCTGTATCCTTGGGGAAATCCCTCTTCAGCCTACAGGCCCATAATATCTGGCATATTTTTTTTCATGAATCAGGAAATTTCAAAGACTGTTCTGCCTATATTGGCAGTTTGTTAGTCACTTTCTTCTGTGTCCTGCAGACTCTTTTATGAAATAGAAACCCTGAAGGATTGTCTCACCTTTAGGCAAGTTCAGCAGTCATTTTTCTGTGGGTCCTGCATGTCCAGTTCATACAGTATAACACCATGCAGTCCAGGAAAGAGAAGTTTCTTGAACATAAGGACCCTTTTGGATTCCCATCATTCTCTTGAAGTAGATTGGTGTTGCAAGGAGCAGATGTGTCTCATTGTCATGAAAAGTCTTAAGTTCTTAAAACATTTAAGTGCCATATTCTGAAGGTCTCTGAAAGATCTGAAGAATACCTATCTAACTGAAATATATCTCTATATATCTAGAAAACCTAACTGACATAACTACAAGCTTGACTATTATAGGTGATTTTCTATTAACTGAATTTCTTAATTCTACATTATATATTTAATTGAATTTCACAAACATAATACTTTAGTCAAGAGCAGAAATATACATATAACAAAATTGACTTTAAATTTGTACCAACAGACCAAGATTCATACCAATACAAAATATTGATCTCTATGTCATATCCCCCTTTAAATGTAAACAAAGAATTATAAACAATCACTTAGGGAATTTGGGCTTAGTTCTCTCCAAACAGCTTCCTGCTTTTTGTTGGGTGAAATAATTTTTTTGGAGGTTTTCATGGTGACCTTTCAGGTGGTCTTGGTCCACAAAACCACATTAGTCTGGATGAAATGCACGGGTTCTCATCTTCTGTGGGAACAAAAAAAGAACCTCTTTTCCAAAGCAACATATCCTAGACTCAAATTTTGAAGTCAAGAAATTTTAAAACATATAAGTTGGTTTAGTTTAGCAGTCCCCAGAATCAAATGTCTCTCTGCAGCCAAAATCTTCAAAGAAAACACAATAGTACACAAAATCTAGACTCTCTGTGTATATTCCATCTTTACTTGGCTTTTTTCTTTATTCCTATTACTTTTTCTACAAGTTTACTGTCTCTTTAAAAACTTTGTTTTACTTTTTAAAAAAAAGCATTTATTTTTTATAACTCTTTATACTCTTTTTCTTTTCTCTCCCAAGACTACTTTTATTTTTTAAACATACTATGACTCATTTAGAGTTCTTTTGTGTCTGAATCTGTCCTATTATGTATCTGTAATTATTTTCTGACCAGAAGCATCCTTTTAAAAAATGCTAAGTGAGCATGGCTAGGGCAAACATGGCCTGCCTGCTTGCTCTGCCCCGTCTAACATGGCAGAGACATGTTGCTACCTCTGAGAGCCATGAACATTACCCCATTGTTAGGCACACAGGGGGTCTTTGTTTGCCATTAAGTCAGTTATAACACTCTGCGCACAAACTCCAATTAAATGCCCCTTAACCAGACCTCCCAAATAAATTAGAGTGGCTGTTTATGCTGGTGAACCAGGAAGCCCTCCTAAAGGAGAGGCACAGTTTTTGCTGTCATTGCTGAGTCACAAAGCCTTGTCTTTTAAGAATTGCACCCTGCTTGCTGTAGCACACAGAACCCACCCTAGAAAATGCTTAACTTGTGTGTGTGTGTGTGTGTGTGTGTGTGTGTGTCTAGAATTCCTTTTTAAGCTTTCTCAGATTTGACATGGATTTAGTCAACCATGTTGCTGTGCCAGTCTGTTGGGGGAGACCACTTGTTCATTTCCAGCTTCTCAGACATGAAATAATCACACAGAAACTGTACTACTTAAATCACTGCTTGGCCAATCACTTAAGCATGTTGCTAACTAGCTCTTCTATCTTTGGTTAACCCATTTCTATTAATCTGTGTATTGCCATGTGGCTGTGGTTTACCAGCAAGTTTCTAGCACATCTGTCTCCTGCAGCAGGCTACATGGTTTCTCACTGACTCTGCCTTCTTCCTCCCAGTATTCAGTTCAGCCTTCCTAGCTCTAGTCTACCCTAACACAGGCCAAAGCAGATTCTTTATTCATTACAATGAAAGTAACACATATACAAAAGGACTTTTCACATCACCCGATACTGTAACTTTGTTCACAAACTCATGGATGGGGAGCCCTTGGACCTCATGGGTGAATCTACTACCATTATTTTACTAAACGAACACAGTTTCAAAATTCCTTCCTAATTACTATCTCTACACACTTAGATGGGTGCACCGCTTGGACCTTAACAGAGAAATTAGCTTCTATAAAGGGGAAAGTAAAAGCAGAAACTCAGACATGTCAGAGAACAAGTGTCAATGATATGCTCAGCATACATTCTACCCCACAGGGTTGGGTACCACAATGGAAGATGTGTCAGAAATATTGTAAAGTACAGAGTTTGGAATAGACTTGGGTCAGGTAGTATCTTCTGCACATGCCAGGACCACTGCATTGGTTTACTCAAAGTCACTGCTGTTACTTACTTGTGCAAGATGAAATCAACCAACATTCCAGTGTAGTGTGGAGAGGGATTATGATCTCTCACTCCTAGCTGCGCATTTATTTGCTGCTGATAGCTAACAGAGGATGTTTACTCATTTTTCTTCAGGAGTAAGTTCCCTGGCAGGGGAGGGTTGACGATTTTTCATTGGATGGTCCCATGAATTGAATTTGGCAGTTTATAAGAGTAAACACAAGGAGTTGGGAGGGAGAAAAGAGGTAGACATTGGATCCTAGAGGAATTTGGGGGTAAGATCAAAATACATTGTATGGCTTTTCTGAGAGTACATATATGTGTGTGTGTATATTAATATATATGTATGTATATGGATATAAATTTTAACATATTGATATATTATATATATTTATATATATACATTAAAAGGGCAAGAATAAGTAAACTAGGTGATCACTATTAGTTTTTCAGCTTACACAGAATAAGAACACTCAAAATGAATTTGAGCACAAAATTTATATTTATCTTGATAAGATTTTACATGCATTTAACTAAAGGGAAAAGTAAAAAAAGTATATGTGTGTGTGTACAAAGATATGTTTAATATAAAAATTGAATTTTTTAACAAAAATCAGTTAAAGTTAATGTGAAATTATGATATAAATTTCTCATGAAATAAAAAGAATAATGTATCCTCAAAAACACATGCAAATGTAAATCAAATATGCAAACAAGAGTCTGAAGTTGAGTATCTTGGAAGCTGTTTAACCTTCTGACTCATACTGAGAAAAGGGGAAAAATAAACAGAGAGTCATGAGCTCCAGACATTGCACAAATAACAGAAATAGTAAATGCTTCATTTGAATATTATCAAGAAACTAGAGAGAATATTGACACATTAGAGACATACATTTCCATCAATATCTAACATTGAAAGTTACCATTGTCTAAGTTGAAAAATAAGATAAAATTACCAGCAAATTAGGTACTGCAGAGATGAGTATATGAGAATGTTTAAAAACATTAGCTATTTTGAAATTTTGTTTAAATTTTTATTTATTATTTTTTGCCTTCATTATTTTAAGACACTTGCGCTGAGAAATGAACTCAGGTCCTCTGTCATAACAGCTAGCATCTTAAGTAACTAAATATCCCTAGCTCTCTGGTTCCCAATATAAATTATTTTACATTTAAAGATAAAATAATTGGAAATATATTAATAGAATATCAGGATTTGGGAACACAACTTATTGCAGCTAATACATCTTGCTAATAAAATCTTGCCATAAACAAGAGGATCAAACCAAAACTCCTTTTAAACTAATGGTCTTAAATTTTACAAATTTTATATAAAGCATAAACTCAGAGAGGTCCAGGAAGATGAGTTAGATTCGACACACACCACCCCAAACAAAGGATGCCAAGTTAAATAATAACATGCTTTTAAAAAGACTCAAGCAAACATGCCTACCACTGTCCAGGGGCAGTCAGGAAGTCCTGACAGTTTTAAAGTGGGCAGGAATTGTTGAAAAACATATTTCAATGTTGGAATTACATTATTTCCATTATCCTTCTAAAAACTACTTACATTATTTTGATGTTACAATTTATTTTCAAGTTTATTGGCATGCTGTCACAAGAGCATGCAAGTTACCACACTTTGCATACTGTTAAGCCGGCCTTGACTGTGGTAATATGATCTTCAAACTTGTGTCTGAATGAATTTGGTGAATTGAAATCTTTTAATTTAAAGATTACAATAAGCTTATGGAATGAGGGTAGCTTTGCTCTTAGGGCTCTTTCAAAAAAACCCAGTCTGTTGAGGTTTAACTGTAAATGGATTTAATTTCATTGGCTCAATGCCCACTGCAGAATTTGATGGGGAAACTGGGAACATATTTTAAGTTTTCTTTTACAACAGCATCATTTAATCACATAGTAAGGGATAGTCAGCCAGCCACGAAACATTTTTTCCCATTCTTATTTGTTCTGCTTTGAGGGATATTTTTCACCTTTGCAATTGAAGTGAATTTCTGTTTGATGTGGTTATCGCCAGTGAACAGGAGCCTAAAAGAGGAATTCTGTGGGCATAATATTTCCTGAACTACTTCTGACTTCATTCCCCATTAAGTTCAACAACATTGCAAAAAAATAAAAGCCAACAATAAAAAACATATCTTTTAAAAATTCTCTAAATGAAATGTGGCTTTCTCCTTTATAGGAATCCCAAAATTGGTTTCCGGCATCTGCAGACTTAAAATTAGACAATAGTCACATAAAAGCCATTCGCTCAGTCCTTCTAAATTTATGGCAATTTCCACAAGCTTGGTAGAGACGAGGATTCAGTCAAGCCAATTGATTAGAGCAGTTTTTATAATGGAGATGACTGTATACCTCAGTACTAAATAGTTCTTGTTGCTGGATAAAACAAAACAACAACATCTAGCAAAAGTCTACATTCACGTCCTCTGTCTGCTCCTTGCCTTCACTCTACCCGGCAGAGCAGAAACTGATCAGGAAAATGGGGTAGTAGAAGATACAGAAAGTACATTTCCCCTGTGCATCAGAAAGCAAAGGGGCTATGCTGTGCATTTGTCACCCTGAAAGCATTATTTTGGAATTGAAGAACCTTGTACTTTTGTCAACTCTCCAATTCCTTTGTGATTTCTCTTTATATTCTTGAAAGTTTTCTGCATCTTTGCTTTTGTATTTGTATGATGAAATTTTTGTGAGCAATATTTTTCAATAAACCAGATGCAGCGTGTCTCACCTCACTGTCTGACTTTTATTACAGTAAGTAACTCTGTCTCCTCTGTCTGTGCTGTTCCCAACCTTGGCTCCGAATGAAGTCTGAATGAAGTCTGTTTCTGTATTAGAAAGCCACATGTACCCAGTACTTAACTCCTCATTTGTCACACAATGATGGCTGAGAGGTTTCAGGTTATCTCATTGATACCTACACAGGCTTTATTTGGTGATAATCCTAGCATAATGCAGGGGTTTTTTCCAGGTATATGTATATACACACACCTATGTCATATTAAGTTTCCATGATTCAATTACATAAAGAACCAGATGTTAACTTTCCATTACTGATTATAGTAATCCAATTGGTGTTAAATCGGCCTCCTCATGTTTCAACACTGTTGTGGTTTTGTGCACTCTTGTTTTATTTTTGTTTAAAAAAATATTTATGGGAGGGAGTGCAAGCAAGCACTATTTTTCTGTGATTACAGTGTAAATTTTGCTAGGATACAATTTAAACTTGACTGAGTGTTGATTTTAGCCCTTTGATTTTAAATAGAAAGATTCAAGGGGAAATTCTCCGGCCGTTAGACATTTGTAGAGGTACGATGAAAGCCTCTAGAACAAGAAATAGCTGTGGCGATTTGGGTTCCTTGATAGCTAATAGAGAAACATTTACCACATTTGTAGGGGCTTCTATACTTCAACACTTCCCGTATACTAATCCATAACATCACACTATGGTTGCCCTCTCTTAGAGCAGGGAACACAGACACAAGGAAGTTAAATGTTTGTCCCAAATGCAAAGCAGTTAGTGGCTTTCCCTCTGTGGTGACCTTTAGGAGACTAGTCAAAGTCTATGTTTCTTGAATCCATGTGCCCTTGATGAGGTTTGGGACAAATGGACAGTTTATGTTTTCTCTAGGAAGAATATTTAAATATTCTTTAAAATTCCTGAAAATGAAGAATCCCAATAATTCCACAAGGTTTTTGAGTTTAGGTCATACAAATATCCAAAGTAAGCATTTTGTCTGAGTGATAAAAATCCGTTTTACTTTTCTTATCAGATTTTGGTAATGGGAAAATAACCAAAGAGGAGAGGTAATTTACATTAATTGATGGGTCAGAATAAAGTTAGCATGTGGAGACTAACACTTGATTATCACATTAAAGTAAAGAAAAACTGGAGAACAATATGATTTTTTTTTAACTTGGATTACACAGATGTTTCCTCTTTCTGTACCAACCACCTTCTGAAACAAAGTAAAATCAGTGAGCTTTTCAAAGATTAGTCTTTATCACATACACCTTATTCTTTAATTTTATTGAGCTTGAGTACAGATTATCCAAAATAAAAGTTTGCAAAAGTTAGAGGGTAAGTGTTAAATACCAGAATTTATTTTGAGCTATAAAGAATAAAATTATGCATATCTAAAAAGATGACTTTGGAGTTGTAGTATTGAAAACCTATGATGTTTACAGTATTTTAGACAATATCTTTTATATAGGTAATCACAAATAGAATAGTCTCACTTCTATAGCAAATAATCTGAACTTTATTTCATATTTCCTTTTTAATTTTATTTTGCTATTGTTGAATTTTATTTTACTGTTTTTAGCCTTACATTCAATTCTTAGCTTTTATTATTCTTACATAAGAAACATTTTTGTTGTTAATCATCAGTTCTTTTAGGTTAATATTTTCTGGACAATTGTCTTTATTATCACCTTAATACAGAAAACTCTTGAGATTTATAGGGTTTGTAGTTTCTATTCTTATTTATCTAGTTAATGGAATTTTAAAATATTGTCATTTACTTAAAATTAGTAGACTCTTCTTTCACTTAAAAACACAGCTATTTCTTTGGCTATCTTTTGAAATATATTGGCACTTTTCCATGTAATTTCACATTTTATATTGAAGCAGTCTGTGGGAACTTGTAAGTAAATACTGACATCTTTAAAATTGGTATATTTCAGACCTATCTACTTTTTTGGTTTGTTTGTTTTATGAGACAGGTTTCTCTCTATAACAGACTTGGCTATCCTGGAACTCAAGTTTGTAGACTAGGCCGGCCTTAACTCACAGGAATTTGCCGGCCTCTGTGTCCTGAGTGCTGGGGTTAAAGGCATGCGCCACTGTTTTCATCTTTTTAATATTCATTTTCTTCTGCCCTGTACATCACTACTCATCAAACTGATGAAAAGTTCCATTTTGCTCAACCTATCTTCTAAACTGTGCAAAGAAGACAGTATACGCTGCCAACTAATAAAAACTAAAGGAAGAAAAGTAACGATAGCCACAGGCACAGAGGACATAAGCAGTCAAAGGAAATGCACATGCATATTTTCACTTTGTGAAGGTGTGGGATGTCTTCTGTGTTTTAAAAATTACATTCAGGAGCTGGTCTCTTGTGCCAATGCGTTCAAGTGTACTTCCCACTTTCTCTTCTATAAGGTTCAGTGCATTTGGCTTTATGTTGAGGTCTTTGATCCATTTGATGATAGATATGGGTCTATTTTCATTCTTCTACATGTTGCTATTCAGCTATGCCAGCACTGTTTGTTAAATATGCTTTCTTTTTTCCATTTGATATTTTTTGATTCTTTGTCAAAAAAAAACTCAGGTGTTCAAAGGAGAACACCTTAACCCCAGCAGCACAGACACTGAGAGAAACAATTAATAAATGGGACCTCCTGAAACTGAAAAGCATCTGTAAAGCAAAGGACACGGTCAACAAGACAAAACAGCCTACAGAATGGGAAAAGATCTTCATTAATCCCATATCTGTCAGACGTCTGATCTCCAGAATATACAAAGAACTCAAGAAATTCATCATCAAAAGAACACATAATCCAATAAAAAAAATGCAGTACAGACCTAAACAGAGAACTCTCAACAGAGGAATCTAAAATGGCTGAAATACACTTAAGGAAATGTTCAGCATCCTTAGTCATCAGAGAAATGCAAATCAAAACAATTCTGAGATTCCATCTTACACCTGTAAGAATGGCCAAGATCAAAAACACTGATGACAGCTTATGCTGGAGAGGTTGTGGGGAAAAGGGAACACTTCGGCATTGCTGGTGGGAATGCAAGCTCGTATAGCCCCTTTGGATATCAGTGTGGTGATTTCTCTGAAAATTAGGAAACAACCTTCTTCAAGACCCAGTAATATCACTTTTGGGTATATATCCAAAGGATGCTCAATCGTGCCTCAAGGACATGTGCTCCACTATGTTCATAGCAGCATTGTTTGTCATAGCCAGAACCTGGAAACAACCTAAATGCCCCTCGACCTAAGAATGGATAAGAAAAATGTGGTACATTTACACAATGGAGAAAAAAATAAGAACATCTTGAATTTCGCAGGAAAATGGATGGAGCTAGAAAACATTATTTTGAGTGAGGTAACCCAGACACAGAAAGACAATTATCACATGTACTCACTCATAGAAAAACAGCCTACAAACCACAATCCCAGAGATCTTAGACAACAATGAGGACCCTAAGAGAGACTTACATAGATCTAATCTACATGGGAAGCAGAAAAAAACAAGATCTCCTGAGTAAATTAGGAGCATGGGGACCTTGGGGGAGGTTTGAAGGGGAGGGAAAAGGCAGAGAAAAATGTAGAGCTCAATAAAAATCAATTAAAAATTTACATTAAAATTTAACGGTGGGTAAAAAAAATAAAAATTATATTCATTATTACTGATTTAGTTAGTTGTTATTTAATTTTTATGAGTGAGTGTGTGTGTGTGTGTGTGTGTGTGTGTGTGAGTGTGTGTGTGCATGCCAAGGACATGCATGGATGCCACAGGACAACTTCTGTGATTCAGTTTTTTTCTTTCTCTATGTTTGTCCTAAGAAATCATTTGTGCTGTCAGACTTGGTTGCAAGAGACCAACACAGACAGGTATGGTCTTAAATCTCTTTAGATTCAGCAATTAGAAGTTGTCATAAATGAGTGATTGAAAATTAGAAATTGCCTTGTGAAAATATTTTATTGAGAACTGAGTATTTTATTCAGATATATTTGAAGATATTCCATAAAAATGTAATAAGATAAAACTTGTCAATACTAGTTTAGTGTTACTAGTGCTGAGAAATGCTGTGATATAAACGTTTCTAAATCATTTTCTGGTCATGTAATTTATGTATACATATATATATATATATAGCAGCTTATCTATAACTATACATAGTTATATAACTATATTAATAAAAACAAGTTGAAAAACAAAGTATGGCATCAAGAAATGCATATGACATAAAAAACAGTTATAGGCCAATTGGTGAAAATTTAAGTAAAAATGTGTGTATAACATTGTATTATATTAATATTAATTTAATATAAAAACAGTTATTTGTATTTCTCATGTTACTTTCATCATCTGCATATGTTATAACACAGTTCACTTATATAACTGAAGTTCTGAAGTCCCCTGAATGTTTAAAGTAATTGAGATGCTCTAACTACATACATGAAAGGGGAGAGTACAGGAGCAAGAAGACCTGCAAAAATTCTGTCCTAAAGAGAAAGACATACAGAGGCAAATATGTCTCACTTGTCCACTCCATTCTTTATTCACTGATCAAAATTCAAGAATTAGCTGTCAGATTTTACTCTGCAAAAGTCAAGAAACAAAAACAAAGATAAACCAAATGGCACAAAACCACAAATGAAGAAATAAGGAAAGAAAGATTTAGAAAAAGAAAAATAAGTGAAGGTAGAGGAAAAGTGAGTTCCACAGGAAGAAGGAAAAGAACTTAGAGTAGAAAAATAATTTTATAGAATGTTTCTTACATAACAAAAATAAAACATGTACAATTAGGAATATATAATGTATGGCAAATGTTTGGAGGACTTGAATTTGAAGAGATACCAGTACTACATAATAAAACTTATTTTAGTGTTATTATGCTACCTAGTCTTTTTTCAAGATAATATTTCTATGGTATAATTTTAACAATCATCATTCTTAAAAATTCAAAGGAATGTAAGACGTTGTAAATATCCAGTAATCAGAGATTAAAAACCAAAAAGTATAGGTTAGAGTCTAGCCAACCTCACAAGCCAGGAAGCTGGTTTACCTTCTGAGCATCCTCATCAGTCAAATAGGAAAGATGTGTTTAATATTTCCTACCATTCATCCTCTTACAAATTTATCATGTCATTTTTGTCCTGGGGATATAAATGCGCATATATATACGTATATATACACGTATATACGTGTATATACGTGTATATATACGTATATATATACATACACACACACACACACACACACACACACACACACACACATATATATATTTACAGGGTACAAGACCAGTGTTCTACACCACTAACATAGTGATGATTTTCTAAAAACTATACAAGACTTCCTACTGAGATGTTTTTCTTCCTCTAAATTTTCTATAGTTTGTCAAATTATAATGAAATTTTACATCTGTCAGTATTTAGTTGGTATATCATTAAGTTTCTGAAAATAAAGTCTATCTCTCTCCTTCCTCATCCCCTTCTCCTCTCTTCTTCTTCTCTCCCTCTAGCCATTCCTTCCCTCACTTCTCATCATTTGGTCTTATTTTGTAGAGGAAAATCAGGATTCCTAGATACCCATTAACAAATTTACACAGGGACATTTATGCAATTTTTTACTATTACAGTCATCTTAAACATTTTCAAACTATGCTGAGCAAAATTGCTAGAAGATTTTACTTGATAATAACTTGGTGACTTCAACTATCTTTTTATGAAAAATCTACATTGCAACAGTGAGAAACACTATAAATTGCTGTGATGTATACTAAATAGATTTGCACAGATAATAATTTATTAAGAAATTACCTTAGTCACATATGAGAAAGATGTAAAAGCTGATTATTTTTTAGTAACATTCTGGATATATAGGGATAGTCTTTCTCTCTTCCTATCTCTCTTCTCTTTCTCTCTTTCTCATATACACAAAAACACACAACTGTGGTAATATGATCAGTAGAGCAAGTTTTACTTTTACACCACTAACATCTCTTGAATAATTAAATCAATACACAGATATTCACTGTAGAGTTTCCTAGTTATTAGGTCTGGAGGAAGATGGATAACTTGCACTTTCACACAGATAAATTATGGTTATGCTTTTCTTCTAGAACCACCAACACCAGAGGGTCCAGTTCAATAAAGACTCTATTATCCCTGCGACTAATGCTGTGATTATTGTATAATCCATATATATTAATCAGAATTCTTCAGAAAAAAACAGCCGTGTAAAAAAGAGATAGATGAATAAAGATTCTTTATGAAAACAACTTGTCATCATTATGGATTGAAGTTTTATAAAAAGAAATGTGAAGAATTATGAAGTTTGGAAAACCAAGTGGTATAATTCATTCTGAATTCAAAGGCAAGACACTGGTGTAACTTTCAGGGCTCAATACCTAAGGACTCCTGCAGAGTTCCAATGCAGGGTATGAGCCAGTGCTAACAAATGACTGAGCTGGAGCATGAACACATTTTAGTTCAGAGAGAAGTCTCCTCCCTCCTCTGGCTTTCTGCTCTATGTGAGATTACAATGGACCAGTCTATATCAAAGACACTGGCGACTTGACCATCTTTACTCAATCTGCTTATTCCAATTTTAATTTCTTCTAGAAACATTATCATGCGCACATAAAATAATGTTTGTTATGTCCTTTAATCTATCAAATTCACACAACATAGCCATTGGAACAGGCTGACTATTTTGTATTCTGTTGGCATTTGATGATTATTAATTTCATTTTGGGGGTGATTTTTACTTTAGGAAGTCAGTCACTTAAAATTGATCACATTAGTTAATTGTAAAATGTGACCTCTGTAATGTGTTTATAATAAGTGAAGAAAAATACCTGTTTGTCTAAGATGTGGAGCTGCTTTCGACAAATTAAAATATTCCCTCCTAATGCGAAAATAAGCTCATAAGACTTGCCAACGAGTAAAGTTACAAGGCATAAAATACTGATGATACCATGAGGAAGTTCAGAAGATTTCAAAATAAACAACGCTCTCCAGACTGTTTAAGCCATGAGAAACTGCTGAGGAAGAAGAAACACTCTTATGATACTGACAGCAAGTTGTGTAGAGAGCTCCAAAGATGAAGCCTGCTGAGCTGTCAACTGTATGGGGGGTAAGTTCTTCAGCAGGAAGTTGTTTTTTGACACACTGTGATAACTCCAATAAATTCATTAGTTCACCAGGATACATTGGGTGGAATTTATATATATTAAAAATCTTCAAGCAATGTCACACAACCCTTAGGGACAGAAGATCCAATGAAGTGGAAAGGCGTGACTGCATTGTACCTTTGGTGCGTGATAAAACCTGGAACTGAGGCATAGACCTGAGTGTAATGTTCATAGGAAAAATAGAGATACACTTAGCTTTTTCCTTTGTGGTATTACGTCTCTTTGTCATAATAAGAGCTGTATGCTCCAAACATTGGTGAGAAGACATATATCCAAGCCCAACAAGTAGAGAATTGTTGAGGAAATCCTAGGGGGGCAATCATCTGCATTGTGTGGGGAAGCATGTTAGCTTGATGAACAGGAACTACATCACATCACAAGTACAATGATGCTTCCCAAATTATTAATGTGCCATCAATGGGCTAGAGAATCTATTTCAATTTCTTTAAGTACATGCTTATGAGAAGACTATGAAGATGTTGAGCAGACTTTACAGTGGAAAATAAACCAAGAAACTGAGGGTAAGCTCTGCTTTTAAAGAAATTGCTAAGGTAAGGGGTAAGGAAAAATAAAGCTAGAAAATATATAAAAATGGAATCCTCCGTATTAGCCTCTGAATTTGCAGAAAATGTAGATAAAATAGACAATGAATAGAAATATTGGCTTGTTATTTGTTTCAGCTGATGGGGTTCAAGGTACAAACCAGAGCTTCGCAAAAATAGGCAAAACCCAGGGGAAGAATCAAACAGTGACTAAAAAGAAAACAGTTCAGAAGTGATTGAATATGCAATCTGTAATAAATACAGACAGGGACCTCAGTAATGATGCAAAAGAGGAACCTATGATCATTAATGAATATTCTGCCTTTCTACTTCTTCACCTGGGGGAGACTTTCAAAATGTAAGGGCTTCACCTATCAGCTCTTGAGGCTGTGTGAGTTGAGGGATCATAGAGTTAATCTGGGCAATGCAGAAACAGAAAACCTGAAACCACTAACTACTCAACCTTCCAAGAATCAAAGGCTCTGTAATATGAAGCAACACACATGAAATCAGTCATCATGGATTGGCTCATAAGGTGCTATTACTGAAACTTATTTTCATTAGCTCAGCTCAATATGAATATCAGTGAAATAACAGCAATATAGGGAAGACAAGACTTACTGAGAGAACTGAGTATGAGAAAAGCAGTCTTCAATGCCCCATTCTCTGGGCCAGATAGGATTGTAATTACATAAGCATTAATAAAATTAATAAGAAGATTAAAGCTAGTCATGGTGGCTCACACCTTTAATCCCAGCACTGTGGAAGCAGAGGCAGGGGGATTCTGAGTTTGAGGTCAATCTGGTCTACAAAGCAAGTTCTAGGACAGTCAGAGCTGAACAGAAAAACACTATCTCAACAATTACAAAAAGAAAAAAATGAAGAAGAGAGGAAGATCGATTCAGCTGCAACAAATATGGGGGTCTTGTGGCTTTTCTGATCTCCATGGGATCATGATTTTTAAGAGGTAAAACGTACCCTGGCACTGATGTACCTCAGTGCCTGTGTGCTGAGGTCACGAAGAGGTCATGAGTATAGGTTAAACAAAGACAAAGATATAATCTGCTCAGTCAGTCTGAAGGTGAATACAGCAGTATTTGTGTCAAGAGGAGTTCCTATAACTAACATTACCAGCAATTATTAACAGAATTAACAAGAACAATTAATAGCAGGAATTACTAACAGCAAGCTAATGCCCTGGTCAGGAGTTAGAACATGCTAAAGCCTGTGCCATAGTTCACAGAGCATGGAAATGTTAGAATAGTGCAGGTGACCAAGACTAAGTGTGTCCTGGGATGGGCAATTATTAGTCTATGTGATATGCATTTCTAACTTGCAAGAATGTATGCTTGCAATGGAATTCTTTACTCAAGTTGGAGCCCTTTTAGCCGTCAAGTATTACAAAAGAAAAAACAAAAATAGCCAGAGTGTTAACCCAGACATCATAACCAGGCAGCCAGTCCTAGTGGCAGGTTCAACAGGCTAGAACGTAGCAGCCCCCTTCTTCTGTAGCCTGATCCAGGCCAAGGAGTTCAAGCCAACCTTGTACAAACTGCCAGATGAGGGAGATACACAGTGATCCTGCTGTATCATCAGGACGCGAGGATGAGGAGGCCACATGGAGCATGAAATATGATTGTGGATTATAGTGGACTACATATGGGAGTGTCTCCCGTTAATTCCATTTTACCCAAAGTTGCTCTCAAGAAAACTACTGATTTAAATGAGGGGATCTTTCCAGGCTGTATCAGCCCTTGCTAATGCTTCCTTTTGAAATAGTCCCTAAACAATTCAGGACAATTAGCAGTAGTTTCGGGGAGACAGTAGGACCTTCATATTTCCTGTCTTGTAAAAGAGGTTTCAGTATATAATAATGAACATGAGTGCCTTCTGACTTTGGAAGAATATCTGGAATTACACTGAAATTCAGTGCTTAAGAAGTTTGAATATCAGTGACCTGAATAAGTGAGGATTATACTTCCAAGAGCCACACTGTTCAGTAAAATCCTACTGCCAGAGATGAGCAGCTATCTTATTGCAAGTGATATTAAGGAAGCATCCAAAATTCTCAGGAGCCAGATGATCTGTGCCAAGGGGCTGAACTATATGCTTCTTCCATGCTTGCTGGCTTCCATAATAACAGAAATCATTAGCTGGAAAAGAATTGTCAGCAACAGTATGAACATGCCAGGCATGATGCACCTACTGATATAGTAGCAGAGTCCTGTTAGGCGTAATCATCAGCTTTTAGAATGAATTGAACAGCAGATCCATAGAAGAAAATCACACTACAATCCAAGGCAAAGCCAGTGCTTTTGTGGCTCTTAGGACCCAGATGTGAAGCCATGCTGTTGTTTCCACAAGTGGATATGATGTACCTGTCAAATTGCCTTCTAAATATGAGTATTTTCACCTATGGGATTAATGCTGATTTCATCATCTTCAGTCATTTAGGCAGGCAGATTATTTCTGAAATGGCTGTGTACTGCAAAGAATCTTAATCAGTCAGGCTCCTAAGAATAAGTAACTCTTCCTATGTGATTGCTATCCTATATTTTCCCATAATTGGAGAAAAGAACTTAGATATCTATATCACTCCATGAAGGCTCAGTGAACATAGTAAAGAGTATTGTAAATAACCTGTGGGTCACAATCCTTTTAGGGGTTTTATATCAGATATTTACATAGCAATTCATAACAGTAGCAAAACTACAGCTACAAAGTATCAAGAAAATAATTTTGTGGTTGGGAGTCATCACAACATGAGAAACTGTATGAACAGTTCTTAGCTTTGGGAAGGTTGAGAACCACTGATCTAGAGGACGCAGTAACATTCTTCCTGGCATGGCCATTCTATGCTGATTCAGCACAAGGCATATTTGTGGGCTGATGGACATCAGTGTCCATCAGTACTACAATACTTCTTTGTAGGCTCCTTCAGCACATAATTATTTTGCACTAGAAGCATATAAGATCCAAGTATGCATCACTTTGGTTTCTATGAATTATACACACACACACACACACACACACACACACACACACACACACACACATATGTAATGGATACAGAATACAAACATAAAATACAAAGAAAAGAAAATGTTTCTTTTTTTTTTTTTTTTTTTTTTTTTTGGTTTTTCGAGACAGGGTTTCTCTGTGGCTTTGGAGCCTGTCCTGGAACTAGCTCTTGTAGACCAGGCTGGTCTCGAACTCACAGAGATCCGCCTGCCTCTGCCTCCCGAGTGCTGGGATTAAAGGCGTGCGCCACTACCGCCCGGCAGAAAATGTTTCTTTTATGAGTGGGAAAACCTTTGGACATTTGTGAACTAAGTGTATTTCTATACATTGAAAGAACATACTAACTAGTGGATTTGTGGAAAATATCACAAAGATTTTGTTTCCACTTCTGTTCTGTATTATTTTGATAATAGATGCTGAAGAAAAAGAAATTCTTAGTCAAATCATATGTCAATTTTCCAAATATGTGCAGAACCTGAGGGTAAACATTAGTCACTAGAAACGTTCACTAAGTGAGTCCATCCATTCATTTCTACAGGAAAAGACCCCAGAAAACCACAGAGAAATGACAGTCAGAAGATTTGGAAACAGTTTTGGCATGTTGCTTAGCAGAAGCCTAACCGCATACCCTCATATGTTACCTTAGTAACCTTCCCTTTTGAATTCAAGGAGGATATGATGAGCAATGTTATCACACTATTGAGTTTCATGAATAATGGCAATGGAGCTTTATTTATTCATTATTTATTATTCATCATTTCTTCCATTTATGTTTGTGGCTGAAGAAAACAAAAGAACTCTATTAGTTTTACCAATTCTATCAGTTTTAACTCTCAATGTCTGTTCTTGTGAATAGGCAAGAATAAATGGCCGCTATTTTTAAGTTTATGGTTTTAGAAATTGTAGTCTGAAATGCTTTAAAATTCTACAACACTGCCCACCTTTTTCATTTGGTGAGCAAGCTAGCCTGAGCCATAGAGTCAGCATGCAGATATGCAGCATGAAATAGACACATTGGCGTCACAAGGGCAGGTGGCAGGGAGAGACATGTAAAGCCGCAATGCAGTCCCTGAGAAGGAGAATGTGTTCTGATGTCTACCCACTAAAAATGATGCCTTGATCGTAGTCCTGCAATCCAGAAGGGCATCAAGGAAATCTTACTAAGCATCCAAGCACATTTGATGATGGTCTGACTTTAGTTAATGTCCTGGATACCATAGTAATGTTTGCTAGTTATTTTCGCTACTTAAACCACCTATATAAGCTCCCTTTGTTTCCACAAAGCCATTGTACTGTTTGGCACTCCTAGCGGCACTGAAGTCCATTTCCCTGTGCTAACTGATAAACAACTCTCCCATGCACCCTTCTCTGCTGCATATTCTTCATGTGTCACCCCAGACCCTGGTATTCATAAGTAGAAGGATGGAAATGCCTGGTGTTTTGATGTGCAAATTCATTTCCCCTCAACCACTCAGTTTCCTATTTTCTTCTCAAGGCAGACATTAAAGGACATTTTAAATTCTTTTTCTTTTTCAACACTACCATAAAAAGTATTTTGTTTACATTTCGAATAAATTTCACAGATATTTCTCATAAGAATAAAATCATGATATAAGACAGATCATGCAAACTTGTTCATGAACACAGTTGCAGAATGGCACTTTTTAGTAATACCGCACACTCCTAATACAAGAGATTATGTACTTTCCAATACAATTAATGATAAAAACATAAGTGTTCCCACATGCAACCCAACTGATAATACGTTCTCAGACTCTGGATCCCACTCCTGCCTCTTCTCTAGTTAGTGTGTGACTCTCATCACCAAAGCAAAAGATTTGTTCTTCATCCTAAGAAGTGAAATACAGGTAATGCTAATTATTCTGCTCACAATGAACGGTTACTGTGAGGATTAGGAGAGATGGTACATAGGCTTTTACAACCTTCTAGTAATATTTAAATATTTAAGAGGTTCTAGTACTAATAATCATTGTCTTAACATTACGGTGAAAACCAAGGTTTATAAAGAAATCTAGCATCTGTTCATACATTCCATCATAAATTTTCAATGGATTAAATATATCACATTTTTTTGCTGATTCAATGGAAATTTTAATAGAGTTTCTCAAAACAGAAATTTTAAGAGAATAATTATTTTACATTAAACTTTTAAAAGATTTTTAGAGGTCACAGAGGAAGAAATGGCTAAATAATAGATAATATATTAGAGCACTCTAGTGGAAATTACAGTAAAGAATTTTTAAAGATTTATTTATTTATATTCTATGTGTATGAGTGTTTGCCTGAATGTCTTCATATGTTTCATCAGTGTGCTTAGTGCCCCTGGAGGCTGGAATGGGACTTCAGATCCCTTTCAACTGGAGTTATCGACAACTATGATTTGTCACTGGGGTGTTGAGAACCAAACCGACTCTTTTGCAAGAGCAAAAATTCTCTAATCCTCTGAGCTGTCTCTCCAGTGTCTGGAGAAAAAGTCATTTCAAAATTAGAAGTTGGCAGCAATAGTAAAACAAATACACAAATAAATTAAGGTAACATGTGAGTTGAATAGCTCAGAAGACAGAGAGCAGGTGATTCTAGAGAATGACGCTAACATTTCGCAATCTCTTTAATGATTTTATTGGTTCTTTTACCATTACAGCATTTTGTAACAACCATTACTTGAAATATCTGCGTATTAAGTAGGCAATATGAATAGCAACTAACAGCACACATACTGTGTAAAATGAATCCTGTTTTATTTCCCTGGATAGAGGAAATAGATGTTGCCAGTGGGCAGGTTTGGGAACAACAGAGATCAGTTCGGGGAGGGGAGAAAATACCAAGAGAAGCTACTGAAATTGGGGGACATTTCGAGGTCATAGTGCATTGAAAACACCATGGAATCTAGGAGAGTAACCCTAGCAAGATTCTTAGTAATGGGGACTTGGAGCCTGAACTGGACATTTTTTTTTTTTTTTTTTTTTTTTTTTTGCAAATAGTTAAGGTCTCAAGAGGAGGAATTGATACACCAACCAGCCAAAAATCTTGTACAGTTTTTGGTGACTACAAAGTGTTCTGGGGCCAGAACTTAGCAAAATCGACATCACAGGGACCAGAGAGACGTTATCTAGCAACTAATGAGAGCAGAGGTAGACTCCAAAGCCGATCACTATGCAAAGGAGCATGAGGAAGGATTGGAAGATCGGAGGGGTCAGGGATACCACAAAATCACAGCCAACAAAATCAACTGACTGGGACTCATGGGGACTCGCAGAAATGAGGGAGTCTGTAGGAGTTCGACCTAGGTTCTCTGCATATATGTTACAGCCTGAGTAGCTTCGCGTTCTTGTGGGATTCCTAACAGTGGGAGCAGGGGTTGTCTCTGACTCTTGACAGCTTGTTAGAACCTTTCCTCCTACTGAATTGCCTCCTCCAGCCTTGATGTGACGATATGTTACTGATCTTACTGTAGCTTGCTATGCCATGGTTGATTGACATCCTTGGGAGGCCTGCTTTTGTATGAGGATAGGCAGAGTAAGGAGTGCGGACAAAACATCACGGACTACACAGACACACACACATACAAGTAGGAGAGAGAGGAAGGAGGAGAAATTGTAGTCATGATGAAATATAAGAGAGAAGAATTTAAAAAAGGAAGGAAGGAAGGAAGGAAGGAAGGAAGGAAGGAAGAAAGAAAGAAAGAAAGAAAGAAAGAAAGAAAGAAAGAAAAAGAGACTTAAAAATGAATACTGTTTAAATCTTGTCTCTGGGAAATATTTAAAGAATGTTTGGAAAACACAAATACCATGCAACTGGTAAATATATATATATATATATATATATATATATATATATATATATATATATATAAAACGTTCTAACATCGCTTTGTTAGCAGATTGGCCACAAGATGGCAAGCTTCACTAAGAAGTGCTCTCTAGCTCAGGTGCAAACACATAATTAGCTGGCATTTAGTAGGGCCAGGTTGGGTGGCAAGTGCCTTTTGTACATACTTTTATAGAAATATATACAATATTAGCAAAGATAATTCAGGGCCAACAGCCAGTATGACTGGTAATCAAGCCATGTATCCCAAATTCTACCTTGTGTTTCGTTTTGTCAAAAACATTGTGCTGTTTTATAGACTTAACTTTCCATGATCGAGACAAAAGTTCTTGGTCTGACTTTGTGTTATTTCACTGGAAATATTTTGATAGTAAAAACGTTATATATTCCCCAGGGAAAAGACTCGTACAAAGTACCTATTCGTGGGAGTGCTTTTATGGAATAAACATTTGACTGTTCTGCGGCCTGTCAGCATCACCATGGTCCATCAGCACTGTCAGGGCATTCGTGGGAGACTAAACACTTAGGCAGAGACCTTGATAATTTAGACAGACAACCTTTGAGGCCAGGAACATGGTCCATTATTGGCAGATGTTGATAATTCAGACAGACAACCTTTGCGCCCAGGAACGTGGTCCTTTATTGGCAGATGTTGAAGACTAATCCTGTGCTGAAAATAGTTTCAACTATTTCACATTTCTAGGTACAGCAGTATTAAAAAGGGGAACAAAAACAATTTAAGATGCGTTACAAAGGCCACATGCCTATTATCAAAACAGCCCACTTCAAACTACAGTTTAGGCAGAATGTCAAGGCCTTGCTTACACTTGAAATGCTTGGCTATGGTTAAAGAAGATTTTCATGTTTAAGTAACAATTTCCTGTGAAGGAGAGGATCTGCCTCAAGGGCTGTCAGTTCTCTTTAAACCGTTTAATACAATTGCCAGGCAGCTACGGAACAGTCCTCTATGGGTGTCGGGGTCAATGAAGAGTCATGTGTGGCTCAAACTTTCTCTCCACACAATCTGTAGCTTTCTCAGCTACGGCCAGCTCTAGAGCGGAAAATGGATTTGAGAGATTAAACCTAAATCTCATGTGTATGAAGGCGAGCAACTAAGTTTAGAACTACCGTGCTGGCTGCGTGAGGATGGGTGGATCAAACCACACTGTAGACAAGTATCTGTATGTGGAGCTAAGCCTTTGAAAGATTTCTGTTCCCTTAGGAGAAAAATGGACATGTTAATAAACAAAGATTTTATACTTGCATGCACACAAACATTTGAAGTTGTTTTGTTTTTCTCTTTCTTCTATTGTGATTTCAGCTCTCTGTGTTCAGACCTCACTGCTTTTAGTAGAGCCTACTTACAGCCAGTTCTGTTAAAACTAGTTCATCAAAAGGTTCATCAGAACCCATAGACTGGAATTTCTTTTCTCTGTCGTATTTGCATTGATATTATAACCTCTGGCTGTGCTGTGGCTAACAGAGTAGACTTCCGGTGGTACACTGTATTGCTGTGATAACCGTTGAACTAGAAAGGCAAGATTTCCACTTCAGGAAACACAGAGAACTCGGGAAGCATTAGAGCGCAGTGGATATTTTGGAAATACGCACTAATGAGACCATAGAGTATGGGGGAGTTGTTGGGATAGGGATATGTCAAAGAAAGTTGAAAGTCAGAGGAATCTGGAATCACTAAGTACAGTTATTAACTTGTCAAAGAGAAAACTGAATTTTTTTCTTTAATAAAAAAAACTGTGTCCAAATTCAGTTTTTTTCTAAACATTGGCTCTAAGAGAAAGAACTCTTCATTGGTATGATGGGGGATGTCCTTTATATATATGTGTGTGTGTGTGTGTGTGTGTGTGTGTGTGTGTGTTGCTTTTATTGGTTGATGAATAAAGCTGTTTTGGTCAATGGCTTAACAGAGTAAAGCAAAGCTGGAAATCCAAACAGAGACATATAGAGAGAGTAGGTGGAGTCAAGCAGACACTAGACAGCACCTAAGGACAAAGGCATGTAGAAAATGAGGTAAAACCACAGACATGTGGTAATAAAAAGACTAATAGAAATGGATTAATTTAAGATTTAACAGCTAGCTAGTAATTTGTCTGAGCCATTGGCCAATGAGTATTGTAATTTAGTTTCTGTGTGATTATTTTCGGTCTGGGTGGCCAGAAAACAATAGTATAGTCTCTGTTTACGTTAGTCATGTTATGTTAGCTTCTTGTTATTTTAACACATTAAATAGTTAGTGAGAACTGCAGAAGAAAAAGATAAATCTTTGGCATTTCCACAAAGAATGACTTGAGAATAAATCTACTAAATGAAATATAACTGCTATAACATAAGACTTTACATCTGGCATATATTTCTTCTTAAAGACCTTTTTGCATTGTTTTTAAAAAAAGGATATTTATTAATTCTTAAAATTTCATACAGTGCATATTTAAGAACTTCACCCCTAATTTCCCAAAACCTGTTATATCTATTATACCTTTAAAATTTTATGTCCTCTTGTTTGATTTATTATTAGTAACTTACTATTGACATCAGCTGTGCTTCCTATATACTCCCTTATACTGGAGCATAGTTGACCTACTTGGGGCATGCTCTTAAAGACAACTGATTTATTTCCAGAAGTCATCAATTGCCCAAAGCTTGATCAGACTCTTTATTATACGTTCATGGTGATATGTCTATACAGTTTTCTTACAATGACTGTAATTTTATTAGCTTGTTGCTAACCTATGGCAATAGTTTTGCAGTTGCTCCTCTCTTGTAATATTTCCAAGAATTTACATATGATTATTATTATTTTTCATACATGTTTGATTGAATTAATTACTGAAACTCTATATATTTGATAGCTTTTCCTTCATAGGATATTTAAACAATATATTTAATTTCCTTATCCGTAATCTACTTTTAAGGTTACCTAGCATGTGGATTTAAAAGCTTATGTCCTTTAAAGAATTGACTCACTCTATATATTGCTTAGAACTGCACATGGATTTGTGGTAGGAGTTCCTTATACAAGGGTAGGAGGATCACTCATAACACCCACATTTTATGTGTAATATTAACAAATCTGTTACTCCTCATTCTACCTTTTTTGAATTTGAATCTGCATTATTTCTCTCTTATGGTAAGTTAGAAAATCAAGTTTGAGATCTTTCTTTTCTAAATACTTTTAAAAGAAAGATGCTTTTTATTATTTATGCAGGTGTATGTGTGCATATATGTGCATATATGTGTGGATACACCTAGAGGCCAGAAGGTTTTAGCTCCTTTGTGTCTAGAGTTTCTGGGAACTAACGTATCATCTTCTAAAAGAGAACCAAGCTACTGAGCCATCTGTCCATCTATAAAATACCTTCCTTTGTTTTAGTTTTTCTTCTAAAAAGGTTTTAGCTTTAGCATACAAATTTAGATAGGTTGTATAGTTTTTTTTATTTCAGTTCAGAATACTTTTAAGCTTTCCTTGAATATTCCTCTGATGCACGTAAATATCTGGAAAATTTTTTAGATATTGTTTTAAGGATTTTACTTTAAATCACTGTGTTCTAAGAACATGCAATTTGTTTTTAAAATGTTTGTAATATATGATGGGACCTGCAAGTGATTCTCTATGAGTAGACAGCTTTTTGAAAAGAATGTGTAACTTCTTTGGTAACATATTTAAACTATGAGTTCAATTCTGCTGTGTTGATAGTCAGGCTATCAACATTATTGTTTTTCTTACATTTCTACCAACGATGAAAGAGAAATATTTGGCATGATAAATTTATTTCTATCATTTTTTAAATGTAAGCAGTGTTTTCTACTTTGTATTCATGCCTAAAGTAAAATCATGCGTGGGTTGGTTACTCGCACAGGTTTTGTACCACCATTTCATTGGTGCATCATGTAGGCAAGGTAACAACCAGGAAAAAAGGGTTTGTAGTGGGGTTAGTAATTACCTTCTTTCTTCTTTGGTAGCTTACATAGCATCTTTGGGTACCAAGAACACTACCCTCTAGGGGTTAAGGCTGCAGGTAGGCACCATCTGGACTTCTCCATATTCAGCAAGTTATGTGCTACTGTCTCTAACAATACAGCCTTGTCATTTTGTGGAGAGCACCGCTGTTATCTTGCAATACACAAAGTCTGTCATATAAATTAATATCCGAGATGAGTCTGACGATTGTGCTTTGTTTTTCATTTTATTTGCCTTGAAAACAAGTTTTTTTTTTTTTTTTTTTTTTTTTTTTTTTTTTTTTTTTTTTTTTTTTGTGAAGTTACTAAGACCCAAATCCGTTGCCCTAAAGAAGCTCTTCCTTTAATATCAGTGTCAATACGATTCTAGTTGGTAACTGAGCTGGATTACACATCTCACATATCACAAAACCTCACACCAGCTTCAGAGCCTTCCAGTGCTTCCTGATTTTCATCAAGCAGAAGGTCACACATATTTTATGAAAACTTTTTCCCTGCCATTGTTTTTGGGGGGCTGCCCTTAACATTATGTTCTCAGGTTGAGCATATCCTCTGTACCTTCCAGAGTCAATATTCTACTATTATGTTCTCAATATATAATCATGCTGGGGAAGAGGGCGGCACTTAAGCCATAGGCTTGGGATGATGGTCTTAGGAGGAACCCTTAGAAGTTCTTTCCTCTTGCTGGGCGGTGGTGGTGCACGCCTTTAATCCCAGCACTCGGGAGGCAGAGGCAGGCGGATCTCTGAGTTCGAGGCCAGCCTGGTCTACAAGAGCTAGTTCCAGGACAGGCTCTAGAAACTACAGGGAAACCCTGTCTCGAAAAACCAAAAAAAAAAAAAGAAGTTCTTTCCTCTTGCCTCCCACTCTAGAACTGCAGACATGATGAAAAAGCAATTCTTCTCAGAGTTAATTCTTTTTAACCCTTTTGTGTCTCTCATCTGTAATATTCCCTAAGGTGTCCCTAAGGTGCAATATTCTCACTTTTTTAAATTGCCCTTTCCTTGTGAATTAATACACTTATTGTGAAGAAGATATAGGGAAACTGCATGGGGTTTCAGCATTGAAATTTACTCCAGTGAATGCAGTGTTTCAATGCACGCTTTCTCCGTTTTGGTTTTTATTTTCCTTTGAATGTGTTGTATTGTGTGGAACCAAACCAATCAGTGCGTGAGCACCTTCATGACTGTACACAAAGAAAGCATGTTCGGCGCCTGCACCGGATCCTCACTCATTCATGATAATGTTTAGCATTAACATTTTAGATTCTGAAATTATATGAATTTGGGGACTAGAACAAGCAAATACCTACTTCAGATATCTTTCTTCCTGCAAATCCGTGCCTGTCCCCAGATCTTTATTATGACATGTTATGACTTTATTTTGGTTAATAAACAATATAATTAACTTCAATTTTTTTTTTGGCTTTTTCTACTAATGAAAATACGGTACTGAAATTTTCCATTCCAAACAGAGCTCCTCTGTCTCTACCTTTTGGTTCACAAACTTAAACCCTCAAGATGAGGTCATGAAGACTTTTTTCTTGAGGAACCAAGTTAGCAGATGACTTCTCAAAGACTGCCACAAACCAACACTGAGACACAGAATGTGCTTTCAATAATCTGCTCAAGATTGTCTGAGAGCCTTCACTCTTTTGTGGGATTTTGTAGATAAAATAATATAATCAGATCTCCACAGCTTAGTTTGATTCTTTACTTAATGTTTAATAATATTTTCCTCCATATGAGCAAAGGCACGGATGACTAAATTTTTATTTCATGCAAAAATACACATCTACAAACAAACACATACATACACACTCTTTTTTAATCAGGAATTTAAATCAAATGCCAAGATTGAACACATGCTATGGCCATCTGTCGTCCTTAAAATATGAAAAAATGCATGCAGTCATTTTGCTGAATAAATAATGTGTTTCAGTGCTCAATCATAGGCAAAATATGGATGGCATGCCTTTGGAATTTAAATAAAATTGTCCTTCATTAGCTTACCTAAGATTTCCAAAATGTAATAATATCCTTTAAGTTGTTACCAATTTATATTCAAAAAGGTCAAATTAATGCCATTCTTATAACAAGTATATAAAGACTAACTACATCTTGCAAGAAGAAAATAGTTAACAGGAAGATACTACAAACATAAACCTTATTCAGACTGTAGATAGATAAATTATATTGACTAACTTACTTCCATTTTGGGCATTTAGTATAACAGTAAAATTCCAAATAATACACACACACACACACACACACACACACACACACACACAAATATATATGGAAGAATTTTATTATTTTCTCTAGCAAAACATGAATAATTTATACTCCTTGTTATTTCCTAGTTTATTCAATTTGTGGAGTTTCACATAGAAATTAATATTATGATGTAAATTGAAAATTGTTTTGAAATTAGAATGTCTAAGCCATACAAATTAAATCACTCTCTTTCTGTTTTAAATCATATATCTTTCTGGAGCTATTTTTTCCTGTGGCTTGATGACCATGGCTATAAAAGAGAGCTAGTGGTAAAATAAGTGTAAAATGCATTAAATTTCTTTGATGAAAACTTGAAACTTATGCCTGTAGTCATTTAGCTGTAATGCCTAACGGAATTTCCATTTTTTTTAATTCTTTATAATCTTTTTTTTAAAGGACCAATGGAAAATAACAACTTTCAAACCTCAGAATCCTCATCCAGTAACTAAACTCATGCTTATCGTCCTCAGTTTATAATTTAATAACAAAAACACAGCTCTTGAATTATGCACTCATTCTCACTGTATGCTTTGCTGTGGTGCAGAGACGGAAATTCTTATTTTTGTCTCTGCCATATACTGATCGTTTTTCACTAGCATTAAACTTCTCATGTGTGAGCTATTGGCAACGCTTCCAGTTACATCTTCAGAGCTCAGTCTGCTTGAGATGAGGGTACTAGAGCAAAATAGCCCTGAACCTCTGGATTTCAAGGAAATTGCTTAAGGAATCGGACTCAATTGAAAAGAATCAATTACATGGTTTTTTGTCCCATTCTATTTTCTGTTGCCTACAGCATGGATTACTGAGGCTGTAGCACCGATCCTTTAACCATGATAATTGACTTAAAAGACACAAAGACACTTGGTCCCAACATCTGAACCACTGTGGTGATACCAGAAACTGTCAAAGCAGGGTTTCTAGTGCTGAGGAAAACCTATAGCACATTTTCATTAGATTTCTGATAACGTTGGTAAACTGGTACTTTTAAGTAAATATGTGATATTCAAATAGGAATGAAAAAATAAAATGTTATCATTTTGGATAAGCAATAAGACACACATGCATACACACACACACCACATATGAGTCATGTAAGTCAAACCTATACAGTTATTTTTTTAGTTTTTTTGGTTTGTTTGGTTTTGGTTTTGGTTTTTTGAGATAGGGTTTTTCTGTGTAGACATGACTGTCTGGAACTAACTCTGTAGAAGAGGCTGGCCTCAAAATCATAGAGATCCACTTGCCTTTGCCTCTTGAGGGCAAGTATTGAAGGCATGCCCTCCTATACCTGGCTTTTAGCTTAATTTTATTGCCTATTTGTCATAGGCAAGGGCCACAATTCTATGATCTCAGTTATTTTTTTCTATGCCTCCTTTCAACCAAAGTTTGCTGACAAACTTTCCTGAATTTAGTCATCATAACCTGTACTTAATATCTCAAATGAAATAGAGCTATTTCTTTCAAACTCCATTTCTTCCTTCTGTCTTTGTAAGTATCATGGGTCGATTTTCTTCTTCCAAATGATAGGCAGTAGTCTGTGTACCCCTTGTTATAGTTAAAAGTTCCTCCATTAGCCCAGCAGTGGTGGCGCACGCCTTTAATATCAGCACTAATGAGGCAGAGGCAGGTGAATCTCTGTGAGTTTGATGCTAGCCTGGTCTTACATAGTGAGGTTCAGGACAGCCAGGGCTGCACAGAGACTCTCTTATCTCTAAAAACCAAAAGTGAAGAAAAAGTATCCCCCCCATTTAATGATTGTTGATATTCATTTAAATGACACAATTGGGAGGAAATTTAATTTTAATCTATCAACTATATCCTTATTTAATAACAATTACAGAAACAAGACATATTTATAATATCAAACAAATCTGTTGATAATGGTAAAAATCCCTTAGATGAATGAAAAAATATTTAAAATGTACACATATATGTAAAGATATACCCATACATTTAATATTAATAAAAATCAGTATTTTCCTATCAACCATTATTTTAACATACTTCCTAGAGAAGAAAAACATGACTATGGATATTTTCAAACAATTTAAAGTGAATTATATTATGAGTAATTACGAAGAGATCAGCTATAAATTCAATTTTGTTTTTGTTTTAAAAGACTAGTTTGTTTTTAATGTATTTGAAAGTTCTTGCTCAAAAGATTTTTGTCAATGTCAGTGACCTGAAGTATTTTCCTCACACTTTCCTCCAAGTTCCATAATTTCAGATTTTATATTTAAGTCATTAATTGAGTTGATGACTTACTCTAGTGAGACAGTGGATTTCTTACAACTAGAGAGATATATGCAAGATCAGATTAAACTCATTGAGACCTGACTAGTAAAGAAAAAACCATCACTTAACAGAAGAGACGGTTTGTAGAATCACACAGAGAATTTCACCTTCACATTTGACGCAGTGTTTATATATATATGAACTAAAAAAATCAATAGTAATCAATAAAGAACTAAATCAAGCTCCATTTATAAAATAGACGATGGATCCAATAAATCTTTCTGGAAGCAATATACAAAAATGACCAGTAGAACCTTGCAGTTCTGCTCGGAAATATTAGTCATCAAGGAAATGCAGATCAGAGCCACAAAAAACACAATTTCATTTTATAAAATGTTGTTAACATAAAGGATGAAGATAACAAGGGTAGAAAAGAGAACATTTGCATACTTTTATAGCACGCAAATTACAGTCACTATGCAAATAAATATGCATATTTATTCATAAAGAATAAATAATTCTTTATGAATATGAAATAATCATAACAGACATGATCTAACAACCCCACTCTGCCTACTTGAAGAAAATTAAGTAAATTATAAGAAAGACCTTATGTTCTTATGTTGAGATTACCAGGAAAAATTTAAATGACAAAATATTTATTTTTTTATGTCAGTATAATATATGTCTGGGAAAATTTGCACAAAGTAATTCTGACCTAATAGCCATCATTACTAATGTCAGTAAGTTTTAGCAAAATTACATAAGCCTATAAACCTACACAATCTATTTTATTTGGAAATAATTTTCACTTTCCTTTTTAAACTAATTTTCAAGGACTAACTTTAAATCCTATATTATCAGCAATGTATTAAAAACAGAATAAAACTATAGTAACTAAAGTAAAAGCAGTACAGGATATAAAAAAGTCCTGGAAAAGAAGCATTTTTAAAACAAAAACAAAGAAGTCCTAAACTCAAATAATTATAAACCATCCATTACCCATGTCCCTACTATCCTTCTTTATATAACACTGATTATAGACACACCTACATTCTCAGTTTTCAAAAGAAAAATATCACACTGTGCTTTTGGAAGGGAAATCATCAGTGGGTTCATTTCCCTAACCTAAAAACAGATCTTGGGATACAAAATTATAGAGTGTGAAATTGTTTTCAACTTCATTCCTACAGTGAACATGCCAAATAAAGGCACTGTGATTGGAAAAAGCACACCAGTTATATTTAATATCTTCCATATTAAAAGAAAAAGTAGCATGGAACTAAGCAATCAAAGATACTTGTAATTTTCCAAACTTTCCTTATTCTGTCATTTATTTCTCTCCTTATGCTAGAAGTATTTCAATGCTGGGTTCACGTCTAAGGGAAACTTTCTAATGTATCCACGTAGAAGTTCAGAGTTTAGTTATAAGTTTTACAAAATAAGTATTTTCATAATATCATAACACTCTTGAATACAGGGGTAATCTGTTTAATAGCTTATCAGTTTTATTATTTTATTTTATAACATTCGTTTACAGTTAGAGAACAGTAAGACAATTGATTCCCCTTTGTTTGATGCCCCCACCATGCATTGCATTATATAGAGAAGCTTCCTGTATCCATGGAAAACTCCCAGAAGTTTTATGTAATGCTACCTCAGTTGTTCAATACTAGATAATATGTTTGAGACATTCTTTGGCAAGGAAGTGATCAATTAAAAACATTGACAGAGAAAATAATTCCCTAAATTAAAAAAAATATATATATCATCACAATAACAATGTGGGGAGACTTGTAGAAAAACAGAGGTCACACAGAGAAAAAGTTTTAGATGTTGCTGTGTGCATTCTAAAGCAAGTCTGGTATGCCATCCTCCCAAGACAGTCACAAAAAGGATGGATTGTTAGAAAGCAGATCAGTCCTCACGAAATTTCAGGGGGGATCGGTTTCAGAGCTCTTGTCACGTAGAAGAAACGTAACAAACATTACTCTCAAATGCCCAGGAGACTTGTTTCTGGCAGATCAATGGTCACCCTATGATAAAAACTGTTTTAAAGCCATTTCTACATAAAAATGAGGCATTTGACCCATTAACTGTGGTGTAAACGTGGTGCCCACTAAGAATGGCGTGTATCAGGCTGTACTGTAACTTTAGACTATCTCAGAACCTCCGTTCTCACATTACCCAAATCTTCTGCAGACTGCAGTGAGACATGCAATGCGCTGGTCTAAATTAAAGAGGAATTTGAGTCAACATGGATTAGGCAAATAAAATGTAAATATCTAGGAAGACAGAAGTCATTGCCTGGAGACTGCAAAACTCAAAGTAAGTCTGTTATCCGGTATATCCTGCTAAACCTTTGATCATGTGTCATCTGGAGCTGAAACAGTTTCTCAAAATACCACACTTACTTCTAGTGAGTGTGTATTTACAAACTTGTACACATATATAAATCTTCATATGTATTACTTACATATGGAATATGATATAGTCAATTTTGATTAAGGCATACTCATAAAGGTAATATACAGTGGAGAAACTGTATAAATAATTAAGCTCCTATTTCAAAACTGAGGTTAAGAATTAAAATGTAGGGTTCAATAAAAATCAAAAAATCAATAAATAAAAACAACATCAAAAAACCCAAAACGACAAAAACAAATAAACACAAACAAACAAAAAAGAATTAAGGCTCTCTTCTAATGCTTTAACTATGACTAGGAAAGTAATTATAATCCCTGCTCATCATTTTTAATTTATTTCCAAACATATTCTATGCATGTTTCAGACAAGTAATCAAAACTAAGCTACTGAGATAAGCGACTTCCTTTAGACGGTGAAGTAAAAATAACTGAATCTATTTTAATAGGAATAGTTTTTCAAATGAAAGATGATAGGAAGGAGAGATTAAATAGAATTTGTTCTGTTGTCTATAAAATAGTTGTACTCAGAAGTTTTCTGTCTAGGAAGAAGTTCAAATATCTGCCAACTCATCTGTGGCTGAGAAATGCATTCAGGCAATATTGACAGACCATGGACTGTCTTCAGAACTGCCCAAGTGCACGTGCCAGGCACATGTTCACCCTACTGGAGGAACATGTTAGAAACTAAAAAAAAGGCCTCCATTCCAAATCCAGACCTCTAGCTATGACACAAAAAACATTTGGGGATTTACTTCATCTCTCCTACCTATGGTTTTTCATAATTTTCACATGGTTGGTATAAGAAGAAAGCAATAGCACATAGATATGTCTAAGGGCCCCCAAATCCAGCTTTTCTTAGGATCATTAGCTATTCCCCATCATTTCCCACACATAGTCCATATTTTCTTGACTATTGAGGAACTAGGCATCCGACTAAGCACCAAGTAGGCAGCAGGACTTCTCAACAATGAGGTGACATGATGACTTCCCATGAGCTCCTCTTCCACAGATGCAGCACTTTATTGAGATTAAAGTAGATTTTGTTATAAGTAAACACATATGCCTTTATTGTGGTAATTATCTCACAAGACACTGAAATGAGCAGGCCAAATAACTTGGCTCCGTTGTTTGTATTATTTTTATATGTGAGACTAATAATTGTCAAAACCTCTCTCACAAAGATATTTTAAAATGTTTTTGCTGTATATCAACTATTTTCTGAGTAATTTAAAAAATATAAGAGACAAATGTTTGTCCTTAAACAGTGGTATAACATAAACTGACAGAACAAACACTTTGATATGCCGAAATAGTGATAAAATTCTATTCATATAGTAATGATTATCTTGTCAGTTTTGACTTGTTCTTTTAGTAGCGTCCCTTAACCAAAAATTCAAGTTTTTAAAAATTGTTGAGGAAAAATATTAAGGAAGGGGTGTAGGGACTTAGAGATTCATACACAAAGATGGAAAAGAGGTTAAATTATGATGAAGCTTTCCTTCTACGACAAAGAAAAAACATGTGAGGAGAAGATGCCAGAGTTGCAGAAAACCTCACAAACATGTCTCACATTTCTCAAACATCACCTTCCCTTGTACTAATTCTAGGTTTGATCTTTGCCTAATTCCTTGAGAATTAAGAAAATTCCACCCTAAGTAAACTAGGGCATGCAGAGAAAATGAGAAGCAAGAATCTGCCAAGAGAAATATCTATGAAGAGGACCGGCTCTCCTTCCTTCACACAGGGAGATGTTGAAGATTTTCAGTGTCCCAGTAAACAATCTGGTGGAAATTGACTGCAGTGTCCCCCTTTTCCCATTACATTTCTGGAAAGTAGTTAATTTGAAATTTTCTCTTGTTTGTTTCTCCCGCATCGGAAGAACATGCAGGCACAGTGAGTGTCTGCACAAACACACATAAGTCAAATAGAGCATTACCTTAGACTTATGAAGTTCTTATATTTACACACCCACACTCTAGAAAAATATGATGTGTGATGTCCTTCTATATATGTGATGCTTTTATTGGTTGATGAATAAATCTGTTTAGGCCGGTGGCTCAAGGGAGTAAAGTCAGGCAGGAAAAGCAAACAGAGAGAGAGAGAGAGAGAGAGAGAGAGAGAGAGAGAGAGGGTGGAGTCAAGGAGATGCCATGTATCCACTGAAGAAAAATGATACCAGAACATGACTTGTAAGTCACTGTCTCATGGCAATACATAGGTTAACAGGAATGGGTTAATTTAAGATGTAAGAGCTATCTAGTAATATGCCTAAGCCATTGGCCAAACAGTGTTATAATTAATAGAGCTTCTGTGTGATTATTTGGGCCTGGGTGTCTGGGAAAGGAAAGTACGGTCTCCATTTACAATATGTCATGCTTTTGTAGAGCCAACTGGTTATGCTCTTCCCTAGGGAAAATTGTTCCTCTCACTCAGCAGCCCTTAGTGAATCTTAGAACTTTATATAGGTATTGTTAAAGACTTGTGAGAGTGCCACCATCAACTTTAGCCTGTCTGTTGATGTCTGACTTATTCAAGCTATATTTGTGAAGTTGTTGGTGAAGCTTCAGGTTGTACTTTTATATTTAGGAATATATATATATATATATATATATATATATATATATATATATAAAATATATATAGTAAATATATATACATATAAATATATATATGTATATGTATATATATATTTACTATATATGTCCTGTATGTATGTATATATATATATATATATATATATATATATATGAGTATACATATATATGTGTAACTTCAAGAAAGAAAACAAGGCTATGAAATTGAAAAGGAAAGTACATGGTGGAGTTTGAAAGGGGGGGATATGATATAATAATTATAAAATCTCAAAAAGTAAAAACAAATAAAAAATTATGACTTATGAAAATTGAGTCAGGTTCTGTGACTCTCTCTTAACCAAGCAAAATAAAGTTGGCAGAGAAGAGTAGGCATGCTCACTGATGAGGCTGTGAACAATTCTTCCATGTTGTTGTTTGGCAACAGTGGACTCATGCGCATCTTAATCTTATGACTGTTTATCTAACTTAAGTTACGATCCACTTATATCATGGACAGACAGAGGGGCTGGTGACCACAGAGTGGAGAAAAAAAAAACAACTTGAAGCTGAGATGCCAACATGGGAGAATGTGAAAAGTACTTCCCATTCTCTTTTGGGAAATAAAATTACTTGGAATTATATAGAAGTATATTAGATGTACCTTTAAACACTTGTCCTCAAAATTCCTTTGTGGAAAAAATTTTAAAAACATTACAAATCATATAATTTTCAAAGTTTATTCTTTTTTCGATTTAAGTTTTTGGTCCTTACTTGTTTCCCTTACTATATTAAGAAAAGGATATAAGTAATTATAGCTAAAATGTCTGCGAAGCCTGTTTTTGAACCAGAAATACATGTATATTTTTAAAAACAGCCTCATTTCTAAAAATCTCTCATTTTTCCTTGATGTGCCATGGTAAGGGGAGAGGAAAGAGATTTTTCCTTCTTCTCTTCTCCAGTGATTTTCCAGAGGCAACCACAACTGGAAAGGGATTTCATAAGTTGTAGTACTTCCTAACCACATAGGATTCTGATTCTCAAAGAATAAGAGAGCCTGCGCTTGCTGGCTGGTGTCAGTGACTAAGGATTCCTTGCACACAGCGGACACTGTCCTCCCTCAAGACAGTCAAGAGTTCCCACTTGGGAGATGGAATTTATTAGGTACCTTTATTTTATTTTTTATGTAATTTTGCCCTTTGTGTACTTTCAAAAATGGTGGTGTTTTTGTCAATAACATGTAATTTTTATTTGGTTTTCAACTTCCTTCAAGGAAACTCTGTGCAAATTCTCAGTTTCTAATGATGCTTGCCCTGGATGTTTGCACAGGGCTTTGATGCCAGACTTGAATGATTCAGAAATTAGAAGAGTATGTAAGCAAAGGGGAATGAATGTTCTACTGTGTCCTAATTTTTGACAAGGCCATGATGCATTCATCTTGGAATAGTCAAACAGGGCGCCATACTTCACAACAAATTGGGTCATAGACGATTCAGAACAGTATGGTCATATGGGGAAAAGTGGTTCAATACCAGATTTTCTTTTAACTATAACTGTGTGGAAAAGAGGTTCATAAAACTATCACAGGATGCGAAGGGGTCTGTTGAAGTGATTTGAAGGCAGGAGATGGATCCCTGGCAATGAGGAAACAGTAAATGTTCCTACTTGGAAAGCGCAGAAGGCAAACTCTGAGGAATGGGAGAAATAATAAAACTGCAGAAGGGCGTTAAGGAAAAAGTCATCTGTTTTTCATTACGCATTTCTACTGTCAGTTACAGAATCTGTTTAGTACTGGCTTAAAGACAGAAGAGAAATATGTAAATAAGTATAGAAGTTTAAAGAATAATTCTATATGATTTAAGCATTTATGCATTGTGGTATTTGAAAAAGGATTAAAAACCTTCAGCATTTGTCCCAGTAAGAGAATTTGATGGTCAATGTGAGGAAGGATGTGCATATAACGCCTCTCAACTGGGCACAGACTCCCAAGAAAGAAAAACTCAGTTATAGCAGGAAGGCAATGTAAAGGACAAATACAATGGAAACTTCCAAATGAGTAACATAGGAATTGGTCTTCGAAGATGAGAAGGGCTTTATTTGGATTCTGTAATATAGGTCCCATGCATTTCCACCACAGGATTTACTTTTATAAGTTTAGGGAAGTCTATGTAGAAGAATGTCAGTGAGAAATACTAATTCACAAGGCACTGGTTACTACATGGGACTGTTAAAGTAATGGCTAATAATTACAGAGCAATTATTATGGCCTGGCCCTCGTTTAAGCATCAAGCCAAGAACACAGGCAGCCACAGTCACGGCCACTGTTTACATAAAGACTAAGACCAGAGTTGGTAAAGAAAACTACCCTAGTGACAGGTCTAATAACTTCAAGCTGATTCTACATTATTGTAAATACTTAATCCAGTTTCATTCTGTAAATCCTTCACTTGCCATATGGTATAAAATTATAAAATACCATTTAAATAGTAAAACTTTACCTTCTTTGGTTATGCCTAAAAACTTTAATATTATTCGAAATGAAGGGAGGGAGAGTGGAAAAATAGCACTTAAAGCATTTCACTTCAAACAACCAGAATTATCATTATTAAGGCAAAGGTCACTATTAACTTTGAGCCCTTTTTAAAAAACTTAGTCTGATATTTCTTTTGACAATAGATTCTTCTCTCATACAATCCATCTAACCTGTTTCCCCTCCCTCCATTCTTTCTAACTCTCTCATTCTCCCCTTGCCCCAATATTCACTCCCCAATCAGTTGAACGCTTCATAGTCTTTTACAGTCTCCACAGGGTTTAAAGGTTCAAAGACTCAAGACAAACTTTTAATTATAACCCCCTGTAGAATCAAAAAGAAAATTCACACTTTTAATATCCAATAGGACAATCCTATCTATCTATCTATCTATCTATCTCTATCTATCATCATCTATCATCTATCTATCTATCTATCTATCTCTATCATCATCTATCATCTATCTATCTATCTATCATCTATCTATCTATCTATCTATCTCTATCATCATCTATCTATCATCTATCTATCATCTATCTATCTATCTATCTATCTATCTATCTATCTATCTAAGTGGAGTAATGAAAGCATAATGAATAATTACTGTACCAGGACAAGATCAAAACCTAGCTTGGCAAACTCCAAATTCTGTAACTCCATCTGATGTCAAAGGGCTTACATGCCCTAGCCTTTCCTGCTTTGCTAGAAGCAAGGCAATTTCTTATTGGGATGGTTCCACACCCTCTGAAGCTGTCCTTTGCAGATCCCATGTCCCTGGAATCTCCAGTATCTTGGGATCAGCAATATAATCCTGGCTTCACTTTCACAGCTTCAAATATTGACCTCTCTAGGCATCCACACAGGGACTCCGCTGTCACACGCCTGGCTTTGGAGGCTTTCCTTAACTAAAGCTTCTATAACCATTTACTCCAGTATCCTTAAATTCAGAACTACTTTGCCCAGGCTGCCTAGTTCTGCAGTCTGCTTGTGTAAAATTTTCCTCAGAGACTTAAATATTCCACCCTGTAGGAAGCTTCTTACCCAGGAATGTGAACACCTAAAATAGCTACAGGAAGTCCCTGAAACTGACCAGATTCATGAGGTCCCTCCCTGCCATTGTTAAATTTAAAAAAAAAAAGAAACAAAACTGTGTCCCCCTCTGACTTGAAAAAACCTGAGCTGTAAAACAATTTCTATCAAATCAGTTGAGTTGCCAAAAAGATTCAAACAAGCCATTCTGCCAAGACTGAGACCAGAACAGTTGCCTGCAAGAAGCAAAGACAGTCCAAGCTGCCTAAAGGAGGTTTAGACCAGCAAAAGCACTTGGAAAAGACACTTCGCAACCTGTTGAGCTGCCTGCAGACTATGCAGTGTACTTCATGTTCCCAGATTTTGTGATCTGTCACCTATGCTGGGAAGGGCTTTGGTCATCCAGCTCTTTCTGAATCATTTCTGGACCCTTAAGTAATCCCTTTCCAAACTACAGTAAGTAACCCCATTAAAACTCATGGGTCACTAAATTGGACTTTTGGCTCCTGGTTTCCCTATCTGCCCTGAATAGTTACATATATTGTGTCTCCCCAGGAAAAGTTATGTGACATAACACTGCTTAGGATGGAACCTGGCCCATGTTTGAATTACATTTTTGTGAGCATTCCTTTGCTATTCTTTTCTAGGAGCAGAAAATTCCTCAGGCCTTTCTGTTTCACAAGTTGGAGGTGAGCTGAATGGAGTCTTGCCCTGGGGCATGTCTCCTTTTAGTCTGTTTTTTGGCACCTGGCTGCTCATTATCTCTTTTAGCAAAGTTGACCAAATTATCAAATTTCTTTGTGCTTCTTTTCACTTCAAACGGTGCACTTTGTACTTCTTTTTGCCCCACGTCAACGCCTTCATTTTAGATCTGCATAGGAGTAATTACTAATAACAAGTGACAGAGTCAATATTATTAGCCTTTCCTGAAATCAATATTCTGTGCCAAATAAATTAGTGTTTTTCAATTCTACTTTGGCAGATTTTTAGGACGTAGGTGGAGATATTGTGTGCTTCTACATCTCATGAGCATGTACCTTCATAACTAACCTGTTCTCAAACAGGTTATACTCCAAACTACTTCTAAGATGGCCTCATGAACCCTGCTTACAGAATTCGATGGCGTCCTATCCAATGTCCTAAAGTTGTTCACATTCCACCAGAAAGTGCATGTTCATATGTCACAGCAATATGTGACACTCGATAACAGCTTCTGTCCTAGCTACTTTTCTACCTCTGTGATAAAACACCTGGATCAAAACAACTTATAAAGGTCAGCATTTGATTTGGGGATGAGAGTTTCTGTGGTTTAGAAATTATGGCCATTATGGTGGGAAACATGGCAGCGGGCAGGCATGCATGGCTTTGGCGTAGCTGGATCCACAAGCAGGAGGCACAAAGAGCTAACACATGATTAGGTCTTTGAAACCACAAAGGCCACCTCTGTGACTCCCTGTCTCCAGCTAGGCCACACTTTGTAGTTCATCCCAAATAGCTCTTTAGTAGTCTTTAATTTCTTTATTTATTTTTCCTTGACCCTGTGGTAGGTAACTCATCAGAGAGTTATTCCGTCACCATGACTTTGTAGACTTTCTGTTGTTGAAATCCAGCTTTAATCCATGGTGGCCTGATAGACACAGGAACGCATTTCATTTTATATTTTCTTCTTCTTTTATTCTGTATATGTTAAGACTTTTTTGTGACTAGGTATGTGGTCAATTTTGTTTCCATGCGGTGCTGAGAAGAAGGTATATTCTGTTGTGTTTGGGTGAAATGCTGTGTAAACATCTGTTAGGTGCATTTGAGTCATGTTTCTCATGCCCAATAAAGCTATATCAGCAGAGTAGATCTCTTGGAACAGAAGTTACAGAACATTGTGAGCCACCTGTTGTGGGTTCAAGGAATCAAATCCTGGTCTTCTGCAGGAGCAACAAGTGTTCTTAATTATTGAGCCATCTTTCCAGTCCTTTATTGTCTTTGTTTTAATTATAAAACATAATGAAAGTAGAAAATATACAAACTACATGTGTTACTTAATTACAAACTATAAATTATATATAAAATTAAGTAGACAAATATAAAATATATATAATTTGGAATCTAAGAAAAATAGCACATTGCTTATAACACAAAAGTATATATATCCCTCAAAATTGTTGTAGTTTCTTCTCTCTCTTCACTACAATCACTATTACATTTTATATTAATTTGTATGCTTAATACACATTAGATACCACCAATGTGTATCTAAATAATATAGGTTTCTTAGTATACCTTGGTTTATATCACTTATTCATGTAAGAACAAATGAACAAAAAATAATTCAGAACAGTTTTTGTGTTGTTATACCAGTTTTTATTCCTTTTTCTTTTTTTCTTTCTTTTTTTTTTTTTTTTGGTTTTTCGAGACAGGGTTTCTCTGCAGCTTTAGAGCCTGTCCTGGAGCTAGCTCTTGTAGACCAGGCTGGTTTCGAACTCACAGAGATCCGCCTGCCTCTGCCTCCCGAGTGCTGGGATTAAAGGCGTGCGCCACCACTGCCCGGCTCCAGTTTTTATTCTTATTTCATTTTTAGAAATGAAAAATGAGATACTACAGCTTGTACTTAACCTGATTGAGCAGTGGTTCCTGATACAATGATAAACTGATTACTTCATTCCCCTGCCTCCACAGGAGAATGGAATAAAAGTTCATACACTTCTGTAATCTGCCTTTCTTTTGACATACTTTTGAAATTAGTTATAGTTGATTTATATGATGTTTACTAAGCAATGGGATGTTTCCAGTTAGCCAGCTACAAATAAAGCTTTCTTTAAGTCATTAAGCTGATATACTTTTGAAAGGGAGCAAAGTGGTTGTTAATTTATATACTATGGTTCACAATGTTGTGTCAAAAGTTATTGATATTGTCAAATTTATTATATTTAACTGTTTTGCCAACATTTGTATTCTAATCTATAATCTCATCAGCTGTGCCTGCCAATTTCTGTTTCTCCACACATTAACAATATTATAAAACACTTAAAGTTTAGCATGTGTAATTTATTCTCAGTTTTATATTTGCATTCCTATCCTTTACATGGTCATGAAATTTCTTCTTACGTTCATTGGGTAGAAATCTTCAGTCCTTTTAACATGGATTAAACTACTTCATTCTAAAATTCTTTGGTCGATCCATAAACTCTTAGCAGTGGGTTAAAAGAAATGTAAACTTTAACGCAATGAATATCACCAGCTTTTTTCTGTGTTATTTAAATTAATTAATTTGACTTTGTTTGGCCCAAGAAATATTTACCTATCTACCCATAAGTTGTGAAAATATTTTCTTCTCATGTTTTAGTAGTGCTGTAAAGTTTGGCTTTCCATATTTTGCTCTACAAACCATATGTAAGTGATTTACTTTCTTCTCTATTAAAATTGTGTGATAGATTTTAACTCTCTATTGGTGCAGTAGAATTGTCTGTATTCTGTCAATCATGTTTTAAATAAACGCTGATTGGCCAGGCAGGAAGTGTAGGTGGGAAAACCAACAGGAAGTAGAACTGATGCAATGAGAACAGGAGAATTCTGGGAAGGAGGAAGCTGATTCCTCCCACTCCTGCCCAGACTATGGAAGCAGCAGGATGTGATCTGCCCCACTAAAAAAGGTACTGAGCCACATGGCTAACATAGATAGGCCCCCTCATGTTATACTCTATAAATACATCTAAGATTTTCCAGAACAGTTTCTGAATAAAGGCCTCTTTCTTTTCTGGCAGGTAACAACCCCTGTCATGTATAAAAGACTCATAGCAGCCCAGGCATTTCAGTTTCAGCAGGGTTATACCTGCATCCCATAGTGTTGGAGTATAAAGCTTTATTGCTATATATTTAAAGTGTTTTGAAATAGTTATTTTACATTTTTGCAATGTAGGATGTGTTTCGTAAATTCAATATTATGATTATTTTTCTACCTTTCACAATTGCACATATTAATTATACTATTATAAAATAACTCTTTCTGAAATAGTCTGAGGAATTAATATTAAAGCAAGATGGTTGCATGCGACTGGTGGCTTGTTATTTAATATTTAATGGTATGGTGCTCTTCACTTAAAAGAGGCTTTTACCTTAAAGTATAAAATAAAGATAACTATGTCATTGTTCTATTGGGTGCTATTGGCATGTTCTATCCAAAATTTTACCACTAACTTTCTTAATGCATAATGTGTCATTTTGTATTGTTTCATAATTGCCGCTTTTAATGTATTGTTGTGTCCTTTTAACTGAGCCAGGTTATCTTCCGTATTGTATTTTATCATTTTACATACATTGTATTCAATCTTCTTATTTTGTGCACATTGCTTTTATTGTTTATCCTAGTTTCCATTGTTTTTACTTTTCAGGAAGAGCTTTTTATTCTGGTTTTAGCCCAGTGGTTTAAGTTTCTAATTCAAATGAATGCCAGACTTGTTCATGCTCAGATTTTGATAGCAGTTGAGACTGTGTATTTTCAAGATAGTATGGCTTTGTATTCAAATTTCATTCTTGTTCTACATAAATAATCCAACATATGAATATGAATAAAACTTAATCTTCCTAAACCAAGATCTTTGAAATACTTAAGCACAATTTAAGCACATCCAAATTTTCACATTGTTTTGTATTTTACTATTGCTTTTCTAAAATCTTTATTAAATAATAATATTATTATTGTATATATAGTTAGTGGACAACTACATATACTTAAAAATTATTACATTTTTATTTGTACTTTCCATTACTTCATCCTTTATGATGTCAGCTCCTCCTACCATAAGCAATTTTTTGAACATATTGTTGATACACAATAAGTTGTTGCAGACTTTCTTGTGTATTTTATAAAAATTTGTCAATTTCATCATTATTTAAGGAAGATATGTTCTTTCAGTACATTAAAAATATTAAACTATAATTCACTGGGTCTTGTGTTATGTAGGATTATACTGTGTGTTTAGTTGTATTTCTTCAATGCAGATGATTTCCTAAATATTCTCTTTCTTTGTATATTAATTAGTTCAGTCAAAATACTATCTTTAAACATTATATATGTTATGCCTTTATTTAAAATAAACAAATCAGATACAGTTGACCTTATTAAATCTTCTATGTATCTTGATTTTTTTCTTATATTTTATTTTTCTTTGTACATCTATAATAACTTTCAGACATATTGTTCTGATTTGTGTTCCAGGTTTTAAAACTGCTCTTAGGCCTGTCTAATTTTTTCTACTTATCCTACTAGTTTTTAAAATTTACAGACACACTTTAATTATTTTTGTAAAAACATTTTATTGAATCTTTGTGGATTTCACATCATGTATCCTGATCCCATTCATCTCCTCATTCCTTAATATCTGCTCTCTGTCCTTGCAAACCCAGTCCTCTAAATAAAATAAATTGTAAAGAAAAAATAAAAACAAAAAACGAAAAGCAAACAAACGAACAACAACAGTACAACAAAAGCCTTGGTGCGGAAACTGTCCTGTGGCACAGTGAAGTCACACAGTAAACCCTTTAGCCTGGAAGTCTTGCTTGCAAGTGTTAATTGCAATGAGTCATTGATCTGTATCAAACTGCTTCTGGCTTTGTTATAGCCTTGGTATTGGGCCCTCACTGGGACTTCTCTTGAATATCCTATTGCCCTGTGAAACAGAGATCCTGCAGCTTTGGCTCTGCAAGGCTGGCTCCTTCCCATGCTCCAGCAGCACAGAAGTTGTGGTGGGCCACCTCATAGCACTTGTTCTGGTTCTGAGTGGTAACTGGGTTGGTCGGCTGCCAGTTTTCCCCCATAATCACCACGGGTAACACAGTACAGCTGACCCTGCTGACTGAGGCGCAGGTGAGCCAGCCGCTGAAGGCATGAGGGCAGGAGAGCTGACCTCGCTCCCTTTCCTTTGCCTTGTGGTGGCATGGGTTAAGGAAAGATGTCCCCCGCCGCCCCCTTGCTTCCTGCCACCTGCAGCAGGCAGGAGACCTAACCTCTGAGACACAAGAGCAGGAGAGTTAGCCCTGCACCTCGCCCATTGTGGCCCTCGGGAGAGTGGATCCTGCACTACTGGTGTGGATGCCAGCGAGCAGAACCTGAGGGTGTAAGAGAACTGGCCCCACTTTTTGGTGTCTGCTGCAGAGGACGAGCTGTCCAGGTCAGGGCTAAGAGACCATTAATGTGTTCTTCATCTCTTAAGTACATTTTTCTTTTTAACCTGCATTGCTACTTGTACTTTTTGGTTCATCGATATTTTACTTTTTTTTTTCTCTCTCATTTTTTTTATTAAAGATTTCCATCTCCTCCCCCTTCCCTCCCCTCCCTTCCACCCACACCCCCACTCCACCCCTCTCCAAGACAAAGAGCCATCCACTATGCTAAGTCCAAGGTCCTCCCAGCTCCCCCCAAGTCCAGGAAGGTGAGCAACCAAACCGACAAGGCTCACAGTGAGCCCGTCCATGCTGTAGAGTTCACATTCATTGCCGTTGTCCTTGGTTTCTCAGTCCTCCTCCACCGTCAGCCACATTCAGAGAGTCCGGTTTGGTCCCCTGTTCCATCAGTCCCATTCCAACTGGACTTGGTGATCTCCCGTTAGATCTGTCCCACCGTCTCAATGGGTAAACGCACTCCTCACGGTCCTGACTTCCTTGCTCATGATCTCCCTCCTTTTGCTCCTCATCTTTTTTATTTAATTTCATGTGACTGTAGGTATACCTAGCTGCACAGGTGCATCAAACAAAAAGAGGAGAATGAATTCAGTCAGATTGAAAGTGATTCTAAGGATGTCTTGGCAGTCAAAACAGGATGAGGTCATTAAGAGTAGTTGTAGGGATCATGATATGTTAGAGAGGTAATAAAGACAACTCATCACTCAAGAAGACGTTGGTCTGATTAGTTTAGATGAGTCAATTATATATTGCAGCAAAATTGAATTTGATAAAATTGCAAAAAATTTACTTTTAGAGAAAATAGTGTTTATTGATAATGGCATAAGTGTTGACATTAACAGTAGGTGGCAGATTATGGCAAATAACATGACTGCAGAAATAATAGGTAAGTATAACAGAAATAAGTATGGAAATCACCTAAGAATGTATTCTACAGGACTAACTTTGACTCCTATTTCCAAAAAACACTGAATCTGTCCCCACTAAGGATGTTAAAATGTTCATCTTATTTTTATGGTTCTGATCTCTTTTGTCTTTTTATTGGGAGAGAAACTCTTAAACTGCCTTTGTTATGACAAAATGTTTGGATAGTTGTTCTTCCAATAACATCTGTCAGAAGTGTCCCACCTCTACTTTTGATACATTAATAAAAAGATGGGTAATAAAATATGGATACTTTAATAACTTATAAAATAAAATGAGTTCATATTTTATAACAGTTCAATGTTAAATGTAAAAAAGTTAATAAAACAATAGGCTTCAATTTAATTTTCCTTTGAAAACTTTCTGCATGTTGTTTAATTTTGATACTTTTTATTATTTGGTTCATATTTAAAGTAAAGCTATAAAGGGGACACTAGTCTCATTTCTTCTTTTGTAGGTTAATACTTCAGTGTCATGAAGCGTTGGCTAATATGCCTTGCTTTATGCACTAGAAAGTGTAAACAGATTCATTTAATTAATACAGGGCCTCACTATGTAGCTCTGGCTATCCTAGAATTTGATATGTGTATCAGGCTAGCCTGAAACTCACAGCAATCCACCTGCCTTTGCATCCAAAGTAATGGGATTGAAGGTATGTACTACTATTACTATCTCATACTTACCTTGCATTTATTACTTGGTTTTAGAGATACACAGATATTTAATACTTTGGTTTGTGTGTTCTCCTTAGACAGAGTTTTGCTACAGCTCTGTCTCCTCTGATGCTTACTTGATAACACAGGTTGCTCTTGAATGTGCAAGGCTGTGCCTTGCACCCCAGCTTTGGGATTGAAGGTGTGCCTGATATATCACTTTTATATCAGGATTCCCTGCCCCTCCTCTCATCCATCTTAAATTTCTTTATTCTCATTTCAGTAGTTTTTTATTAGAAATTTTGGTGGGTGTTTTATAATTTAATACATTTATTTAAATTTTAATTAACTATACATTTTTTAGACTTTATGTAATATACTCTTTTCTCTTTATGACAGTTTAGTTATCTGATAATGATTTTCCTCAAAATTAAACTTGGGTATTGAGAACTTTCCTGAGACATAAATAAGCATCCCATGAACACATGCAGAATGACTATATGATTAAAATTTGGAAATTTACTACCATATCCAAGTTCTATAGAGATGAATTATAACAGATCCCTTAAGCTTTCTAAATAGCCCTATTTTTATCTACAAACTAGACCTCATATACTTTGTTGCTTCTCCCACAGTAATACACAAAGTGAGACCAGTATATATTTTAAAACAGTGCAAACTGAAACTTACAACAGTAGACTGTGCCTGAATTGCTGCAGGATCCCACACGTCTCTCCAGTCGGCCTTGTGGAAAGGAGTTCTGCAGCGATGCTGAAAATGCCTCCTACAAGACCACAGTTCTCATGAGTAAACGGAGTTATGATTTACCACATACAGTGTAGTAACTAATGGGATAGGCAGTCTAGGTGTTGATGGTGCATGGTTGTAATCACAGTACTTGGGAGTTTGAGACAAGGACACTGCCAGTCTGGATGCATAGTAAATTCAGGTCAGTCCTGGTGGAAGAGAGCTCCATCTCAAAAGAATAATAAAAGAAAAATAACAAAAAAGCAGAATAAATATCAAAGAACATTAAAGATTTAGTAATTGTTAGTGCATGGCTAATTAATAGAATTGTTATAGATTCCAAAAAGTTTTAGGATTTCAATGATAACTGTACTTTGAATATTTCTCATTATTATCAACCTTCTAAAGAAGACACTGAGGCATTCTTCTTGATTAGGGGAATAAATGTCATGGCAGCATGGACAGACCCGTTTCTATGGTTACAAATGAGATATTTGTAAATGTTTGTGTAAAATGTATCTCATTTTCAATATTCGTTTTCCCTTTCTGTATCTTTCTTTTCCATGTTTCATTTAGATACACATCTGATATTTGAGGCTGAAATTATTCAATCTCCCCAAGGAAGAAGTTGATAGATCCAGTATGCTGCTTTCTTCTTAGCCAACATTCTGATTTTTCTTTGTAAGCATTTTTTGCTTGGAGCTTAGGACAGATGACATGTAGAGGCTGCTTCGTATCATTTTTAATGATTATCTTCAAAATTTAAAAGCATGCATTTGTTTGAGAGTGGCTTAAAATGATATGCTTGTACAAATATGGAAAGAGTGATTTCATGACAAAAGGTTATTATAAATCTCTGGAAAGAGTGATTTCATGAAATAGATTATTATAAATCTCATTGGCATTAGTCCCATTTCATTAGAAAGCTATCCTGCTAAAATATTAAAAGTATTATGTAAACTGCAAGAAAATAGAAAGCGTTATCCAGTTTTTATTTCCTTAGTTTCCATATCCCCTAGCCTATTGGAAATACATACATTGTGGAATATTACTTTAACTATGTAAAGATGTGCTACATGTGTTTATGTTGCAGAGTATTATTTTAACTCTTTAAAGGTGTGTTATATTTGTATAATTAGTCAAAGATGTGCTGCTGGTTTACCTTGCCTGCCTAAGGCACCTGATTGGTCTAATACAATGCTGAAATCCCAATAACTAGGCAGTAGAGGACTAGGTGGGGCTGTTGTGCAGAGAGGATAAATAGGAGGAGAATCAAGGGAAGAGGAGAGAGAGAAAATGAGGGAGAAAGTGGAGGAAGACACCTGGGGCTAGCCATCCAGACACAGAGTAGGACATACAGAATGAAACGTAAAAAGATACAAGGCAAAACATAGATGAAGAAAAACTGGTTAATTTCAGTAATAAGAACTTGTAGGACAAGCACAAGCAAAGGCCAAGCATTCATAACTAATAATAAATCTCCGTGTCTTTATTTGGGAACTGACTGGTAGCCCAAAAGAAAGCCTGTTGCATACATATTTGAAGATACCAATAAAAATCAGATCTTTAGCTTGAATGGTACATTATGTTTTTCTTTTTTTAAAAACTCTTCTTTTGGTTCTCCTCGATCATTTAAGCCCAATGGTAAAGTAGTGAAGAAGCTGAAAGGTGAGGTAACAGAGCTGAGGAATGATCCACATATCTTCCAGCTGGCTATGTTATGTTAAGCTTCTTCATTAACCAATGAAAGCAACACATATACAGAAGGACTTCCCACACAATTTCCTCTTTCCTGTTTGAATAAAAAGGAAGGTATTAATTTTCACATAGTAAAAATACATAACAAAACAGGTATCAACCAAAAATTACAGTTACAACATTTATATCTACTTTATTTATTATCATAACTAAGAAAATCTATTATTATAACTATCTATTCTTTAACCCCATCAAAGACTCCAGAAGGATATAATATTACCTAAGTATACAAGAAGTGTGTTGCAAGCAACTTCCAAAACACTAGAATTAACAGAGACATTTTGCTGGACAGTCCCCAATGTTCTGTAACATTGTGGGCACACATCCTCAGCTTATTGGCCCATAGTATCTGGCAGACTTTTCCATGAAGTAGGAAATTTCAAAGACAGTCCCACTTATATTGGCAGTTTGTCAATCACTTTCTTCTGCTTTCTACAGAATGCCAGCTCAGTAGGTTGAGCATGGGACTGTTAATCCCAGGGTCATGGGCTTGTTCCCCATAAGGGGCACTGATGTGGGAGAGGCTTCTGTTTGAGTTGATTTCATTGGCTAATAAAGAAACTGCCTGGCCCATTTGATAGACCGCCCCTTAGGTGGGTGGAGTAGACAGAACAGGAAGAGGAAGTGAGGTAGAAGGATCAGTAAGATGCCACACCTCTCCTAAGTGAGACAGACCACTGTGCCTCTCCTGAGAGAGAGGCCAGATGCGATGAAGCTCCAGCCCAAGATGGACGCACGCTAGAATCTACCTGGTAAGGCACCACTTTGTGGTGCTACACAGATTATTAGATATGGGTTAGTCAAGATGTGAGTAAGAGCCTGAAAATAATGGGCCAGGCAGTCTTTAAAAGAATACAATTTGTGTGATGTTCTTTCGCGTGTAAAGCTAACCATGCGGGAGCCGAGCTGGGCGAAAAGCAGGCCCTCAGATACTCACTACAGAATGGCGCCCACGTGGATAACTGAATCCACAGAAAGCTTGAGAAAGCTTGGGAAAGAATAGAGTAAAGCATGTTTTCTCAGTAGCAGCAATTTCTCGGGTTTGGCTTTGCTTGCTAGAGCAAGCGCTCTCATCTAAGAGAGGCTTCCTGACTCAGCTTCAGCTGCAAAACATTGCAGCTCTTTTAAGAGGTCCTGCTACGAAACACTTAAGTGGTGTTGATGAAAAACTGACTGCATGCTTTTCAGTTTTCAGCCGTAGCAGGAAAAAAGCTGTGCCGTTTTAAAATGCCAGCTTTCTGGGCCGTCCTGCCAGGGCAAACTCTGACTCTTTCAAGCAGGAGGTCCTGACTATGGAGCTTTTGATTGTTGTTTAACACTGTTGCAGCTTGCTTGCTGGCAGGGACCTTGAACCGCCACAGAGTTGTGTAATAAAAATGGCTACAGCCGTTACCTCTGCCATGTGGTTGGAAAGCTAAGGGTCTAGCCGCTAAAGTCGCGGCTTGAATCCTACCCATATTGCTTAGTAATTTAAAGGCTCATGTGATCAGGAAAAGAGAGAGATATACCGTAAAGAGAGATTCAAAGATGAAGAAAACTTCTAAATGTTTTACAGTGTGTTAAAAATATACGCAAGCTAAAGGTTAAAGTTCTTTAAAAAAGAAAAAAGGAAGTAGCTAGGGTGTGGTGGTACACACCTTTAATCCCGACACTTGGAGAGGCAAAGGTAGATTGACCTCTGTGACTTCAAGGGGCAGAGGTGGATTGACATCTGTGACTTCAAGGTGTGGTAGCACACACCTTTAATCCGAATGCCTGGGAGGCAGAGACAGATCTCTGTGAGTTCAAGGTGTGGTAGCATACACCTTTAGGGCACCAGATGAATATAGATGCTAAAAGGAAATCCCACACTAGCTCAGAATTGTGTGGGTTTTTTTTTTTAAGAGGTAGACTCACAGATCACTGTCCTCTGCACAAACGGGAAATAGGAACTGAATCCAGCAGCCAGAAGAGAGCAAGTGCATGCTTTACATTGGCATTTATTGTATAAGAGATCATGCCCAAGTGGGCTGATATCTTAAAGGCTACTGGCTGAAGGAGTTCCTAAAGCATTTAAGTGCATTGCCATAGTTATATGCTAGGAGTAAGTATTCTTTCTTCTGTTTTATAACACAAAATAGACTGTAAGTAATGAATATTATCTGTTCATTTTGCAATTAGGTTATTTGTTTATGCTTCATGTTTTGCTATGCTAGTAATAATATGTTGTCTTAGTCACTATCTAGTGCTTGAAAAGATACAATAAACAGGAATAGTCTTAAAAGAAATCATTTAATTGAGGTTTGTTTATAGTTTTAGGTATATAGGCCATTATCATCATGGCAAGGAGTGTGGTAACACGCATATCAATGGAATGGCAGCTGAGAGCTCCATCCGATCCACAGGCAGAGGGAAGAAGAGGAAGGGAGAGAAGATAAAGAGAGAGACAGAAACAGAGATGCTCTTCCTGGTGTGGGTTTTTAAAACCTCAAAGCCCAACTCAAAAGAACACCTCTGCCACAAAAGTCACTAATCCTTCTAAACATATCAAAGAGTTCAACTCTCTGGTGACTAAGCATTCAAATATGGGGTCATTCTTATTTAAACCACCACACATATAACCTATAAATAAAATGATTTTACTTATTTCTAATTTTAGTGAGAAAGTTAGGAAATTATTATTGACATTGAAAATATGTATAGCTGGGGAGATGGCTCAGCAGTTACTGCTTTTGCCCAGGACATGGTTCAGTCCCAGAACTTACATGGTCGCTCACAAACTTCTGAGCTTCCAATTTTAGGAAATCTGATGCTTTCTTTTAGATCTTTGGGGACTGCACAAACACGGTGCACAGAAACACATACAGACAAAACTTCCTACACATAATATTATATTTGTATTCATTCTATCAGTGCTGTTTCTTTAGAGAACTATGACTCATATAGATATAAACTCATTTAAAAGTCTCATATCATTTCAGTGCCTTCTAATAATATTATGCCTTTAAAGGAAGAAATTATAGACACCAAATGTTGTTTTACAGTGTCTTCCAAACTAAAAGATTCACTTTGGAAGGTGAGAATCTCATGATATTGAATTAGTAAAATAACATGACAAATTCTGTAAATTTAAATTTTTGAGGCCACAAAGCATCTTCTCTGTTATCCAAGCAGTAAGCTGCCGAGGAGAAGAAACTGAATTGTCTTCAGGTGGTGGGATGAGCACCAGGGAACTCAGGTTGGAGAATCATCACCCATGGTGAGGGGTGCTCTTAACCATACATCAGTTTTGAGTTGTCTATGACCCTATAAAAAAATCCCTCACTCATATACCTGTAAGAAACTTAAAAGTTGATTTGCTCAGGCCGGGCGGTGGTGGCGCACGCCTTTAATCCCAGCACTCGGGAGGCAGAGGCAGGCAGATCTCTGAGTTCGAGGCCAGCCTGGTCTACAAGAGCTAGTTCCAGGACAGGCTCTAGAAACTACAGGGAAACCCTGTCTCGAAAAACAAACAAAAAAAAAAAACAACAAAAAAAAAAGTTGATTTGCTCATAAAGTTGAAGTTTAATGCAATCAATAATTAGCCTCTCATTGATGCCTTATTTAGGTATCTTTTTCATGTCTCAGGAAAATTTAAGACAATAACCAGAAAGAAAACAAATGTCCAAAATGATAGAGATAGATGTGGGTAGAACCTGTGTGTGGGAATTGCTGACATCCGACATCCGCCAGAGTCAAGACTAAGGGCAAAAGAGCAAAATGTGTTATTTCTGATAGTTGTGAATGAAAAAAAAAAAAAAGAATGAAAGAAAACCCTAGAAAAAGGAAATTAGCATTTAGGGCTTAGAAGCACGAAGTTGACACTCTTAAAAGATCAAAGTAAATGAGGAAATGGATGAAGTATTTCAATAGATCTAGTGTCTATAGACACCTCTTTAGAGAAATGGAGCTGATGATCTGATCGTGAACATTTGGTTACTTTGGGCAGGATCAGGGTTCTTCCCTTACCCCAACAGATTTGACAGCTTTTCCGTACTTGGTTACATTTTTCTTGTTATTTGTATACTCCTATAGTTGTTTGAATGAGAATGGATACCTTATGCATATATTTTTGAATATTTTGTCCATAATTGTTTCAACTGTTTGGGAAGGATTAGGAGGAATGGTCCTGTTGGAGGTGTATGCCACTGAGAGCAGGTATTAGGTTTCAAGACACTCATGTGAGCCCCAGTGTTCTGTGTCTGCCTCATGGGTGTGGATCAAGTTATGATCTCTTAGGTGTGTTTTGTTCCACTGTCATGAGTTCTAGTCCTCTGAAACTGTAAGATTAATTAAACATTTCTCTATAAGTTACCTTGCTATGTTTTATCGCAGTATTAGAAAAGGGGTTGTGACAGAATTTGTTACCACACTGAATATTTATTTATGTATTTGCCTTTTTTCAGAATGTGGAAGAGTCTGGGCTATGAACTAGTAGAGTGGTTTAAATCCATAAATGCGGCCAACTAGGGTATTCTAGCAAGAACTCGAAAGATAATAGTCCTGAGAGAAATTTGAACTGGGGGGCCTGACTCACATGGTTTCAACAAGAAGAATATTGGCCACTAGGCTAGAGACTGTCCTTGTAATATTTTGGCAAAGGATATTGATGCTTTTGGATATTGTACTGAGAATCTTCCTGAGGATAAATTGAAAGGAAACAATCTGATCTCCTTGGTGGAGGCGATTTCAATACAGCCTAATATTGATATACAGCATAAAGTCGAAGAACACCAAGGGGTTAAAGCTGGATTACAGACTAGATTTGTGATGAAAGACATAAAACATAAAGAGAAGCTTGATTTGAAATAGAATAAAGTGAGGGTATCCTCAGAAAAAGAACGTGCCAAAGACCTCATGCCTAAGACCTTCAGGAGTGGAAAAACCTTCCCACAGTGAGCCTCAGAGGATGGCAATGCTTTCCTTAGTTACAAGTAAGAGTATTAAGAATATGTGCAAAAAAAAATGTTCATCATAGTTTTTCTCCCCCTCCAGACCTTGAAAGATGTCTCTACACAGAGACTGCTCCTTCTGAGAGTAGTTAAACCTGCCTCTTCATTCAGCCATATACACCAACTTCATCTCCTATACAATAAACAAATGAGCTACAAGAGAGTTGTAGCTTTTTCATCGTAATGCAGACTCATTTCTTCTGCTTATGTGTATATATCTGTCTTTTCTACTCCCTCATTGCCCCTAGTCAGGGTTCAGAATGAACCCAAGCAAAGACATAGCAGTCTATTTATGGTGTGTTCACATACAGTCTGTCTATGGTGCGTTCACATACAGTCTGTCTATGGTGCGTTCATATACAGTCTGTCTATGGTGCGTTCATATACAGTCTGTCTATGGTGTGTTCACATACAATCTGTCTATGGTGTGTTCACATACAGTCTGTCTATGGTGCGTTCATATACAGTCTCTCTATGGTGCATTCATATACAGTCTGTCTATGGTATGTTCATATACAGTCTGTCTATGGTGTGTTCACATACAGTCTGTCTATGGTGTGTTCACATACAGACTGTCTATGGTGTGTTCATATACAGTTGTTTTCCATCCACTTCTATCTAAGCCCTACAAATGCCGTTCTAAGGCCTGGTATTTAAACATTTTTTTAGAGTATAGGATTTAAATATGTAATCATACCAGCAAATCAGTTTTGAATATAGTTTTTTTCTTTTATGATATCAGCTTTCTAAAATACTAATTTCATTCTTTTTAAAAATAATGGAAATATAGTGGTTATCTCAATCCTTCACTTAAGTGTTAAATTTGACTAATGTAGAAAGTGCCAGGAGGGCCAATTTTCTTGTAACCTTAAAAAGTTATGATTCAATTATAACATTATTTTTATTGTTACAAAGCTTCATTATTGCCATCTATAGCTATAGATGAAGCAATTACGCATGTATCTCATTTCAGAGTTCATTATTAAAGGCAAACAAGTACCCAGTGCTTCTGCTTCCTGGATAATTCACATTGCGCTGAACCAGAAAGTCTTGCCAAAGCCCTTAATTCTTAAGAAATCTCACAAGGGATTAAGAATTGGATGAAACCAATACACTCTTGCTGTTTCTATACATCAAACCATATTTTTTGCCAGATTTTGGACATTTAAATATCACGCTTGAAAGAATACAAAACTTTCTACATAATACACTTGGCATACGACATTCATAAGTAACAGGAAACGACATGTCTTTGTGTAAATTCAGATGTGTCATCACACTTATTAGAAATCTATTATATAGCTTTACCAATAAAATTTGAGGGAAGGAGATGTATATTTCAATGATTTTAATAAAAGTTAACCTTAAGAAATCTGTAAAACTTTCCTGCTTTAGTAAAAGAAGGACTTTGCAGATCCCAATGCTTTTTCTAAGGCAAAATAAACAAAGAAAGTGGAACATAAAGAATGCAAATTTTAGTAAATTCATAAAATTTTATGGGCATTTTTTCTAATGAAAGGGTGGGTAAAGGACAAACTTGGTCGGTGACAGACCAGCTTAATGTTGTTCATAGTTAGCATAATCAGACCAGAGACTTCAAAATCCAGATTTCTGTATCTTTCAATCATATCTATAATTTATAAAATTAATTTTTTAATTGGAATAAGTATTTCTCATTGAGATCTCATTTCTTAAGTACCCCCTTTTGTCTTCACAACCTTCTCCAGCTAGCTCTAGAAATCCATATTTTCAGGTTTTTTTTCCTCTTGAGTTTGTTTAAATAATTTTTATCATAGATCTTTTCCAAGAATTCATAAATTTTCCAAATGTGATAATCAGTTTCCTGATCTCAACTTCCTGGACTTACGTTTAGCCTCCACAAAAGTTCTCATCTATCATTCCCTGAGTCTACCCTCTACTTCAAACACAGACAATCTGAACTTCCTGCTACTTTCTTCTAGGCCCTTAATAACTGTCCTCTTTAATTTCTGACATCTGAATATCAAATAATCTTGGATCTGACCTCCCACCTTCACTCATGGAGAACAGAGAAGCCCTTGTTCCTGGGGTAGAAAGAGGGAAATTTCAAGCATATCATGAATAAGATGATATGTCTTAAAATACCCATATTTCATTATGAATGTACCATCATTAGTAGATCCAGTTATAAGAGGAAATAGACAGACAAGTTAAAAAAAGGGTTAGATACTCCCCTTCACATTTACGATATTAAGAAAATTTTTGATCCTCTTCACTATTGAAGATACCATTGCCAGTAACATTTTAAAGGTTTTGTTTCCTATGCGCCTTCAAATTTTCTGCCTTTAAAGTTGTACTGTATAACAATGGCTGAGAATATAGTTACTGTGTTGACCTGCCCCATAACCAACAAGACTAAGCCACAGCTGATAGAAAGATGTACTAAAGACCTCCAAGGGCTATCAGGGAATTCCAGGCACTTGAGCTCAAGAGGAGTGCAAACAAAGCACTTCTCTTTATTATTAAAGCAAGCAAGACATGAGGTGGCATTCACAGTTAGCTTAAGAAATGCAAGCACAGGGAAATAACACATCTGGTGTTACATCTTATCATCTTTGGTTTTGTGAAGAGAGTCGATGATATTCTTATCGGGCTGTTTTCTTTCCTCAGAGAAGATATGGACACGCCAGGGCATTCCCTTCATGTCCTTTTAAGTGCATTCCCTTCTCGTGGTTTATGAAATTCTTTCTAAAGGACTACCTTGTGGGAAAACATTTTGTTCTCTGCTCTATCCATAGTTCACAGTAAGTTCACAAAATTCTTATACAGGCTCCCACATTACTGAAAACTGTTTAGTTTTCATTCTCTTCTAATTCTTCAAGAAATTCACACCCAAAGTTCATCACTATTCTTGTTAACATTTTGAACAATGTATTCTGGTAAATCTCCTGGATATGTTCAAGTGAGCAAAATTCTACATAATGGACATTTGCACACACCTTTTTCTTTAAAATTAAGCTTTGTTGAACTTTATATTGCCTCACATTTCTTTTGAAGGCAGACTCTGATTACACAACTTAGGCTGGCCTCAAATTTATGGACCTTCTTCCTTAGTTTATTGAATTCTATAGTAGAACCCAAGAATTCAATATTCTTTTCCAATATGCATTTTCACTTTATTTTTTTTAACATAGAAAAAAGTTAGTGTGCTGGAGGCATCCACAGGGATTAGAAGGAGAAATGATGAGGATAAGATTGCATTCCATTGTATATGTGAAATAAATGCCACTTTAATTGTGGAATATATTTCATAGATCAGTTTCATTTTCAAATTTGAGTTATTCTTTCATCATGCTTTGAATTTCTTTATGAAATCCAAATACCTACTGTGTTGAGTCTTCTTTTCTTATCTTAACGAGTATCAGTGTTCCTTGAATTATATTCTCTCTCTCTCTCTCTCTCTCTCTCTCTCTCTCTCTCTGTCTCTGTCTCTCCCTCTCCCTCTCCCTCTCTATCTCTGTTTCTACATGTCTTTTCCCTGTTTATCTTCCTCCCCATGAATTGAATTGATAGGAACTCATGGTTATGTTCTGAGCTGTTCAATAGAGAGTCCTGAGTGTAGATCAACTAAAAGGCATTTTTGCCCCACAGTCAGTGAGGAAATGAGGATTCAGTCTAATAACTCTTAAGGACATGGATGCTGACAACTGAACATACATGTGACCACAGCAGATTCTTTCTACTAAAGCCTTGAGATAAGACCGAAGACCCAATCAACACTGACAGTTTATAAGAAATCTTGTGAGAAATCCTGAAAGAAAATACCCAGAAATGCTGTGCACATTTTCTTCACCAAGAGAATGCTGCTGGGTTGCAATTGAAAGACACATTGAGTCGGGAAATTAGTGAGAGCATGAGAAGGTCTTTGAAGGTAGGGGGAATAGAAACAGTGGTATATAATGTGAACAGGAAATAATGGAACAGGAAGGGTTAAATTTGTGTAGGAAATGGAAAAAAAAAGGGTAACAGAATATGGTGAGAGATAACTAACCTACTGTAGAACCCTCCTAAATTATGTACATGTATGTCAAACACACTCATATAAAAAGAGTTTCAATGGAGCAAGGGAGGGACAAAATCTTGTAGACAACTTATATTTCTAAGGCAAATAAAAACTTCAGTACTGGGAATGTACCTCTTTGTAAGTCATTGAGTGACCCCTCAAAATACAGGCTATTGCAAATGCTCCTGTTGACTCTATAAAACTTGATGATAATGTCCTATTACTGCATATACCACACAATGAACTCACAGAATATGAAGAAATCACGCTGGACTATACGACAAACCTCGGTCCCTACTGTATTCCTTTTGCAGTGGTGGGAAATTAAATGCACACTAATGGAAGAGAAAAGTAATCATTCATCTCACCTAACCGTGAGCACCTGAAAGCTACCATAACCTTTGGCCTGACATGATATGTCCACTGGTGCAATAGTGAACCCATGTTGTAGGAATAATGAAACACTGTCTTAGTGGACTGAAGACCACTCCATGAAAAGGAACCTTTTCATGGTACTGTTAACAGGGCAAAACACCTGTGACTTGGTAGGTCATGGGCCCCAGAGGAGAACCCAATAGTATTCTGCTAAGTGAACATAGCATTTAAACATCAGCTAACCACTCACTGGTATTCACAGGACCAAGTGCATTACTCTTCCCTATTCATAGCTGCTTCTTACAGTAGGTTGCAATTAACATAGTGATGCTCAACTAATCAATAACCAGAGAATAAGAGACTGTAGAGAGCTCAGTCCTAAATGGGATTTGCATATCAAATCCTTCTCTCCAAGACTCAGAAAACTTTTTTTTTTTTTTGAATAAGGGTGAAAAGATTGTAAGAAGCAGACATATAGAATGACTTCAAGGAACAAAGTTGTTCAGACAAAATAAGATGATTACGTATAAACTCATAATGATTGCGTAAAACATATGCAAACTCAATGCTGACAAAAATCCTAGAATGTAAGGCCAGGGGCAGATTGAAGGTGGGCACAAAATCTTACCACTAACTGAGGAGTTTCATGAGCTACTGGGAGAGGAAGAATCAGTTCTCTTTAATAACTTGCTGCTGGTAGGTCAACCATACCCCAGGGCAGGTTCCTCTTCTGAGAATAGTTAAACAACATGAACTGAACTTGATGGGGAACAAAAGAACTAAACTAATACATTTTAGTTTTTGAACATAAATAAAACGTGAATTTTAAGTTTGGCAGGCAGAGTTTAGTTTTTTCCATTTAATCATTCTTGAATCTATTTCTTTGAATTCATAGCTGGTGAATTCATCTTTTGTCCTGGTAAACTAACTTTAGAAAAGTCCTTTCCCCTATAAGCATGAAACAGTGTGAGCATGTTTCTTCTTATAAATCCCTAAACACATGGATTTGGTTAAGTCTCTGAGTGAACCAGCAATGGAAACAGTAATATAAAGCTTTCCCGTTTCCTCTGCGGACTATCTACTGCAAGAACGGTATCAGCCATTCTTTGAAACAGACCATGTGGTGCATAAAAACATTGTGGTATCTTAAAATAGGATTTCTTTAGTCATTTATATGATAATTTGGAAAGACATATATCTTGAGGAGCCAAATCTCAATTGTATGTCTTCAGAGATGACCACCATTGAGGAGGAGGGCACCACTAACACGGTTTAACCAAGATGATGCAGGCCTGAAGGCAGAGTCCCACAGTTCTTGCCATAATTTACACTCAGTCTTGACAAACTGCTTAAAAAATTCAAAGAAGATAAAACAAAATGACTGCCAAAAGGAATCGTCTGTGTTCTGTACCAGTGTTGTGGTAAGTGGTTTATAGAACTGAATACCTACAGAAAACAAAGAATCTTTTCATACCCCCCTAGGAAGTTTAGACAGTCAAATGTTTTATTATTGTCTCACATTATATTAAGAAAAAAATTCCAGGAATTGGAGATGTGTGGGCTACATAAATTTTCATGTTCCATAAGATAATTTTCTAAGTTCCTAAAATATAGTTCTGAGTAAAAGAAAATATTGTCTTCAGAATGTTATTAATACTAAATTCTTATTTTCAATGCCTTCTAAATGTCTTTCCTATTTCACTGGCTATGCTTTAAGTGTACATCCTCCCACTTACATAGTACTTACAACAGACCATAGAAATTGGTAGACAGTACACTTCTGGATCAGAGCAAATCTCTTCTCTATTATGATAAAGAGAGAGAGAGCTAGGGCTTGGAGAATTAAAATGCCTAATGTTTAACATACTATCTTAAAAAATGAAACGCAAATGCCATCTTTTTGCATGTAATAATGCCATCTAACACATTGCAGAACTGACTCTGCACAGATACTCTCTTGGTTGATGAAGGGAAGGGAAGGCATTTGACTTGATGGAATATGTTTTATACTACATCTGTGAACATCTGCTTGCATATTCAGCCTCATACTGTCAGTATGACTCAAGACACACAATTTAATAACTAAGAGTTTTCTCTACTTCGTTTCCCTTCATTGCATATGGTGACATATGTACTTTTAATATTACTTAAACTCTGCAAAAAACGTTGATCAAGACAGAGGAGCTAAATAAAAATATAGAATGCTTGGCATTAACAGTTTTCTTTCTCTATTTTATGTTTCAAAGACATAGATATAAGCACAAGAATATATTTGAATGCATATAAAGTTGGAATGACAGAAATGTATTTTCCCCTCTTTTGTGATAAACTGTTTACAGCTAAGTTTTAGTGAGTCTAGACATGGTTATGTGTTCTTCCTGGAGCTTCTTTGTGGTCAGTCTATAGTGTTTACTATGTACTTTAAAACAACCAAGAAAAGCCGTTAGTAATGTAAGATTTTATGAAAAAAAAATCCCTGATTTGCTAAAGTATGAAAACAAAGCATGTTTGTAAAACTGATCATCTGATACTTGTGCCTCAGTGTCTTGGAAAAAAATTGTTGGAAAAGCAGAAAAGAATTTATGATAGGATTTGAAAGGTAACATATCTATTTTGTCATTCATGATTCATTTAGATTACAATTTTCTTTTAGGAGACATCAAATAGGGGGCTGGTGGTGGCCAAGTTCCAAAAGAACCCATGACATAAACGTCTACATGTGTGGCATAAATATCCCAGCAGTTCCTAGAGAATCAATACAAAACACTGGGGTAACAGAGAAACAACACAGAGAAATGATTCCAAATAAATATGTACTTTCCAGATATGTCTTACTGATTGGTAGGTGCATCCAAGGTCAAATAATTAGAAAGGCACTACTTTTTTTACATCCAGGAAACAGCTACATAACAAGAAGAAAATAACATTGAAGAGGGTTTCAAGTCTTTGCTAGAAGGCATAGTCTAAAGTCTTAATAGTTTTTAATTATTTTTGAATCTTAGTCTGACTTTTATCTCTTTCTTCAGTCACATAAACATGATTGAGATCAGTAAATTCTACTCACAATGGATACAATAAACTCTAAAGCTGAAGTAATATCTTAATGCTACCTTTATTTAACTCTGTGAGTAATTTTAATATGGAGGAAAATAATTTCAACAAATGTAACATTTAAAAGTTATAATAGGCACACCAGTTCTAAATGATGAGGCATATATGTGAGACTGGAATGAGTGTTCTGTGATTTCTTATCATATCACCTTTTTAATTATAAGTTCAGATCTGTTCAATAGCTTGAGCTTAGCTTGGTAAAGTCTTCATATAACTCACTTATAAAAACAGAAGGGATCATGAATGCTATTGCAGCAGATTTATGCTTTTAAATTTCAGGGAGATCACAGACCATTTTTTAAGCTAATATATGGTCATATAAAAATTCCAAGCTATTTGAAAAACTGTAAGATGAAAGTAAGAAATCACCACAGACTTAAGACTTTGTTAATGTGTTTTTGTAAGGACATCTAAAAATATTTTATATCAATTGTAATTTACATAACATTGCAGAGTCAACATACTGTTTGAAATTTTATATTTTCTCATAGAATAATATATCAAATAATTTTGTATGTAATTAAAAATAAGTCTAATAATGTATATTCTTGTACATATCTACATTATAAAGAATACTGAATTCACAATTGCTTATACTACTTGACTGTCCAGGGAAACCAAGAACAAGCTTGTTGAGGTAGAATAAATGTATCAAAGCAAACATTAAACTTTGATAGTTAATGGTAAAGTGTCCTTGAAATACGTTAGAATTTTCATGCAGAGTCTATGAGAGCATTTCTTCTCTTGACTATGAAGAATGTATACAGACATATGTACAAATACATACATATTAGTACACATGTAAGCAATTTTAATGACATAAATATGATAATTTTTATTTGTAAGTAAAGTTAAAAAATATATTTTCATATAATTTTGACATTGATTTCTTTTTTCCATTAATGAAGTACAGAGTTATAATCCATTATAACAAATACTTTGTTATTTAAAATGACCATTTTTGATTTTCATGTTAGTAATGTATTTTTAATCTTATCTGGTAGAGAAAATGCTTAAAATTAAATCTCTCATGAATATTGTTTGCAGAAAATACCCCGATCTTTAATACTATAAAATGAAATCTATACAATTGTTTTAATTTCCACATATTTAAAACTTTGTAAACACTGACTATCTTAATAGATCTTTTAGTCAGTAGCTCCTGAGGCTTGAGACATGCATAACCCCTCAAGTGTCTTTTCCGATTTTTGTTTTGTTTTGTTTTACATCCTGCCCAAAGTTTCCCTTCCCTGGCTCCTCCCAGTCTCTCCTCCATCTTCCCTCTTTCCCACATTCACTCCTCCTCCTCTGTTTATATCTGGAAAAGTAGCCTCCCATGGACCCGAGTCAGCCACAGCATAACAAGCTGCAGTGAGACCAGGCACTTCTCTTCAGACTCAAGTGTTACTTTCAAAAGCATTGTTTTGCACGTCTTTGTGCTTTTTATTTAAAACTCTTACCTTTTTTTTTCTCAGTTTTTGCTGCTAGTCTAAAATATAAGGAGAATAGTTGTTTTACCTCATGTTCTCTCATTGTTAAGCACAGTCCATTAAATTTTAAATTATTACCACCTGAATCTCAATCTATCACGTCTGATCTTTCTCAAAATATTTTGCTTCACTAATTGTCTTCCATATATCATTGATTAAAGTATTTTTTTTTTTAGCATGGGGTGAATTTTAAAGGAATCCAATGAAATTTTACTGTCTCAAAATTTTATCAATCACCCTAATAATTCCAACCAGCCTTATCTTCTTTTGAAAAGCATTTATACAGAAAACGAAATGGCTGAAGTGATGGCTCTCTAGCAAAGACATTTAGTCACGAAGGCCACCAGGGTCCTGTTCCCTCCATTCCCAGCACCCACACTGAGAGGCTCATAACTACTTGCAAATGTGCACACACAAACCCCCCTCACAGGTCTTCTTTGCCAACATAAATATAAAACAAATATTTGAACGAAAGTAAAGCTAATTTATAGTAACATAGAAAAGTAATCTTGTAATTTCAGTGATAAGTGAAAAAATAATTAGTATCTCTAATAAGCCTCAGCATAAGTCAACATAGAATTATGTTGACTAACAGTAACTTTCACTTACAAAATTATTCAGCTGACAATGAAAATACAAATAATCCGTGTAAGAAAAATATATTCAATAAATACTAAGATAACTCAGCTCTTATATTTTTTTCAAAATGATCACCTCATGGGAATAATGATATATATATATGCATATATATATGCATATATATATGGATATATTCTGACGGAACCTGTTTTCTAAAGGAATGTAAACTATTACAAAAGACAGTTCAAATGAGAAATTAGGAACAAATGTTTTTACTCTCACTTCAGTAAAGAGATAGTGTAAATCATCAGTGAAAATAAGTAGCCCCAAGCAGTCTCATTAGCTATTTTGTAAGTTACAATCATCATTATCCTAAACAACACTCAGAGTTCAGATGCCTTGTATTAGCAAGAGTGCAGAGAAATGGAATTTTCCCACAATCTGCAGTGGTGTGAAATACTCCCCTTGCTGAGACACAACTTCCATCAAAAGCTGAAAACACATGAACAGAAATTTCTACTCTTAAGATGAAATCAAGAATATGTACACACTAAAGTTGTAGTTTATATTTATGGATATATAGCTAAGAGTAATTTCGAAATACTTTACAAGAAAATCTATACAGCATTGTTCACACTAATTCAGTCTGAAAATGTAATGATACAAGTCAACGGCAAAAATTAGAAAAAAAAAAAGAAAAACTACGGTATATTAACATAATTCAACTGTTGTTTATAAACCAAGTGAAACAATCTTATCTGTAATGTTTGACACAATAAAATACAAAATAAAATGATTGTATATCTTATAAATCTAGTTAGATAAAATAGATACAGGCAATCTGCAGCATAGACAGACATTTGGGGAGAGGTGTTATTACTAACCTGGCCGGAGGCATAAGAGACATTTCCACACATTGTTAACATTCTGGTTCTGAGCAAAGCATTTTCAAACCCATGCTGCTTATAAGGCAGCAGAGAGCAGAGAAGTGAGCTTAAGGATTTTTACTAATATACAACTATGATCTATTATTTCTACATTTTTCCTTAGTAAGCTCCAAGATGTCTTTTAGTGAAAGTGAGAAATCTACGAAAATCATGTTTTCCCACATTGGAAAAGAGAACAGTAGAGAGGCATTTCAACTATATTTTATTAAATAAAGACTGCCTGAAGATCTGAGAGTAAATCAGACCCACTGGTTAGCCTTACAGACTAGATTATGGTAACACACACCTTTAATCTCAGTAGCCATAATGACACACAACTTTAATCCCAATAGCCACAATAGTTGCCATAGAAACAGGGTGGGACATGCCTTTAATGATGGTGGTGCATGCCTTTATTCCATCCCCATGCCGGGTTTCCCTATCTGGGAAACCCTATGTGATCCAGGTGCATATCTGTAGGAGTGCTCCCTCTAAAAGCAGCTTATGTGAAACACCTCTTGAGCAAGTCTAGCGGCCAAAACCCTGCTTGGGTCCTTGTCTTCTCTACAAAACAGATTATAAAATGGGAGGAAACAGCTCTCAGGCAGACAATCTCATACTGAGATTCCGGAAGGCAGAAGCGCCATTTCAGACTGAGGTCCAGGAAAGAGCCAGTGGCTGGCTGTTTTAATTTTCTGATCTTCAGGTTGAACCCTAATTTCTCTTTCTGCAATTTTATTAATCATGCTTCAGAGAAACTAATAACAAGAAGCAATTATTTGCTGTGAATATTCCAAAAATTAGATTTTGAAACTTTTTACATGCCTTAAACTATTTTTTCTCCTGAGGCAGCTTTCTCCTGTAACACTCCGGACTACCCTGGAACTCTCTATGCAGACCAGGCTGGCCTCAAACTCACCGCAATCTGCCTCCCAAGTGTGGAACTAAAGGCACATGTACCATCATTGCCAGCAGCCTTAATTATCTTTAATAATATAATATGTAATAATTCTTGTTTTGACTATTATTTGCCCTGATTGACATCATCCATACTATTTCTAAGGTCAATAATGGACACAATACCATCCAAAATAAAAAATTTGCTTATCGGCATTCTGTCCACTTATGGCGTGAACTCTGCACTGTGATATCAAATCACCAAGCCCCTTACTAACAGACTGACTTCATCATACAAATTACTCAAGACTAATTACCCTAGCTTTGCTTTCATTATGTAAAAATGCTATTTTTATAGACTTCATTTTAAAAAATTCACACCCTTTTATGCCTGTTTTTACTCCTTAACTGAAAATAGCCTATGAATGCAATACAGACTGATTTTACCTTCTCGTCTTTCCCCTATGTTTCTATGACTTTTTTCATGTGTGTCTTCAAGAGCATTGTCCTGAAACTCAGATATTCTTTTTCTACACGCTACTTGAACATGTATACATTTAGAAAGTAGATGTGAGTTGCATGTAGAAGAGATACTGGGTTGTGCATATTCACATTCAGGGACACAATGCTTCACCAGGATTTTTGCAGCTCTATGGTGAAGGCTAAAGTAAGCTTAAGTAAGTTCTGTGGCATGAGCCCTTCCTGTGACAGTCCTGTCATCCAGACCTGTACACACGAATGTCAGTTTAAGGCTCAGGTGATTTCTTTTCTTTTTTTTCTCCTGCCACTCACCACTGGGTTTTCCCATGCTCCCAGGAGCACTTCCTTTGAGCAGATAGAGGTGAGACCAATTTAATACCAGCTCACTATTTCCCATGAGCCTTTCTTACACCCTAGGGGACAGAAAATCTTCCTGCTCTTTCCGCAAATCTTCCAGATGAGCCTGAAACACTAGGCTGCAAAGTTCCCAGATTCATCAAGAATTTACTCACATGGTAATTCTAGAAGTAGGGACGCATCTCAGTCTCGTTTACCCACCTGCTATCAAAACGCAGGTTACGGTACTCGTTTCCAAGCTGAGCACTTCTAACTGACCTTGGAGTATATGGTGTGATTTAGTATAATCAGGTGGTTTCTTTTTACATTACAAGTTTGTTGGAAAGCGCCTTTGCTATATCCAGATAAGAAGTAATCCCTTGGCTGTGAGTCAGATGGACTCGAGAAGCGTAATTTTGTTGGAAGAAAAATGAATCCTTTAACTGTTTTCTCCTGCCACGACCATGGAATGATGGGTGATTTACAGCATGATGTTGCCTAATTTTCCATTTGGAAAGGAGTCAGCTTATGATGACGTAAGTGCAGATGAGTTGAAGTGGAATTCACTTTACTTCCTGCGGATGCCGGTCAGGGTTTTCTTAAGCACCTTGCAGTGAACCTGCTTCGATGCTGAGCTGTCCTTCTGTGTGGGTTCCACTGCGTTCAGAACTGGCTGCTTAGGATCTTTTAAGACAGTCGTGAATAACACATCGGCATACTTCACTGAAGAGTGACAAAGGAAGTAGCAACTTCTGAGCTCTCCTGTCAAAGACAAGGAAATGGGGGAAAGTCCCCGACTCTCTCTTTTTAGGTTAGAATAGCAGAAGTTAGTTTTCAGAAGTGTCAGTCCCTCAATAACGGGGAGAAGACATGGGGAGCACAAAGAAAGCATAAATCTCAACCACCATCACCTCTACATTTATCCTGCTTTTACTAAGCACATAACCTGTCATGATTTTAGCATTTGTCTTAAGATAATGTGTATGTGTTTGTTTATAGATTCTAAACAAGTATCTGTGCATCAAAACTCACTGACAACCCTACCATGATTGAGCCAGTGGAATTAACAGTCTCATGCAACACTAGGTATTGAAGTATTTTTCTAGGTATCTAAATTATTAAGCACTCCCATTGTCCACCCCCATGCATATTCACCTACCTTAGATCATAGCATAAGATTTACTAAATTCCTGAATAGATTTTCTTTTATATATCAGGTTTTGTTTAAATAGAATAATGTCAGTATATACATGTATTTATATTTTAAGTTCAGGATTCCGAATCTCAGAGATTTTTTTGTACCAAGTACAAACATATGTAAAACATTTCAAAGAAATAGACTTGCATTTTAAAGAGAAACTAGGATCAAGAATGCTGTCTACAGTGTTGCTTAAAATGCAAATCCACTTTTTAATGACTCCTATATAAAACCCAAAGCCTAGCTTATCCATTTAGGAAGTTACCAGAGGGTTAAACGTATGTACCAAAAGGATAACTTACCCAATGTCCCATGAAGATAAGAGGAGATGAAATGGTGTGGATCGATGGAGTCATAACTAAAAACACACCAGCAATCATCCATAAAAGGCTTGTGGTAATGTGAGATGTCTTATTTACAGGACTCTCATAACTCAGGCCTGACATCTGGCTTTGCCTTGGTCAAAAAGACTATTTGAGGTTTCTGTTGAATATTCTATTGACTGGGTTGCCGAAATGATAGAAGCCAGTTTCCACATTAGTGTTAATTGTCCATTGGCTTGAAATATATCCTAGGTCCCATAAAAACTGACTTTATAGCAGCAACGAATTTTGGTCTTCAAAGGATTGACTTTAGCTGGTCACATCAGCCCAAGCATAGTCATTCAGTACTAAAAGACGCATGAGTGTATGAGTGCACACACACACACCACATGCATACACACAGAGAAGGCAACTTGCCAGATACTCTAAAGCAATACTCTAACTTTAGGCTGACTATTCTTGCAGCATATTAAAACTGGTCCATTTACAAGGCTTATCAAAAAGAGATTATGCATTGATTGCAAAGAGAACTTTCTTGAGTTTAGACAGAATTTTATATTATATTGTATTTTAACATTATAGATAGTGTGTACTATGTGTTTCTGATCCTTTTATGTCTTAGAATTCTGTGGTAATCTTTATAGTAATTGGCATTGTTGAGACAGCATACAGTTATTTGATGATATCAAACTTTGGACTGAGTTATTTGGTTTGTACTTTCTTTGGTAGCCATTTAAAAATATATTTTGAATCAAGAACTTAATTCCACTAAAACTGAGTGGTAATTTTCTAGGTTATCAGATACATAAATATAGCACTGCATAATTTTTTGTAATCAATATGTCTACAAACTGATTGTATAATGCTTCAAGTCTTATATCTAAAGAATCTTTGTTTTCATAGGATTTTGCATGTTAAATGATAGATTTCCAAAAATAATTAGGATTCAAACCATGCTTAACCATGCCATGTTGTGATGCAGCAGGCCCCATTGTTGGGCTCCATTTGGTAGAAAATAATCAGTATTGGGTTGCCCTGAAGGAAAAACCCCACTCTGATGGTTCTTATTTCTATGCTTTATGCCCATGAAGAAGTCAGAAACGTCCATGTTTTGTATTAGACAAAATGCTATTTGCAATTACTTTCCATATTTTTTTTTTACTAAAAAATGAAAGAACACTTTTTAAGTATATTTCCCAAGCATAGATAGCTGGAACTCATATTAAGACATACTGATATTGTAGAAAATTGTCTGTTTGGGAGAAGAAATGTGGATGGTAGATAGAAAAAAAAAACATTCATAACAAAGAGTATTCTACCTACAGAATCAAATTATCTCCATACTCAGAGGGAGTCACCTTACAGGAGTGGATGCTCTCCACAGCTCAGGGGCAACTTGCCTACAGAATGCAGGTCTTCCATAACTTAAAGGGAGTTGACCTTCTTGGATTGGAGACTTTATAAATAGAAGTTTGTCCAAATGGGAACTGACCTTTTGGCAAGATGTCTACTTGACATTGTCCTTGGATGCAGACACCATCACAAAGACTGTGCAGCACTGCTTTGTTTTTTTTTTTAATTTATTTATTTATTTTTCCTCATTTTTTTATTAAAGATTTCCATCTCCTCCCCTCCTCCTCCCCCTTCCCTCCCCTCACTTCCACCCATACCCCCACTCCACCCCTCTCCAAGACAAAGAGCCATCAGGGTTCCCTTCACTATGTTAAGTCCAAGGTCCTCCCAGCTCCCCCTAAGTCCAGGAAGGTGAGCAACCAAACTGACAAGGCTCACAGTGAGCCCGTCCATGCTGTAGAGTTCATGCTCATCGCCGTTGTCCTTGGTTTCTCAGTCCTCCTCCATCGTCAGCCACATTCAGAGAGTCCGGTTTGGTCCCCTGTTCCATCAGTCCCATTCCAACTGGACTTGGTGATCTCCCCTTAGATCTGTCCCACCGTCTCAATGGGTAAATGCACTCCTCACGGTCCTGACTTCCTTGCTCATGATCTCCCTCCACTGCTTTATTATACTCTTACGTTGTCCCTGGAGACGGAAAAGTACTTCAGAGAGTGGGAGAATACTAAGAGTATCACAGAAACAAAGCAAATGTAGGTAACTGATGTGCTCCCAGGTTTCTCTCCACCACTCCAAAGTTTACATATTAAACTGTAAACAGAAGTCCTTTAGCAAGAGAAACTGTGTTTCCAGATCACACTTATAGAGAAAATGCAATCTAGGGAAAGCTGGCTATGATTTATAGAATGAATCTGTCTGATAAAATATAAATAAATCAGTAAGTGTAGAAACGTCTAAAATTTCAGAGATGTATTAAATATCACCCATAAAAACTAATAATATTTATACACATGCAAAATAATAATGATAAAGGATACTGGTTTTTAAATTACTTGACAACAACGTAAACTAGCTTTTCAAATTGCTAGAACCAATAGTTTAGAACATTTGTTTAAATAAACAACTTCATATTTTTTTTCAGCAAATATGTACAATATGTCATGACCAAAGACACAGGACCAAACTATGCGGTACTAAATTTTCCACTCTAAACCAATGGAATCTTTCTTCCTTTAAGTTGTGATCCAGGATATTTAGTAACAAGTTAAAAACATTAATTAATATGAGTCCCAACAACCACATAAGAGAACACTTCCAATAACTTATGTCTACTAGGCCCAGCTTCTTAAAGGTTCCACACTCTCTAAACACAGCTATTAGCTATCAAACAAGTTTTTTAATGTGTTATCCTGTGAGGGAAATTTATGTAAGTAAAAAATCATATTGAAGATTGAATTAGGTGTATTGAAATAATCCTGTAATCTCAGAACTCAGGTTACTAATGAAAGAGGATCTTGACTTTGGTATTGACTCAGTTGTTATAAGAAAGATTTCGACTTTACAATAAATTAATAACAAACTAATGATTGATTGCAGCTTATGTGTGTTTGGCATAACTTTATGATTCTGCTGATAATGAAAAGGAAATACTGACAAAACACTTTCCAAATTTTCTCAAAGGTAAATCCTTCTAATTGAACAAACTTATACAACTAAAAATATCAGACTTCAAAGTGTATAACTATTTTTTTATTAAAAATTTCTGCCTCCTCCCTGCCTCCCATTTATGTCCCCCTCCTCCCTCCACTCCTCCTCCATCTCCTGTCCGAAGAGCAGTAAGGGTTCCCTGCCCGGCGGACAATGAGGGCTGCTGAGAAGCCAAGGACAATGACACTGGATTTGGATCCTACTACGCTTACTGGCTTTTGCGGGGGCCTAGCCTGTTTGGATGCTCACCTTCCTAGACCTGGATGGAGGGGGGAGGAACTTGGACTTCCCAAAAGTGTATAACTTTTAATTTATCTTTCTAATTATTAAAAAGACAATACCTTTCAAATCATCTACAAAAAGTGAGTTTAGTGTGTTAAGTACTATTTAAAATTTCATTCATGAAATAATTAAGGAACAGATGAGAGCATCAAAGATTTTAAGAGGCTGGCAAGATTTCTAAATGATGCATGATTAATAAAACTCAGAGAGAGAAATTGGGATTCAACCTGAAGACCAAAAAAGTAAAACAGCAATTCACTGGCTCTTACCTCCACCTTAGTCCAAAATGGTTGTCCTGCTCCAGGAATCTGAGAATGAGACTCAGATTGAGACCTGTCTCTTCCCATTTTATAATCTTCTCTAGTTCTAGGATTGAAGGCATACACCATTACTGCCTGGTTTCTATGACAAACTAGTGTGGTTACTGGTATTAAAGGTGTGTGTTATTGCTATATGATTTATAAGGCTGTCCAGAGTGGCTGTTTTACTTCCCTGATCTTCAGGCAAGTTTTATTTATTAAAATACTAATGAAATGCCACTACAGCTAATGGGGTAAAGGTGTTGCCGTCAGAGCCTGATGACCTTGGCTTTATGGTGGAAGTAGAATCATGGGACCTTGGTATATATGTGTCCTCACATATATGCACACAGTACACATATACGTCGATAATTACCAAAAATAAATATAATTTTATATAAATTTTGCATTTCAGACCTGTAATAAAAATTCATTAAGCCTTTTCTGCTCAAAATGTTTTCAAAATAGATATAGATCATTAAAAAAAGAGGGGAACATGAGATAGATCAAGCATCTGTGTACACGTGATGGTCTAGCAGGCTTACCATGAGTTGTTTAAGGCACGTGTGATGGCTGAATGATACAATTATATGATGATTTCCAGGTAAATAGAGATCATCTAAGATACCTTCAACATAAGGAGGTAAAGAAAATATTTGTAAGTATGGTGGTTCAAATAGCAATGTCTCCCATAGGTTCATATATTTGAAAGCTTGATGTGTTGGTTTGAATAAGAATGGCTACCATAGACTCACTTCGAATGCTTAGGGTACAACATTAGGAGCTGTGGCCTTGTTGGAATAGTTTGACCTCATTGGTTAAAGTGTGTCACTGGGGTGGACTTGGGGTTTCAAATGCCCAAACAAGACCCCGCGACTCTTTTTTGTCTACTGCCTGATGATCCAGATGTAAAATTCTCAGCTACCTTTTCAACACCATGTCTGTATGTATACTGCTGTGCATCCAGCAATGATAACCTTGAGCTTGTACGCCAACTCTAATTAAGTGTTTTCCTTTATAAGAGTAGATGTGGTCTCTTCACAGTAATAGAAATCCTAACTAAGACCCTGGTCACTAAGAAGTGACACTTCTAGATAGCCTTGTTAAATAAGTGTGTCACTAGAGATGGTTTGGGGGTTTAAAAATGCTCAAGCTAGACCCAACATCTCTCTGTTACTCTTGCTTATAGATCCAGATGAGGGACTCTCAGATCCTTCTCCAGCACCGTGTCTGCCCAGATGCCGCGATGCTTCTTGCCGAAATGATAATGGAGTAAGCCTCTGCAACAGCAGGTAAATGTTTTCTTTTATAAGTGTTGATGTGGTCATGGTGTCTCTTCAAAGCAATAGAACACTAACTGAGCCAAAGAGGTACAGATAAAATATTTAAAAAAATACAAGTGTCCACTGTGAATTGTAAACGTTTTCTAAATGGAATTCAGTAAGACAATCATTACACTGCTAAGCAAAGACCTAAGAAAACTTCCTTAGATAAACGTAGCTAAAAAAGTAACTAAAATTTTAAAATGTTGAGAAGATAAAAAGGAGGAAACACTAGAAAAGCAATCAAAGAGACAAAAAAACAACATCTAGCTCTGAATTTGATTGTACCATTTTATTGAAGTTAAATGTCCTAAACACCTACAAAAATATTGTCATGTGCATTATTTTGTAAGATAGGTCATGTTTTCTTTTTTTTAATAGACAAATAATATTCTTTGGGGTATATTGAGTACATTAATATCTCATTTTTCTTTCTTAGACTCCCTTCTTAGCACCATACTGTAACAACACTAAATTAAACTACCTTTTATTTAACCACTAATAATCATTAGGCATTTTGTTTCCATTTGGGGTTATAGTGAATAGCACTTCCCTGAACCTCACGAATAAGTTTATCCATGCAGTATGTAGTGTATAAGGTAGGAACTCACACATGATAAAAAAAAAATATAGGGATAATACAGTGGAGCACTAAGGTATAAATGGGACATCTAGATAAAAGCCTCCACAGTCTTAAGAATGATTGTGGAAAGGGGGACAGAAATATTATAAGAATCAGGTTAGGGAAGTACAGAACCAAGTAGTGTCTTCTGGACACAACAGGGCCACTAAAGGACTAAAGTCACGCAGCTATCAGCTATGGTGGCCTGCTCAAGTCCTGCACAAAATCAAGCCAACCAATATTCTACATTCTACAGAGGAGAAGGGAGGGACTCCTAGGATCCTTTCCCTAACTGAGGTGTTACTGAAGTTGGTGGTGTCTTCAGTTTTTTTTTTTTGTAAGTATGTGGCCCCTTGTAGCTTGACCCCACTAGTGAATTTCTCACTGCCAAGAGGACCAGCCTCCAGCAGTTCAGGAATTGAGGGGAATCCAAAGAGTTGGCAGACTAATCACATAACTTGAGTTTTCTATCTGAGGTAGTAAAACTTAAATCTAGGCATAGCAAAAATGAAAACACACACACACACACACACACACACACACACAACCCTTTAGTGTCTTTCTATCACCTTTTCTTTCTGTTTTGTTTTATTATTTTTTCTTACATCTATCCAAATGTATCCCTCCTGTCTCACTTGATGTCTTCCTTCTAACTAGCTTTATTTTCCCTTTTACAGCTTATATATCCTAACAAAACTTTCAAACAGAATAAAAATTAGAATGTGGTTACATTCTATTTTTAAGTGAATGATTACAATGACTACAAGTGAAAAACAGCAGTCTTTCCATGTCCCTTACATGATTTAACATTTTCCATGTTACAGATGAAAAACATGTTTTGCCAAGGATCCTCATGTGTTCATTTCCAAGCAACTCGTTATAGAGCAACAGACTGAAGCAAGGCATTTTTCTCAGTCAGTTCTTTTGCTGCCAGGTTAAAGTTAGAAGGATCAATCATTTTATTACTAATCTCAAAAGAAAATCTTATAAGCATTCTTAGAAGAATCACTAATCTAAACTTTGCATATGAAAAACAACCAACCACTCATCTCTGCTTTAAATCGTCAGGTTGCATACACATTCGTCAACAGTTATTTAAGTCAGGAAGCTGAGGGAAGACATGGGTACAAGGAATTACCATCACCCTTGATCACCAAACCATCCTAACAAGAAAGGCGCATCAGCCAGCAATAGCCAGGCTGTTATTGTTCTTGTACCCTCAGCTCAATAAATCCTTCAGTCAGCTGTGAAAATATGCTTCTTTAAACTGTTTTTCAAGATTTTTTCCCTCAAAGCCATGAACGAAAACATTTTAACCTAACCCCAAGTTATTATTGAAAGTTTTGTTTTAGCTGTGATATACATTAAAATCTGTGAACACATCTCCCAACATTAAGATAAAGTAAACTGAACTTGCTGGGCTTCAGGTTTTCCTAACCATTAACCTAAGTCACAGTCAATGTCAATAAAAAATATAGAAAGTGTAAAAACTCTCGGAGACTGAACAATATACTGTTATATGATAATTAGTTCACGTGAAAAAACCTAAAATGAAATAAAAATATCCTAGAATAGGAAGAAAATAAAAACATGTCATACCAAAACCTATGACTACTTTGAGGGCAGTCCTGAGAGGAAAGTTTAAAGTATCAAATATCTACATCAAAATAATTTTGAGAAATCTCAAGTTCCTTCCTTTAATGATTCAACTATTCACCAGAAGTGCCTGGAACATCAAGAAAACACCAACTGAAAACAATAGAGAAGAAGAGGTCACAAGTCAGTCCTTAATTTACTAAAACAGAAATAAGCATCAATACAAAGAATCAACCAAATTAAGATGTGGTTCTTTAAAAGACTAAACAAAATTGTCTTTTTTCTCAATTAAATAAAATAAAGACAGATAACATCCAAATCTTCCTTTCTATTAAATATTATGAGTATGTTGGGGTTCCTGCGTGCATGCCTGTGCACCATCTACCTACCTGGTGCCTGCAGTGGCCAGAAGATGTTTCTAAACCACTGGAAGTAGAGTTATAAACAGTTAAGAGGTGTCTTGAGTGGGTGTGGAGATGCAAACTCAGGGCCTCTGGAAGAGAAGGCAGTGCTTTTTATCACAGAGATCCCTCTCCTGCCCCAAGACCCACACTAACAAAATTAGAAAAAGGGAAACATTGCAACAGACTCCATTGAAATTTATAAAATTATTTGTACACAATTTAACAATCTATATTCTCTGAAGTTAAAAAAACAACAGATGTGGTTAAATTCCTCGATGCACAAAACATACAAAAATAAAGTAAAATAATTTATACAGATCCATAATTAGAAATTAATTTGAGATAGTAACAAAATCTCGCAATTACAAATATCTCATAGTCCATACCATATTCATCTTCTTGGGTCTGGGTTACCTCACTCAGGATGGATTTTTCTAGTTCCATCCATTTGCGTGTAAATTTCAAGATGTCATTGTTTTTACATCACTGAGTAGTACTGTGTAAATGTACCACATTTTCCTTATCCATTCTTCAGCTGAGAAGCATCTAGGTTGTTTCAGGTTCATGCTTCTACAAATAGTGCTGCTATGAACATAGTTGAACAAATTTCCTTATAGTATGGTTGAGCATCCTTTGGGTATATACCCAAAAGTAGTATTGCTGGATTCTGAGGTAAGTTGATTCCCAATTGTCTGAGATACCAACATACAGACTACCAGAGTGGTTGTACATGTTTGCATTCCCACCAGCAATGGAGAAATGTTTGCCTTACCCCACCTCCTCTCCAGCAGAAGCTATCACTGGTGTTTCTGATCTTAATCATTCTGACTGGTATAAGATGGTATGTCAGAGTCATTTGCATTTGCAATTTCCTGATGGCTAAGGATGTTGAACATTTCTTTAAGTGTCTTTGAGATCCTTCTGTTGAGAATTCTCTGTTAAGATCTCTATCCAATTTTCCAATTGGATTATTTGAAATTTTGATGTCTAAATTCTTGAGTTCTTTATATATTTTGGAGATCAGTCCTCTGTCTGATGTGAGGTTGGTGAAGATCTTTTCCCATGCAGTAGGCTGCCTTTTTTGTCTTATTGACTGTGTTCTTTGTTCTACAGAAGCATTTCAATTTTAGGAGGTCCCATTTATTTATTGTTGCTCTAAGTGTCTATGCTACTGGGGCTATATTTAGGAAGTGGATTCCTGTGCCCATGCATTGAAGGCTCCTTCCCACTTTCTCTTCTATCAGGTTTAGTGTGGTCATATCTATATTGAGGTCTTTAATCCATTTGGATTTGAGTTTTATGCATGGGGCTAGATAAAAATCTATTAGAATTCTTCTACATGTTGACATCTAATTATGCCAGCACCATTTATTGAAGATGATTTCTTTTTCTCATTGTATAATTTTAGTGTTTTTTTTTTTTTGTCAAAAATACATTGTTCATCATAGGTTTGAGGATTAATATCTGGGTCTTTGATTTTATTCCATTGTTCAATCTGTCTGTTTTTATGCCAATACCAAGCTGGTTTTATTGCTGTTTTATTACTCTATAATAAAGTTGGATGTCAGAGATGGTGATGCTCTCTCTTTTACGGTAGAGAATCATTTTGGCTCTCCTTTTCTTTTTCTTCCATATGAAGTCGAGTATTGTCCTTTTAGATCTGTGAAGAATTGTGTTGAGATTTTGATGGAGATTGCATTGAATCAATAGACTGCTTTTGGTAGGATTGCCATTTTTTATGTTGATTTAAACTATCCAAGAGCATGGGAATTTTTTTCATTTACTGGTATCTTCTTCAATTTCTTTCTTCAAAGAGGTAAAGGTCTTGTCTAACAGGTCTTTCACTTCTTTAATTAGCAATACACCAAGGTATTTTTCTTGTTATTTATGGTTATTGTGAAGGATGATGTTTCTCTGATTTCTTTCTCAGCTTCTTTATCAATTGTATATAGGACAGCTACTACATTTTGTAAGCTGATCTTGTATCCTTCCACATTACTGAAGGTGTTTGTCAGCTGGAGGAGGTCTCTGGTAAAGTTTCTGGGTCACTTATGTCACTCATAATTGGGGACTACCTGAAATGTCAAGGATAGTGAGCCTATAGTTCATGACCCTAGAGAAGATAAGTAACAAGGTGAACCTAATAGAAACATATAGTTACTCCTGGGAAGGCAAAATAGACAAGATATCCTGAAAAAAATTGGAAGCATAGGAGTGGGGGGAGAACAGAGGGTAGAAGGGAAGAAGGAAGGAGGAATGGGAAGGGGGAGGAGAAGTTGATGTAATGGGATAGTTGAGATGGGGGAAAGACAGAGATGGAGAGCATGGAAAGAGATAATTTGATTGAGGGAGCCATTATGGGGCTAGCAGGAAACCTGGTACTAGGGAAATTCCCAGGAATCCACAAGGATGATCACAGCTAAAACTCTAAAGTGATGTGGGAATCCCCTCTGCATGCCATTGGTTAATAAAGAAGCTGATTTCAACTAATGGCTTAACAAAATATAGCCAGGCTGGAAGAGATATATAGAGGGAGTAGGCAGAGACAATGAGAGGCCATGTAGCGACCACTGGAGGAACAGATGCCAGAACCTTGACAGTATCCCATGACCTTGTGAAGCACAGTTTAATAGATAAGGGTTGTTTTAAGATGTAAGAGCTAGCTAGAAATATACTTAAGCTATTGGCCAAAAGTATTGCAACTGATAGAGATTTCTGTTCAGGAAATGAACAAACAGCCTCCACAAACATTGCGCAATAGTGGTGAGGGCGCCCAAACGTTCTGTTTCCTGTAATCAGATTGATGGCTATCTTAAATGTCACCATAAAACCTTCATCCCGCAACTGATGAAGACAGAGGCAGAGACCCTCAGCGGAGCACTGGGCTAAGCTCCCAATGTCCAGTTGAAGAGTGTGAAGAGCAAGAACAAGAGCAAAGAGATTCAGGCCATGATGTGGACACCCAACTGAAATCGTTTACCTGAGCTAATGGTAGCTCACTAGCACTGGCTGGACAGGGAAGGAACCAGCATGGGATCAAGCTAGATCCTCTGAATGTGGGTGACATTTTTATGCCTGGGGCATACTGTGGGCTACTGGCAGTGGCACCAGGGTTTGTCCCTGCTGCTTGTACTGGTTTATTGGAACCCATTCTCTTTGGATTGATACCTTGCTCAGCCTGGATATAGTTGGGGTGGGCCTTGGTCCTTTCTCAGAGCAATGCTCCTTGCCCTCTCTGGGAAGTGGATGGTGGCGTGGCACGGGGATGGTAAGGGATAGGGAATGGGAGGAGAGGAGTGAGTGGGGACTGGGATTGGTATGTAAAATAAAGATAAGTTTGTTTTCTTTATAGAAAATGAAATAAAAAATAAAAAATCTCTGGGACAGATAAATTTAGTACAACATTCAACCAGATATTTTATGAAGAATTAATAGCAAAAGTATAGAAATTATTCTATGAAATAGAAACTAAGGGTGTTTCCCAAACTATTTTCATGAAGTCCATATTGCTCTACTAAAATCAGATAAAGATAAAACCAGAAGAAGTTACAGAATGTTTTATTTGATGACCAGACATGCAAAAATTTTCAGTAAAATACTGATTAATCATCTTCAAGCTCATATAAAAGAGGCCATTCATCACAACTAATTTGGTTTCATCTCAGAGATACAGGGATGTTTAAACACAAATCATTTAATACAGATTATCCATCACATAAATAATCTCAATGACAGAACCTCATTAGATGAAGAAAAAGGGTTGGATAAAATTCAACATTCATTCATTCTAAAAACAGTAGTCTAGAGATAAAAAGAGCATGATAGCTATCAAAAAGGCTTTATTGTACAAACTAGAGTCAATATCATAGAAAATAGACAAAAACTCTAATCGCCAGTCTAAGAACATCTGCCTCCTTTTATACAGTCTTAGCCAAAGCTCACTGTCTCTGAGGTTAATGTGCATGTCCTGTTCATGGCTGGGCACTCAGTCATTTAGTCTCAGCATTCCAAGCACCTATGAGTCTCTCAACTGACTCCTGCTCACTGCAGTAAAAAATATGCAAGCTTCTGGCTGGAGCAATGAAACAACAAAGTAGATCAAGGGGATTCAAACTGGAAAAGAAGTCAAAGTTTTGCTGTTTGCAGACGATATGATAGTATGCATAAGTGACCCCCAAACCTCTACTAGGGAACTCCTACCGCTGATAATGTGGCCACAGTAGGTTTCCCATACTCCAATATATAGCATGACACTTGTTCCCATAGAAGCTACTCTAACCAAATCCACTGGCTTATCAAAGAGCAAAAAACAAAAGCATACCAACTGGTTTCCTAATACCAAAGGCTCAACCCTAGAAACATACATATCAGTAACATTATACATACTGAGTTCACAGTATTTAAGTGTTTATGAGTGTGTATGAGTATGTACGTGTGAAACAACAATTAAGCAAAAAAGAAACCATGAATTTTAGAAGGAGAAAAAGGAATGGCAAAATTATGTGATTATATTATAATCTCAAAAAACCTAAAATAATTTAAATATAAATATATGAATTATACAGGGGGACATGTGGAAGACTTGGGGGAGTTTGAGAGGAAAACTGGTATAAATACAACTGTGTTTCATTGACTGCCTATGCAAAGTTTCAAAAATAAGGGAAATTTGGTTTAATTGATAATTACAGGATATAAATATTACAACCACTGACATTAACAGGACAGTTCTCAGAAATAAACTATTATGCTATGTAATTTACTTGTATGCACACAGTTTACTTTGTTTTCATTCAATGTTTCATGGAAATATTTTACCTCTGAGACTTGTTTATCTTTCACATTGCTAAAAAATTATTCGAATTTTGAACATTAGTCCGACAAGGTGTTTTAGCTGAGGTCACCATGACTCAGAATTTCTCATTGGAGCCTACAACTAACATGTCTCACTAAGTAAAGTCGAGGAACCCCAGTGAAGCCACTAATTAAATCATGTATTCTAGCACGGGTCTTATTCATTTCTTATTCATTTTCCTTTTGGAAATGTGTCATTTGGATGACTGTCAGTTTGCTTAAGCATAACAAGTTTGGGGAAATAATGTTAATTTGATATGATTTATGCAATGCTGTTATTGTATTGTTAAATATTCATTATTGGGGGATTAAATATATGCCTGTATGTATTATGCATGTATGAATTCATATAACCGTATTAACTGAAAATTAGTTGGTGTATGAGACTGTTTTGGACAGGATAAGATTATTGGTTAAGCAAAAATATAACTTGCTTAAATGGTTACCTCTCTTCTGCCTCATAGTTATTGAATAAACCTGGTTTATGATTTGTATCATATTGGTTTTCTGGAACTGGTTGCATAAAATAAATATTTAGAAGTTCAGTCTTTGGAAGGATATTGTCAACACTTTAAAACTGTGGGATTGAAAAATGTGTTTTCCCCTTTACTACGTAATCTTTTTTATCAACTCTTAAAATTCCATTAAAATATGTGAATATCTTTAGGCTTTTTTAACAACGTATGTTTACTTGAGTGAAATGTGCAATAAACCCTTGAACATGGAACTAGATATTCATTGACTGGTCAATGAAATTATCCTACTTAGTAACTTAGAAAACTTGTCTTTCTATATTTTTTTCTGTAACTCCATGTTTAATGTTACATTTTTAATCTAAATTTGTAAAGAACTCTTGTTTTATTTTTACATCCTGACCATGGTTTCTCCTCCTCCTTCTCCTGCCAGTCTCTCCTCCCACCTTCCTTCTTCCTCTCTCCTCTGATCACTACTCCTCCATTTCTATTCAGAAAAGGACAGACCTCCTATTCATACCAATGAAACATGGCACACAAAGTTATAGCAAGACGAATCACTATGACTTGTATTAATGCTAGGAAAAGCACCACAGTGTGAGGAATGTGGTGCCAACAGCCAGTAAACTATTCAGCGTCAGTCCTGCTCCCACTCTTAGGAGTCCCACAAGAAGACCAAGCTACACAGCTGTAACATATATGCAGAGGGCCTAGGTCAGTCCCATGCAGGCTCCTGTGTTATCTATCCAGTCACTTTAAACACCTATAAGACAAGGTTAGTTAATTATATGGGTTTTTTCTTTGTGCTGCCTTTGAACCCCGCTGGTCCCAATAGTCCTTCATCCCTCTCCTCTGCAGACTTCCCTGAGCCTGACCTAAAGTTTGACTGTGGGTCTCTGCATCTGTTTCCACCAGTTGCTGTATGAAGTCTCTCTGATGATTATTGGGTTAGGCACCAATCTCACTTAGGATGATTTTTTTTTCTCTGGTTCCATATATTTGCCTTAGAATTTCATGGTATCATTGTGTTTAACAGCTGAGTAATACTTCATTGTGTAAAGGTACCACATTTTCATTACCCCCTTTTCAGTTGCTAGGTTGTTTTCAGGTTCTGGCTATTATGAATAAAATTGAGCAAGTGTACAATTATCATATGTGCTCACTCATAAGTGATTTTTAAGCATAAAGCAAAGAAAACCAGCCTAAAAATCACAATTCCAGAGAACCTAGACAATAATGAGGACCCTAAGAGAGACATATATGTATCTAATCTACCTGGGGAGTAGAAAAAGACAGAGTACATTGAGAACATAGTGAACATGAGAGTAGGTTGAAGGGAAGAGGAGAGGAAGGGAGGGGAGCAGAGAAAATGTATAGCTCAATAAAAAAATTATATATATATATATATATAAAATTCCTTCACTATTTATAACATTACAATAGATGCTATTTGCAACAAGAAAAGAGCACCATAGAAACCAGAAGTAGAAATGTGTTCAAGGGAAATAACAAGGACAAAAATTGGTTTGCTCAGTGAACTTAAAAATATAGATGAGAAAGGATCAAATAAAACATTAGTTGAATGTTGACAAAAACACAATATTATTCATCGGGGAATGTGTTTTATGCATATTATACCAGCATTATTATTCCTAATATTTTCATTCTTTCTTGGTTTGATGAGATCATATTCAGTTAATCCAATTGTCAACCCAAATCACATTATCACTGTATGTTAAAATATCTTATTAGCCTACTAACTTTATACTTTGCTATACCAATCAGGTTGTTTACAATCATCCATGCTTGGTTGACCCAGCTGAGCTAAGAATCCTAAAAAAGTATTTTGCTGCCCAACATATTCTCAGAAAATCATAATTAAAATTTGAAGTATATTTTCTATCATATTGTGCTTTTTCTTTATTATAGAACCACATTTCAAATCTGGACCATCTGTATTCAGGCATCTCCAGCCCCCACCCTAATGCTTTATATACATTTTGTTTAAAATTGTATTAGATCACCAAAGTCCTCCCATAGAGTTAGCTCCTGCTGACGAGTAAAAGAACTACTTGAAATATTTCAAAGAAAATGAAAGATCAACAACCAGTTCATATTCTAGAATTGTAACATCAGGGGGTGTGTGAGAAATGCAAAGTGACTTAGATTAGCATTATTAAGGTAATAATAAAAGTATGGATTCATACCTGTGTATAGAAGAGGGTGCAGAAAAAAAAACAATAGTTAAATTTTTAAGAAACCACAGAAATGATTTGATTACAGCAGGTCCCCTGAGGGAAGTAAAGGAATCCTGTGAGTATGAAAGTGAGATCAGGGAGAAGAAGGGGGGCAGGGATGAGAACAGAATTATAAGTAATAAGGAGAGAGAGATAACCTTGGACTCTTTCTATAAAATTCTTGGATTCCAAATAGCTTCATGGAAGCCAATTTTTTTTTTCTGTATTAACTCTAAATCGGGAACATCTGTAAGAGAATTTTACATTCTGAAAATGACTCTTGTCAGTGCTAGGGCATTAAGGAGAGTTACCTACTTAAGTTTCAGTATTTGCAACGTATCAAGCTATGTGCATAGGTCATGCTGAAGCAGGCACCACAGCCCATCAGAAGTGACTAGACAGCCCACCTGCTCACATAGAACCTGCCGAGTTTCTCCCTAGTGGTCGCCTCTCTATGCCTTAACAGTCATGTCCTATGTGAAGAAGATATTCTAAGATGATGGAAAGTGGTTTGGATGCATAACAGTCTGAATTGATTTTCAGAATTCATACATGCCTCTCCTTAGCTGATGCTCACTGATTGTGACAGGAAAACCATAGTGATGTTTAATTCAGTAGGAAACCCAGGGAGACTTTTCCAAATAGATGCCTGACAAACAAGAAGAAGAGGAAAACCTATCTTTATAGGTTTTCAGTCACCATGAAAGGAAGTCTATTTGACCAAAAGAACGACCTGGACTGGGTAGCCACACTAGCCAAAGAAATATACACAAAAGGAGCAGGTTTTACATAGTGAAGGAATCTTGGGTCCCTGTCACCAGAATAGGGCTTCAGTATGGCTCCAAGATGTGCAAAAATATTATTTCTGGATGTTAAAATTGTGTATGTGTGTGTCATAGGAGGAAGCAGTATAATGATATTTCTAAAACATTTTTAGGGTTACAAGTTTGTAACATGAGGGCCTGCTCATTGGGGTTTCTGTTCTTCCCAGTTCCCACAGCCAGCAAGTCCCAAAGAAAATCACACAGTGGTCACCATAAGTTATAAACTGATTGGCCCATTAGCTCAGGCTTTGTATTAGCTCTTATAACTTATGTTAAACTATTATTCTTATTTATGTTAGCCACATGGCTCAGTACCTTTTTCAGCTGAGCAAGTCACATCTTCCTTCTTCTATGGTTTGGACAGGACTGTGGGAAGAGCTTCCTTCTTCCCAGAATAATCCTGTTCTCATTGTCCCACCTCTACTTCCTGTCTGGTTGTCCAACGTGTACGTCCTGCCTGGCTACTGGCCAGTCAGCATTTATTTAAAACATAATTGACAGAATACAGAATTGTCCCCCACCATAAGTTAATGTGGACTTATTCAAATGAAATAATCAACTAAACTAAGACTGACAAGAATTAATAGCTTCAAGTAAAACTTTATGACATAGGGTTCAAAACTTTCACAAGTTTCTTTTACACAAGAATTTCCACATCAAATAGTAAAATACACATATTTGAGAAGTACAGTCCCAATTGACACATCTACAACACATTTGGTGTAACTAAGACTCAGGGGTCATTGGTGAAGGAATAAGGGAAAAGACTGTCAGAGTCAGAAAAGCAAGAAGCTTGCTGTGAGATTTAGTCTCCTAGAAATGTCAAAGAAGCTACATTCATGGAATCTCACCAACATGGCGGCCTAAACATGACCTAACCAAGGACAAAACCAAGGAACATGCTTGTGTGTAGAAAAGAGAGAAGCTCATAAAACTTCAAGCTTAGACAAAGAATTACAGACAACCAGGAAATGCTGACAGCATGAGAAATAATCTCCCTCAGGAAAGAGCACACTAGTTGGTTATGCAGTATCAAATAATGAGTTCAAGAAATATACAAACAAGTAACATAAAATGGACTGAGCACAATATATAGGGTGTATTTGTGTGTGTGTGTGTGTGTGTGTGTGTACATATATATTTAACAATTAAAGTGAAAGAGTTTGTGAATTTGAGATCCTGAGAAGAGAAGAGGTACATGGGAGAGGTTTAAGCAAGGAAATGGAACTGGGAAAATGATGCAATTATGTTATTTAAATATTTTTGCTATTAAAAATTAAAATGCACAAACCATTATATAGAAGAAATTGTGTTGAAAAATTTTCAGATGTGCATATAAATGTTCAATAATATGAACTCAGCAATAGAATATGTATCAGTTGTCACTATGCCATGGGATTGTTTTCTCTAATTTATGTATTTACTAATGATTTGCTCAAATAATTGTAAAATATCAATATAAATAAAACAAGTGAGAGTCCTCTAGAAAAATGTATTTATTGCTGTTTCCTGCCATCATGTGAAATATGAAAGCAATTTATTTAGATATTTTTAATCATACTTGCAAAATTTCCCAGTTGTAAAATAAAGCAACCTCAAGATGAGAATATCATCGATCTTATGGCAACTATTACTCATTCAAATTTAGGCTTTATAAGTGCTTATTCATAAAATTATTTCAAACATGTGGAATACTACACTTTACTAGCAATCTTTGTGGTTAACTTACTCATTGGAAATCCACAATAAAATTATACATGTATTTGTATATTATAATACATAAAATGCATATATATGCTATATAGTATTTTTCGTATATTCCTACTTTAATCTATGTATCTATATCTATACCTAGTTATATACCTGTAACTACATCTACAATGTATTGATATAAAGTATATGTTTATATACACAATTTTTTCCAATCCTTATTGGGTTTTCTTGCACCTTTTTTTGTTCATGAATAGGAATTATGAAGGATAATTCAAAGGTTCATTGTACTTTTAAATATTAATTCCAAACTTTGTGATTTTGTAAATTGACTATGCTCCTTTGATTTGAAAAATAAATGAACAATGAACTACTCATTAGAGCAGATGCCACATACTTTGGTCTCTAAACGTTCCTTTGATTTTAACTGTATCTTCAAAATGTGAAATCTAGGACAAAAGAATAAAGACTTTGATGACCTCTTTAATACATAAAGAAACAAACAAACCAATTCATATCATGGTTTGTGAAAATGTCTGAAAAGCAAATGAAAAAGTAAAGTGTTCAAATGATTGGAAATTTCTTACTTCTTTGCATTATCTTATCTTATTTATCAATCTCAGTCCAAGATAAATTTACTGGAGTCAGGGTAAAGCCAGTGATTTTGAATGCAGTGAATTCCAAGCTTGCAAAATATAAGAACTGATAATAGAAGAAAAATATTTGTGTATCTGCCCCTCCTGTATGGGACCTTCCAAAGAAAGCTATAAAAATAAATAATGGTCCACCCAAAAGACAGAAGCACAGCGTTGTGGTATTCTCTGAATGGAAGCTGTGATTTTCTTTGGAGACAGATTTTGTAGGCTAAGTTACAGAATCACAGAATTATGGGAAGCTTTAGAATGAGAAGGAATTTTAACACTCACGAGGGTGTGATTTAACAACCACTCCCTCAAATGTTCAAAATCTTAGCTTACTAAAAACTTCTCTCTGAACTCTGTTTCTAATAAGTGTTCAACGCATTGTAGACTTGCTAAAGTGTGTTCTCTTTTACTAGGGCAATCTTGGCTTTTCTGATATCACATCCTAATAGATCTATTGAGAGATATTAAAGATTTCATGACCATATATATTAATTTACTGTGTCTCTTAATAAATATCTCTCTAAATCAGCACATATTTCTTTTATAAGAAGATTTCCTATATCTAATTTGCATCATTTAAAAAAATCATCTTGTTAATTGGATGGAAATATTTTTTGTATAAAACTGCATCTTTTTATTTTGTATACTTTTAATTTCAGAACAAAATAAAACAAATAAACAAAAAACCCACAATACACAATACTCAACCCTGCAATTCTGTGACAGGCGATATTACTGCCTTAAGGCACAAGGACAGAATAAGAGATCTTCTAGCATGAACAGAGAGCCAGGTAAGTCAGAGCTAGTCAAGGCTGCTGGCAGAGCACAGGGAAACTATACAGAGGTCATGGTCTTCCCAGGGCATCTCTAATCTATTTCTTCCATGCAGGAGACATCCTCATCACCCTCAAGTGGGGGGATCTCATCAGGAAGAGCAGCACTGGGCTCCTCTGCTTTCTCCTCGTTTTCATCAATGCCCAGGCCTAGTTTGATCATGCGGTAGATGCGGTTGGAGTGGGTCTGGGGATCCTCAAGTGAGAAGCCAGAGGAGAGAAGAGCAGTTGCAAACAGCAGCACCACCAGGTCCTTAGCAGCTTGTCATTCTTGTCTGCCTCAGCCTCCTGCCTCAGGGTCTCCACGATGGTGTGATCATGGTTGATCTCTAGATGCTTTTAGGCCCTCATGTAACCCATTGTAGAGTTGTCTCAATGTGCCCGGGCCTTCATGATCCTGCCCGTTACCTTACTCATTATTTTCCTGAGCTTTGAGAGTCACAACCAAAAGGTCCATCCACGGTGAGGTAAAAAGCAATTGTGCAGTTGGCACACTTGTTTGCACCTACACACCTACAATAGTTTCCCACCCCTACACTTTCCTTGGCCTGACTCAGCCACACTCATTTGAGAAATTGTTTCAAAGTCTCATATTTCACAAAGTCTGCTCTGAAAAGGATGGACTTTTGCCTCCCCAAAATTCTATCAAGCAGTTACATTTTCTCTCGGAACTGCTTTCTGGTTCATTCCTTAGACTGTAGCTATGACTTTTATGTAATAGCTATTTCAATTTTAAACGTTTAATAATAATTGATCCTAAAAGTCCACTTTCCTCTTTCATTAGAGAGGTTTTTTTTTCTCCCCACTGTGGGAATTTATTAAACCTTAGAGATCTTAGATTCTTCATTGAAAACAAATAAAACTTCTGGGTGGGCTGTGAAAGTCCAAAATTATTTTTAAGCTATAGAAAGATGCCAAAATTGATATAAAATTATCAACTTGCTTCATAGTCCAAGAGAATTTATAATAATTTGAATCAACTTTCTAAAAATAAAAGAGGGCATGATTTTGCCTTATAATTGGCAAATTGTAAATACAGTATTTGATTTGATTTCTTTTTTAAATTTTTTATTGATTTTATTGAGCTATATTGTTTCTCCACTCCCCTCCCTTCCTTTCCTCTTTCCTTCTACCCTCTCTAATCGTCCCCATGCTCCCAATTTACTCAGGAGATCTAGTCTTTTTCTACTTCCCTGTATGTCTCTCTTAGGGTCCTCATTGCTGTCTGGGTTCTCTGGGATTGTGATTTGTAGGTGGGTTTTCTTTGCTTTATGTCTAAAGCCACTTATGAGTGAGTCCATATGAAAATTGTCTTTCTGAGTCTGGGGGTTACCTCACTCAAAATGATATTTTCTAGATCCATCCATTTGCCTACAAATCTCAAGATGTCATTTTTTTCTGCTGTGTAGTACTCCATTGTGTAAATGTACCACATTTTCTGTATCCATTCTTTGATTGAGGGGCACTTAGGTTGTTTCTAGGTTCTGGCTATGATAAACAATGCTGCTATGAACATAGTTGAGCACATGTCCTTGTGGTACAATTGAGCATCTTTTGGGTATGTACGTATATACCCAAATATTTATTTATTTGATTCAATGTTAGTGGTATTTCTGGGTATTGAGGAAGGTTGATTTCTTAGTCTGGATAGATAAATAGAGAAATAAGAACAACACAGTATTAGGGAGAAATAAATAACATACTATAAGAACCAATTTTCTCTTAATTTAGTGCTACTGAACTTTGTAATATTTTAGAAAATCTAAACTATCTGCAATGAAGTATTCATTGGTTCAGGTTAATTTTGAACCCCTGATAAGTAGAGATTTTTATTGAATCTAATTTGAGAGATAGTTTCATCTCATTAGCACATTTGATAAACTACATTTTGCTATGTAAAAGTAAAATCAATGTTTAGTCTCAATCTGTAGAACCAGTCTTCTAGTATATTATTGAAAGGACTTCATTCTACTGGATTATACTGCATTGTATTGCTTCGGTTATATAGAGCAAGGAGGAAAGAAGAAGGAGGAAATACAATTTTGCAAGGCAAGAATTTGTTTATTATTTAAATGATTAACTCAATTCTAAAACTTACAAATTATATTCATTTGATAAAATTTTATGCTTATCAAGCATCAACTCTGCATTAAAATAGGAAAACTATAGAGATGTGTTTTCAGAAATTTTATCTGCCCCTCTTCAGGATTAATTGCTTTCTGTACTTAGCATGTTTTAGTTCTTGTCCATATCATGTTGTTTTGAAAGCATCAGTCTTTATGTGCCCTTTAATGAAAGATTAACTAAATTCATAATGTTTTATTGAATAAAGTTTATTTTCTGTATTGTCTAATTTATTTATTTGATTCAGTAGTAGTGTGAATTGTATAGTATATATAATAGCTTGAAACATTAAAACTTTTATATAAATAGACATCTTTCTTCATCAGGAAAGTTGATATTGTAAGCAAGGCTACAACTCTTCAAATACAATCACCAATGCATGTCAATGCTCCTGTGCCTGGAATTCTGATGTAGACAGGGTTTGAATCATACCACTGAAAATGGAGCAGACCCTTGTATTTTTTTATGGAAGTCTTTGGGTTATCAAGGTCAAAAAATTTATAAAGAGACAATATTACTTTTTAGAAGAACAGTCTCTTGTCAGAAACAGAAAGGTAGGAAACACAATAGACTGCTCTTAGCCTAACATTCATTAGAACACCATATTTTGTAAGCCTTTTCTTTTGTAATCTTTAATTTTCTAGTTATGCTCACTTTGTTTTGAATGAGAACTAATAAAACTGAAGTTATTACTGTTGAAAAAGAGTAGCAGAATATAAAATTCATGTCACATTTTCATGTACGAGTAAAATCATTAGCAATCAGTGAGTTTTGGCTAGTTACCTGCTTTCCTATTCTTAAGATTGAATGATGGGAAACGAGGGATTCCTTCAAACTCTAAGGTTCTAAGAGTAGTGAAGTTATTCTCATACTAATGCATATCGGTGCATGTCACTGCATTTCCATAGTGTAGAAAATACTCTTTACCTTTGATTTCTTAAATCACAATAATTTTACTCAACTTACTTCAAATTTCCAAAATAAAAATCTTCCCTTATTGTTCATTTTCCTATAAAATTTTGTTCTTCTTAAGTTACATCACTAATAGGAAATAACATTTTGATGTAGTTGTATTAATTTATTATTTTCTCACTTGCACTGGTAATTTATATTCAACAATCACATTCAATAAATACCATCTATCTTGTAGCAGATTTCTTGATTATCATGAGAAACTGATTATACAATTATGTAGAGCTTGGTTATGGATGAAACTGTTGTATACCCTGTTTCTTCCTTTCCTATTTTTCTCCTTGTATCAAAAATAGGTCCTTTTCTAATGGAATATATTCTGATTACAGATTTCCCTCCCTATACTCCTCCCAATTCCTCCCTACATTCCCGCCAATTCAGATGTACTCTCTTTCTGTCTCAATTAGAATAGGCATTTAAGCGATAACAACGAAACATAACAAGATAAAATAACATAAGATAAAACAAAGCCATCACATTGAAGTTGGACAAGGCAAACCAACGATGGAAAAGAATGAAAAAGCAGCATAAAAATCAGAACCCCACTCATCCACTCACTCTCATATAAACACTAAACTGAAATACATAACATGTATGTAGATGACCTGGTACAGACTTAATCAGGCCCTGTGCCTGCTGCCCCAGTCTCTTAGGTAAAGTGAGCTTTTTTTTGTTGATTTAAAGGGCTTTGTTTGTCTGGTTTTCTCCATCCCCTCTGGCCTTTATACTCCTTCCACTTTTTCTTTAGCATTGGGGCTTTTTATAGGTTTGTGAAGAGCTACCTATTGTTTTTGGTAACAGCCAAGGGAGTTTTGGGATTTCCATAGAACAGTTTTGACCAACAACTTAACTGGATGTAATCCATTCCTGATACTGGAAGCTTCATTTGGTGAACGAGATGGCCAGTTGTGACTCTATCTTCCCCATTATTTGGAGACATAATTTATATATTTTAAGAAGATTCCACTCTATTAGGTTTCCATACCCCACTTCAAAATACTCCTCAATTCTTGCTGACTTTCCCACATGCCTTCCCTCCCCACACCTTATTCTTCCATTCCAGTCCCCAATTCCCTATTTCATAAAATAAATTCCCATAAAATCTGTTATATTTTCCCTCCCAGGGAGATCCATGTGTTCCCCATCATCTTTTCCTCTATACCTAACTTCTCTGGGTCTACAGATAGTGGTTTGGTTATCATTTACTTATTGGCTAAAGCCATATATAAGGAAATACATACCATATTTGTGTTTCTGGGTCCTTGTTACCTCACTTTGGATGATTTTATTTTCTAGTTCCATACATTTACCTAGAAATTTACAATGTCATTGTTTTGACAAGTTGAGCAATACTCTATATGTAAATATACTATATTTTGTTTATCCACTCTTCTGTTGAGGGACATACAGGTTATTTTCAATTTTATGATCATGGGAAGAAAGCAGTAATAAATATGACTAAGCAAAAGTCCTTGTGCTTAGGTGAAGCATTCTTTGGTATATTCCAGCGAATGGTAAAAGTGGATCTTGAGGTATTTCAATTCACATCTTCCTGAGTAACTGCCATACTATCATCATGGTAGATATACAAGTTTCCACTCCCATCAGCAATGGGTGAGGTTTCCCTATATTTTAAGCATTGGATTGTTTATTTAATACATGTTAGAAAGAAACATACAAGGAATTATACAATGAAAAGACTTAAAAGTAAATTAAAATTTTATTACACATTAACCAATTCCTTATTCTATTTTAATATTAACTATTCAGACATGGTTTAATTTTTAAAGAATCTGTTTAGCTAAATTATTTGTTTTTATGACCTAAGCAATGAAATGTTATTAAATAGGAAGTCGTGTTTTAGTGCCATATTCTAAGGAAACACTTAGGTAATAACTAAGAACATCTAATATATCTGTACTCAGTTTTCTTATCCTACATGCCATTGTTCTTCCTCTGATTTATTTTATAGAGCAAATGTAAATGAATGAGGTTTTTACATTGAAATATTTGCAACATACAGTGCTGGACATATAAAATTTGTATTTTTTTTTAGTTTCAGAGTAATTGTATCTTTCTTATAAATGACATTTACTAAATTTCTATTTAAATCTGATTAAAATATGAACAGAAAATGCTAAGAATAAGACTTTGATTTCTATAAAAATAGAAATAGCTATAAGAAATAGATCTATCTAGGGCTGGAGAGATGGCTCAGAGGTTAAGAGCATTGCCTGCTCTTCCAAAGGTCCTGAGTTCAATTCCCAGCAACCACATGGTGGCTCACAACCATCTGTAATGAGATCTGACGCCCTCTTCTGACCTGTAGGCATAGATGCAGACAGAATATTGTATACATAATAAGTAAATAAATAAATATTTTTTAAAAAAGAAATAGATCTATCTAAATTACTATTTTATGAAATGACAAACACTGAAAATGATTTTGTATCTTCTAAAGAAGTGATTTATTCTGTAAAAACTTTTAACTTACAGTCTGCTTATAGAAAATAGTGCATACTACATTTATACAATGGGAAATTGCTAATGAATGTTCCTGTACAAAGGAACCAGTGGTGGGACATGAGAAGCAGCCTCTTCTTTTGTAGTCTGTATTGTTGCAGGAGACTATAAAACCACACTAGAGTTTTCATTGTTCAGTTATTTGAATATCTGACATTAGAATAAATGCAATACGGATATCATGAAAATGAAGATCTATGGCTAAAATATTAAATGGAAAATAATTTTCTTCTATACACTGAAGAAATACAGCAAGACTTTAGACAATCTGTTGGCTGAGTTTTTTAAGAAATTATCCACTGGTTTCTAATTGGTTTGGTTTTAATCCATTAATTGTTTTTTTTTTTTTCTGAGAAGTCAGAAGCTAGTATCTTTTAACCCTAGAGAAGTTACCATTTTAAGATCGAAGGCACATTTCACCCAACTCTAGATTCATAAAATAGTGAATTTACCACTCTTATTTACAGATTATGGGTGAGGAGGTTTCTTAAAGAACTATAGGTGTGAGTTTTCCTTTATCAGTATTCATGATCTCCAAAGAATCTCATCACTAAAACTTCTCATGACAGCATAGATGATGTCATCTCCTAGCCTTAAGACAGTGTGTCCCCGAAGCCAACTTCCATACTGTACATGTGCTATCATTTCCAGAAATCCATGCAGTTAGGACAGAAGGAAATATATCTCATAATAAACGTAAGGGAAAGTGCTTTTACTAGCAGATGAAAGACTAATACTGGTCACCAACTCAACCTATGAGGGAAGATCAGTCAGCTATATCTGGAAAATCTCTTGAGGACAGTCAATTGCTCTGATTAACATGATAATGGCTATTAGCCTCACAACAT